>NC_081780.1:9187167-9515500 GCF_963082965.1 Carassius carassius | reverse complement strand
AAGAAATGAAATCGTATACCAGGCATTTTGTCATGAATTTTGTTCTTGATTTGGTCCAACCTCAGGGGTGAGGAACTGCACTTTGGGCATAGCAAGAGTGGAATTGTTGAGGTGCATAGAGTTGTCCTTGCACACAGAGTTGTTCTGGCACATGAAGGTCCTCTTGTTCAAAGAGTTCTGGGGCAACAACTTGTTCTTCTGGAGCGTCTGGATCAGGATGGAGGGCTTCTCGTCCATCTCACTGGAGCTGCAGCGCGCGGTGGTCACCTTGACCATGTTCCCAAACTTTCAGCAGTCTGCCAAGTAGCTTGTTCTGGTGTATTTATTAAGGTTGGAGCTAAAATTTGCAGAAAAATGGATCTGGAGTGCCAGAGTAGCCCAGGATGGGAATAATCAAAAAATAGAGGAAACCGTAGAAAAGAGCATGACAAGGATCAAGAGAAAGACAAGGTTTTAAAAAAAGACAGGTGAAAATCACTAACCAGGCCATTTGTCATGTGACTGCTAGATTTGGTCCACCCTCAGGGGTGAGGAACTGCACTTTGGGCACGGCGAGGGTGGAATTATTGCGCCGAATGGAGTTGCTCTTGCGCATAGAATTGTTCCTGCGCATGGAGTTCCTCTTGCGCAATGAGTTCTGGTGCGACAACTCACTCTTCTGGAGCGTCTGGATGAGGATGGAGGGCTTCTCGTCCAGCTCACGAGCACTGCAGCGTGGGGTGGCCACCTTGACTGTGTTCCCGAACTTTGAGTAGTCCACCGAGTACACACCCTCTTCCTCGGTCACTATAGGCACGAATCGGTGACCCCACTGGATCTCCTCGGTCACGTAAGAGGTGCGAGCCTGAGTGGAGATGCCTGTGGTCTCCACCACACCTTCCAGGATCACGATGACCTCCAGATCGCTACACTGCAGCTCCATCGCCGAGAGATCGTACAGAGGACTGTCCTTATCGATGACGTGACATATGATCAGGGGAGCCAACAGGAAGATGCTGTTACCAGCAACTGCACTTTCTGTCTGGACGTCGATCTGGTGGATGGGTATGACTTCGCCCTCTGGCGTAGTGGTCTTCCGGACCACTTGGAGGCGCACGACTGCGTTGATGATCATGCTTTTGCGCAGATCACCCACCCGGATCATGAAGCACAGGCGGTTGTTGCGCACGGCGATGACAGCTTGGCGGCTGAAGATGAGGGTCTCGGCACGCCGGTGGGATTGGGCGGTCTTCATGAAGATGCAACCCAGCATGACCGCGTTAATTATTAGACCTATGATGTTCTGTAATATGAGCACCGTGATGGCTGTGGGACACTGCTCTGTTATCATACGGCCTCCAAATCCTATTGTCACCTGCACCTCGATGGAGAAGAGGAAGGCAGAGGTAAAAGAGCTGGAAGAAATAAAGAGAAAAGACCAAAGAGTATTAGGCTATTAAAATAAGAGGAATTAAATATCCAAGTAACAACACCATCCACATAAAAAATAAGAGAAAATGAAAACAGTTATTTTAATGGTTTCTACTTAATATTATGCATATTGAATGTCTATTATTATTATTTTAAATGTTTTTTTTTCTTATCACTATATATGATAGCATACCATTATTAATTAATTTTGTTTGAATGCCAAAGTTTTTTTGTGATTTTTACTATTAATTTGTGTAAAATGCAGATAAAGGATGAGGTATGTCTACACACTTTACTAGTATTAATGGCTCTAGGCAACAGATTTTCATATTATTTCATTATTATCATTTCAGTTAATAAGTTAAGGTTTAATATAATAGCAATTTGTAATTATATGTACATTTAAATATATATTTATAGAGGCTTTTATCTCTATAAATATAATAATTGTATATTTTTTGTTTTTAAATGTTGAAAATTAGTAACATTTAAACAACTTTAGGAATGAAGAGGAATGAGTTATTACATAATTCTTCAGAGATATATATTTATTTACATTTATATATTTATATATATTTCCATTATGCTTTATGCCTTACTATTGAGCTTAACTTACATTTACTGGAATTAAATTAAACTATATCTTATTTCATTTATTTGCCATTATAAAGCTGTAAGACTTTTAATACAGGGTATACATATTTAGACATTTAATTCGTTTATTTAAGTACCAATTTAATAACATTACATTACTGCACAAACATATAACACAGTCAATGCCGACTCTTTTTTACAATAACTAAAACAACCTGGGCACACTTACTTGACATTAGTGAAACACTGCTCTACTCCAGATTTACGGATAGTGTCCAGATCTCCGTGCGCAAAGGCCACCAGCCACCAGAACATAGCGAACAGCAGCCAGCTGCACAGGAACGTCATGGAGAAAATCACCAGGGTGAAACGCCACTTGAGATCCACTAAAGTCGTGACCACGTCCTGCAGGAATCTGCCCTGCTCGCGGATGTTCTTGTGCGACAAGTTGCAAGCGCCACTCTTGGCGATGAAGCGCGCTTTGTTCACGCGGTCCCTGAACACGGGCTTGCGGTGAATCGGCGACACGAGCCCCGGGGAGAACGCGAACTCTTCGGGAATGATGCTTTTGCGCGGCAGCATTATTTGAGCAGGTCACTACAAACGGTCAGAAAAAAATAAATAAATAAGAATTCTCCATTCAACGACTGTCAAAAGCGCAGCTCCAGTTCAATAACCATCCTGCATCTGCCCTCTAACTCTCTTCAGCTAGCATAAACTAAAGTTCAGAAAGTTATATTGCATCTGTTAGACCTAAATCTGGGTTCTTGTGTCAGCTTATACAACAAACACCACATAAACATCAGAACACTTACCGCGTAAAGGCTTCAAAAGGTATCTTTGTGATGATTGTGCTGCGCTCTTACAGGACTTTACATGGGCGGTACATCACTGTCCTGCTGCCTCCGAGAAGCATTCACCCTGGAGAGAAGAGTCTAAAACTACATTCAACGATTTAATTAAATAAATCTGCCCTTATTTTATAGACAAAAAAAAACATAATCTATAAACTAAAGTACACAAAAATAGAGATAGTCAAGAGAAACTATGGCCTATATAAAATAGACCATATAATAGGAAGGATAAGCTTGCAGACAAATCTTTTGAGAAATTTAAATGGAGAAAAATCAATGTGTGTGTCTGTGTCAATGCACTGTAACGAGTTATTGAAAGAGTGCAAGGGATTTCAAACTGGGATCTGGAGACTCCTGAGGAAAGCAAAGGGGGCGCTAGGAAGACTGATAACTTTAGTTTTTAATTGAAAACACACACACACACACACACACATTTTTTTTTCTTTTGCTTTTCTTTCTGAAGACCGTAAAATCATAAGATTCATTGTGAATGTTTTTGTTTAGTTCACAGCCCTATTTTTTTTACAATGAAATAATAGTAATAAACCTAAATGTGCCTGTAGTTCTTTTTTTTATGAGTAAACGTTTTCTTTTATGAGACACACACACTCACTTAAGAAAACGTAAAAAATATTTTGAATCTGCAGAGTTTCTCTTCGATGTTGTTTTTAGCAGCTCGCTGATTAAGGCAATGTTCTCCGTAAAACTGCCTTGGTATGGTATTTATTGTGAAAAGTGATGTGACATGAAATAATGTTTTCCTTCAGGTTTATATATCTAACTTTATCCTAATAGAGAGTAGAAGACGCTGGCAACTTACAAAGTAAACATGATCCAGATTTGCTTTGGCTTCAGTACAATTTCATCTAAAAGGCAACTATTTATTCGTTGTCTTTATAATATCATAAATAAAATATTTCCTTCACTGTATAAATGGGCTTCTGTATATATATATATATATATATATATATATATATATATATATATATATATATAGCTGCCTTTATAGTTTAGGAAAGAGGCAGGATGTAACCCTCTTTGGGAGTCCTTGGCATCAAGTTCCATGTGAACAGAAGGGGGCGCTGTGCAGCAAACAATTTTTTTCCTACCCCATGGACTTCGAAGTAATGCAAGAGTTAAATGTAACAAATAAATAGACCTTTATTAAAAACAATTTAGCCATTTTATAATTGCTTTACTCTTAATTAATAATTGTTCTCTTTCGTTGAATATTAGTGCATATGCTAAGGCACTCAACAGAGATAAGTAAACACACAAAGCAATTTTTATTTTCATTTCATGTGTACAAAAAAAGCACACAGAACAATGCTGTTAAATGCTTATAATACGAAATTCCATATTAATTACATAGGCCTATGTACATTTAAAACAGTCCATCATGACTAACATGCAAATACCTGAAATTGGCAGTAATTACAAAAACCGTGACATTTTTATTTTTTTGACTAAAATGTGCAGCTGTTGGCTCTTAGGTAAATTTTAAGTCATGTTTACAGATCACCAGAGATTGTAAAGTGTGTCAGCTGCACATTTATGCACATGGTTGTGTTCACAAGTTACTGGAATATCACTGCTCAAGTGTAACATCGCAGCTCGCTGCAAATATTCATCAAATCACCGGCCCTGACAGTCAACAGAACAGTTTCCCACAGTGCTTGCAGCTATGCATCATTTTACTGCAGGGGCAAAGCGTCACTTACAATATACTGTTTAGATCATCTTTAGTTGTAACTTCCAGAAAGCAGAGCAATCAAATAAAGCAAGCTGAAGGTTAAAAGGTGAAAGGGAGGTGAGGGTACACACTGGCACTCTATTAAAGGACGAGGAGAGAAACAAAGGATGTTATGTGTACAATATATATCGCTTGGCTGTAAAGACTGCAGACTCATTTTGACATCCCCATAATAAAACGTCATAGCGGCTTAGGAGAGAGAAATTACATGGTTTGAAATATTTAACTTGTAGTGTACTTGGAAAACAGCGTAGGCCTGTTTGCTTAGAGTACGCATTAAAATATATGGTAAATCTTATATACCCTTACCTTATATAGCCTATATAAAGAAATGTTCCTAAAAAGGCATAGTCTTCCATTATATTTTTAGTTATTAGTGAAATATGACTTGGACTTTTTGTAAAATCCACCCAAAATATTTTCACAAAAGGAAGATAAAACCACACACTAAAAATAGGTTTTTGGTTAAGTAATTTGCATAAGAGGAATACAGTACAAAGTGTCAAATACAATCAGTTTTGTATATAGGGTGTGAATAACACATTAGGGTTGATCTGGTGGACATTGCAGGACTCCCCAGAAAGTGAGGGCTCCACAGGCATGTGAGGGTGCAGGCTTTGGGGAGCCAGCTATATTTGTCCTCCTTCCCTAAATCTGTATCAGCAATGCACTTCAGACAGACAGACAAGAGCGTCAGGCCTCAACCGGACAGACGTGCTCAGTACAGTGTTGGTACTAATCAAAACAGTAGATAAATGCTTATTGCTTATGCATTTCACACGCGTCATATAGTTAGAAAAAGAGCCGTAAGGTAAGAAAATGCTAAAAAAAGAAAAAGAAAAAAAGTTTAATACTGTGCTTAGGGTTCATATAAAACAATAACACTTCAGAGCCTGTGTGTAGTTTAGTCATTTCCGATGGCTGCCATTTTTTTCATAAGGCCAAAAGTGGTATAAACTAATGTGGTGATGGAGATGAGGGACTCTACATGTCAGCTTTGACGAAGGATGCAAATAAGCTGTCCTCTTGTTCCATGAGAATCTCTGGTTTTCCATACTCCATGATGCTTCCTCGCTTCATCACAATGACTAGATCAGCCGTCAGGATAGTGTGGACACGATGCTGTGGAAAACAGGCACAATCAAGTAGATGTTTGCAAATGTATTTCTACTGCCACATCACCTTAGCTGTCAAGATTATGTTTAACCGTTGAGCAATCTTTTGTTGCTCAGATCGCTGCAAGATTCTGAAATCAGAGTAAAATATCAAGCTTCTGTTTACAGGATAAATGAAAACCAGCTTGAGGGAACGTTACAATCATTTCCGGTGCACAAAACAGTAGTAGGTGCAGGCCTTTAATTCAGTGAAACTGACAAAGGGCCCTGAAATAACGGTCCATCTATTATAAACACCAAAGGCTAGAGTCATTTTTACTACTTATTTACATATTTAAATGGTCTTTTATTTTTATATTTTACATTTAGTTTAAAGTTTTAGAAATTTTATCTTTGTCATCTTTATTAGTCTTTAAATAAATATTCCTATGTAGGTTTAAGTTTAATTTTATGCCAGTTTTAGTTCTAATAATTTTAGTTCTCTGCATTCAACAATTAGTATCTGTAGCAATATTACAAATTTTAGTTTAGTTTTTCAGAATTTATATTTTATTTGAACTAGATTAATTGAAAGTTTTTAATAGTTGTTTCAGCACACAACTAAACATCATTTTTTTCTAATTTTCATGAATTTAAAAAAAATATGTATAATTTAACAGAACACTATAAAAAAAATAATAATAAAAAAACAACTCTATTTATTTATTTATCTAGTAATATGCATGCTAATAAGCAACTAATAGGTGTTACCTATTCTAAAGTGTTACCAAATTATTAACACAAAAGTTGGGTTAGTCCATATTTGACCCAAAGTTGGATTGAAACTATCCAGCATTTTTTAGAGTGTAGGTTTGGTAGGTTTTTTGTGATCTGAAATCTTGGTTACCAACCAATGAGGCAGGGTGTAGGAGACTAGGGGCGGAGCCAAAGCACGGTTACTTGTGCGTCCGGACTAAGATGCTGAAGAGGCTGTTCTCCTGTGCCAAGAGGTTAGGAGCGCTGTCACTCTCTACCAGAGTCCCAGAGGAAAACACCAGCACCTGCTCCGCCTCCAAGATGGAGGAAACCAGGTGCTGTTTCAGAGGAAGAGAGAAGAGTGGACGAAGAAGGAGAAAGAAGAGAGGGGAAAAAGGTGATGAGGGTGAGGAGAGGAAAACGGGTGAAAAAGTGCAGCAGACAGAGATCATGCATTTATTCAGAGCCCAATCATGTTTTATGACACAAACAGAGACAGAAAGGCCATTTTTTGTGTATCTGTGGCTCTGAATGACAGACTACAGTGGCTGCAGGCTTATAAAATTCTTATGAGCCATTGTGTTAATGCCAAGAGATTGATAGTGACTGATTGACAGCTGTCAGAAGAGGTGAAGAAAGATGAAAACTGAGAAAGGATTCAAGATGTCAAAGCCTGGCAAGCATTAAAAGTCCTTTTATCCCTTTAAAGATCTATTTCTGTATTTGTGTATTGACCAGCAAAAAATGTTGATATAGGGTAACTTACTGCTATAGTGACAACCGTCCGATCAGCAAATGCAGTCATCACCACTTTCTGAAGAATATTTTCCTGTTGAATTTACCACAAGAAACATTTTAATATAAAAAAATAAAATAAATAAATGTTTTTCCAGCATTCGGCATTCAGAAATTGTGTTCTTTCCTAAACAAGACCCAAACAAGATGAAATTGACCTCATTTTAATACAATCCAATCAATTCCCAATCATTTTTATTATATTCCCAATACATTACATTATGTAAGTAAAATGTGTTGAGAATGTTTTTTTATATAAATGTTTAGCAAATGATATGAAATGTATTGTAATGGATGTATATTTAAGCCTTTTCCCAATGCCTAAGGAAAAAAAAATCTAAATTATGAGATACTAAATCATAATTATTAGAATAAATTCAGAATAATGACAAAAAACCTCAGAATTATGAGATAAAATGTCATAATTATATCAGAAGTCCAAATGCTTTGTCAATATTTTAGTTCACCTGATTTCATCTCAAAATTTTGACTTATGATGTATATCTCATAATTTCAACTTTTTATGTCATAGTTATAGTTTACCAAATCTTGATTTATTTTTTCTTATGGAATGGAAATGGTCTTCTGTAGATGTAGATGTGGTTGTACCGTGGCCATGTCTATAGACGCAGTTGCCTCATCCATAATTAGGATGCTGCTTTTGCGGACAAAGGCCCGGGCAAGACAGAAGAGCTGTCTTTGTCCCACGCTGAAGTTCTCCCCTCCTTCTGTCACCACAGCGTCTAAGGAAAGACATACGTACTGCATGATGCTTTACAGCTGTTCAGTTTGAACAAATATCACCTTAAAATAAAACTGAATAATTCGGGTCATCATGAAAAGGTCAGAAAACTCCAGCATTTCATTGCAAAAGAACACTCCGTATCGAAATCATGATGTGACTGACATTATGGTGTCAGCCAATCCTGATGAGGGCTGAACATTTGAAGATGATCATTCTTACCCAATCCTCCTGGCAGTGATTTCACCATGTTCTTCAATTGGGCGATTTCAAGTGCTTCCCAAAGCCTGTCATCGGTGCAAGTGCGCTCGGGGTCAAGATTTAACCTAAAAATACACAGGTGCAAACAATGCAACACACAAAGAATTAGCAGACATTTCAAATGTTACAAAACAATTCTAATTCAAATACATGTTGTTCTTTTGAACTTTTAATAAAAAAAAATCACTTTTTCAAGTTATTCAGGAAAAGGAATAATATGTTTCCCCTGCACTAAATTAGCATATTACAATGATTTCTGAAGGATGGTGTGACACACTGAAGACTGGAGTAATGATGCTGAAAATTCAGCTTCGCCTTCACAGGAATATATTACATTTTAAAATAAATTCAAATACAAAACAGATACTTCTAATTGTAATAATATTTCATTCTTTAACTGTAATGGAGACCAAATAATTACACCTTTTGTGAACATAAGAGACTTTTTTTAAAAACATTAACCATCACTTCCATTCTATGGAAAAGTGCAGCTTGGTAATTTTTCAAAATAACTCTTTTCTCGTTCCACTTAAAAAAGATGTGGGACATCATCAGCTTGAAAAAATATGAAAGAGTTAATTTTTTTGGATGAGCTTTCTCTTTTAATGAATAACACACTCAGGGGACATAGTGTTAATGCACCCAATGATCATAAGAGGAAATCCGTTTTTAACACGCTGGGAAATAGATTCCAACTACAGCTTCTTCCTTTATGGCCCTACATTTTCCGAAATTAAATTCAAGGAAAGATTTGCTGTTCTAATAATTTGTATGCTCTGTCTCCTGGGCCCAATGATCCATTAGGCCTGCTTCGAATAAACATTGTCATGACAACAGCTTGCCCAAAACCATTCCCAGACGACTTGTGATGGTGGTTCAGTTTTATTTTCTTTCTTATCCCTTGGCGGCCTCTTTAAACAAACCCCATATGCTCACTGTCTTCAGAAACAAACATGACACTTAGTATCCATGAGAAGTTCAAACAAGCTTGGAGCTGAGGACACTTGTAGATACATATAGAACATCCAGTGAAATAAATACTTAACACTGTTTGAAAAGAAACATATAGGGGTATAAAATACTAAATACATAAGAATGTATAGCTTATTCCTAGAAAAGCAGATTTAAGCAAATGCCAGTACATAGAAAAGCATCCTATTTCACATCCTGGGGGTCCCTGTGTTTTGTAAATGATCTGTGTTTATGCTGAACCTCTGATTAAAAATGTCAGGCAGGAAGTGCGTGTTTATTGTCCCTGGTCTTGTCTGTTTGGGTCAGTTTAGCCTCAGTGAGTGCGTGTGAGGTGCATGCATTACGCAGATACAAATGTATTTTTGTGTCTGTTTGTATGTTTGCGTGTTTATACCGGATGGAGCCGCTGAACAGCACTGGATCCTGTAGAATGATTGACAGACGGGATCTCAGGGTTTGAAGTGGAAGCTTGCAGATGTCAATGCCATCAATAACTATCTTTCCTAGAGCAAAAAAAGATCATGACACACACAAGTTTTGAATTAGATTTTATTTTTGTATTTACAGTTGTCATTAGTTTACTTATTTTGTTACATGCTTTTATCATTCTTTTTATTTTTATATTTAGCTTTAATTTATTTTTATTTCAGTTTTAGTTTTATTAATTTTAGTACTTAAACATATTTTATTTCAGTTATTTACAAAGCAGTGTTTTCAAGTTTTTCACCTATTATTTATATTTTTATTTGTTTGCAATGTTTGTTTTAATTTCCATTCATTATAATTGAACAATTTTGAATCGTTTTAGTTAACAATAACAACAATGGTTTATATTTAGCTATTATTAATTGAGAAACTACACTGATATTTGTACTTGCATTTATTTATTTAAATGTATTTAATTTTATTATGATTTATTTGATATTATTTATTATTATTATTATTATTATATTTTTAATAACTTCCCTTAACAATGACCGTGGTTTATATTTTATTTTTATCTCATATTAATTGTGAAAATTGTGATAATTATTTTATTATATTTATTTTTATTTTTTTATTATTTTAAGAAAATATTAATAGTTCAAATAAAAAATAAAACCTCTGGTTTATATTTTATGTTTAGCTCATATTAATTACATTTAATGTTTTTATTTATTTATTTATTTTAAGTTCAACCATTTAAAAAAGTGTTTAAAAAGGCAATGAGTTACAGCACATAAAACATACACTTTCTACTATATACCAATATAAATGTAATATTGTTTTGCGTCAGCTACCCAGATGTTTAACATATACTATAAGATATAGCTATATTTAGCTCTTTGCAAAATCTCAAACTAATCACAATAACATTTTTCCTTCTTTCCCTGAAGGATTGTTTTATTAGTTTTGGGTGTTCAGGTCAGTTTACAATAACTTGACTTTAACACATAGTGGTCTGTAGTGGATATCAGGAAACCAAACACAGCTCTTAAGATTTTCATTTTACCTTTATATGGACACAGTGAAGAGAGAGTCCATGCACTTCTGATTTAAACATCTCTAACAGCCGTGCTCACGTGCACAAAACAGCATGAACTGTTTGATTTGGCTGAAGATTCATTTTGACTAAGAGATGGTAATGCTGGATAATATGATAAAACTCACAGAGAAAATAAATGTGATGTATTTTGTTTGTCATAATAATAAAATCAATATCCCCAAAATAACACTATTTAGTTATAACTGCATTACTTTAATGCATCATTTGTTTCAAATGCATTAGTGAACATTGTCCTTTTTTATACACTTTCTGTTTGATGTCTTACAACGAATGAAGCTATGATTCCATTTTAAATCAATTAGACTTAGAAATTCTGTCAATGATGACAGTAAGACTCAACTGATCTCTATGGTTAATGTCTAAATATGACATCATGGCAGCTTGTCAAAGTGACAGTAACCATATGGTAAGAGAATAAACAACACGGGCAAAGAAATAAATGTTTCTAGGCTAAGCAGCCGAGAACATTAATAATAGCTTTATCAAAAGTGTCCACAGCTTTTTTTTTCCTTCTTTCTTTAGGGATCCACAAGGGTCAATGTGTCCCCAGCGGCGAGCTTGACATACATCGGAGCGCTGTAATGCTCAGTGAACCATAATATTTCATTAATAAGAGATTTGGAAGATGTCCTGGGAAGACCTACCTTCAAAAACATCCACCATGTTGAAGAAGGCCAGAGACAGCGAAGACTTTCCACTGCCCGTTCTGCCACAGATGCCCACCTGGGACAAAAAGAACAACACGTAAGCACTTGACACATCCTGACATTTTCAGATTGCTTTTGTATAAACACGCTCAGGGCTGCTCTCCTAAATTACACAAACTAGTGCAGACAGTTACAGTTACCATGCTACTACAAGAAGCCATCTGTGCTGTCGTAGAAGTTAGACTAATAAAGATAAAAGCTTATGACGGAGCTGCAGATTGCGTAGGTTTTGCTTCAATGTGTAGTTGATATTCAGGCAGAGATTAACTGTGGTTTCGCAGTGCAGTGATGAGAAAATAAACGCTACAGTGACAAAACCGCAAGTGAGTGTTATGTGCTACAACAGGTCGATTGCTATCAGGACTACTAAATAAACATTGTCAGCTTTGGCTGGAGGTTGTGACATCTAGGACAACATACATGAGACAGACTGAGAGTAATAATATTGTTTATTTATATCATGTAAACACAAAGTTTCGTTTTGGAAGTGTTAAATCATGATTAATCAATTTGACAGCCCTAGCAGTTTAGGTCATAGTTAAACATTTATTTTAGTTGCCAACACAACATTTCCAATTTTCATCTAAATTTTAATAAAAATTGACATTAAAAATGTAATGTATTTTTTTTTATTTAGCTCCAATTTCAATTATCGAAAACCATTTTTAATAGTTTTAGTTAACAATAACAACACTGATTTATTGCTTAGCAAACCCATCTTGAATAGCTGATTCACCATCCTTGCCTATTCATACAACATTAAACAATTAATTACTTTCAAATTGAGAAAAACATTGGATAAAGAAAAAAAATAAAGATGCAAAAGTAAATATATAAATTGTTTTTTTTTTTTTTTACCTTTTGCCCAGGGTTGATGTGTGCGTTGACTTGTTTAAGGACGGGTTTGAGATTGGAGTCATAACGAACACACAGATCATGGATCTTTATCTCTCCATGCTGTGGCCAGTCTTCCGGTACCTGTGAGAAATCTGAAATCAAAGTGAAAAAAATTATTTAGATTACCATTTAATATATTCAATGTTTTAACTATTACGAGATAAAATATAGCAAAACTGACATATCCGACTGCTGATGTGATCTCAACATGATGCCATCATGAGGCTACCACATTCATGTGGAATAAAATAACTTTTCTGGGCCACTGATTGTGGCATAATTTCATGTGAGTGCACATTCTTAATTTCTTTAGGCACAAAAACTTTTTAAGTGTAAAAAACGTACTGCACCTTTAACATTTAAAGCATGTTTATGGATATAATTTAGTTTACAGAACGGTTAACTACAGAATTTTCCTTTCTGCACAGTCAGTGGATTAAGTGCCGCCACACATAACTTTATCTGACGAGAGTATAAAGTAGACATAACACTGATACATCAATGGCAACAAAAAACTCAGAACACTCCAAGTGAGCACTTTAACAAGCTGCAATTAACACAGCTATATATGGTGTCCAAATGTCAAAGTTTAGACTCATACCTACTGCTATCCAGGCAAGTTTTCCATTAAGTCACTGAGAGGGAGATGGAGAATAAGCTAACGTTTCAATCTAACAGCGGCGCTAAAAGGCTATTGCTAAAACTTTTCCTTTTTCTCAGCTCATTCCTGCTTGGTCTCTAGAGGCTAGTGTTTAGACTCTACGTATTAAACGCCCTTTCATGATGCTCTCAGTGGATTGTGTCAGGTCGCTCTGTCCTAATGCACTAAAATGTGAGAAAATGCACATGTAGCAGTGCTTTGGAAGCTAGAAATATGGGGTTTTATCTAGTAGGGATAAATCGTAATTTAGAGTCTAAATAGTACTCTGGATAATCATTAGAAACAATACATATAGTGTCAGGAAAGGATTTATTACCCATGGATCCCTCATAGTTCTCAGATTCTGTGCTGAGGAAGCTGTTGACCTTCTTAACCGCAGCCATCTGGACCTCCAGGTCCGCCAGATTCCTCACCACCCAGTTCAGGTAGTTTGTCACCTTAACACAAAGCATGTTGAGGACTTCTAAGTGCTTTTAAATCACAGATGGCCACTAGAAATTCAATAAAGCTGTGTTTAAATGAATAACTCACAGTGAGGGCATATGTTAGACCAAGTCCAACCAGTCCAGATTGAGATGTGGACCAGATCGCTGCCACTGCTGCAGTGAGGACAATCACAGCACCCAGATAATCCTCAGAGTAAAATACAAATGTTATTATATAGGGATTTTAAGATACCAAAGTTTTAGTAGTTGATAATAATTACTGTAATTAAATGCTATAATCCTCTGTACTTTGATACTACAACAGTAAAGTATTTGAAAGTATGTATTTTGATACTACAATACCATTGTACGTTTCGTTCTTTATACAAAAAAGTTAATTATTAATAAATATTAATGAATTACAATTTTAAAAAGTATCTCTATTCTACATTTAATGAGAAAATGTAAGTATTTTAGCGCTTTAATGCAACGCAATTGTATAAAAATGATTTTTAGAGAAAAAAACTAAAACCCATAAAGCTCCAGCCCTAAACTTAACCCTCAGTGGGGCGTAAGCATATTGTACAAAAACGTACAAATTGCATCGTTTGAATTTATATGAATTAGCCAGTAATATGCCAAAATGTAAAATAGTTATGAGACTGTGTTGGTATTTCTACATTAAACAAACTTTCATGATGCTCTCAGTGGTTTGTCTACTTTATGATTTGGCGTTTTAGTACAGATGTGTAGGATGTGATTCATACAAAAACATACAATTTAGGAACAGCTTCAACCCTAAACTTGACCTTTAATGGAGCGAATCTCAGAATATCAAACAAAATGTACAAATGGGATTGTACAAATTCATATGCAAAAGTGAAAACTAATTTTTTTAGTGATATTTAGTGCCTGTTTATCAGGAAGTAAAAATTTTTTCTTTGACCACTTTGATGGAAACAGTGTTTGTACGCAAATATTTTATTCAAATTTTGCGCATAAGTTAAATTCGCGACTTTGGATGGAAAACCAGCTAGTCAATATTATTTATTTAATTAAATAATTAAGATAAATTAATCAGCAAGACTGTAATTTTAAACATTACATACACTACATTCTTTATATTAACGTTGTGTTTGAAAGTCGGTTGGAGATGGTTTCTTTACAACCTACAGTAAAAACTCAACTTGACTTACAGTTCTGACCTCCAACCACCGGTTGGCAGCAGAGAGAAACAAGTAGGCTGTGTTGTTGGTGTCAGTTAGCTCCAACATCCGCTGTTTAAAGCGAGCCTCGTGCCTGGAAACAGAGATCTTTTACTTTGTTTCAAAACCATTTACAATGTGATACAGATCCATGACTGACTAGAGCTAACACAGCTGTGACGAATAAGAGTGTTCAATTAATTCACGTAAACACTCTGGAGACTTAACAGAGGAGATGAAAGCTCAATCTCTTAATGTTTATTGTTAGATTACTTTAAGTCAAGGATGCGTGAATAAGCACAATGTGTTCATAAGAAATGGCGTGGAACCAGTGAGACTGCATCACTTCTGCATGGCTGATATTGTACACAATTGGTTTTGCATCACAAAAACGCATTTAATTCTGTTTTTAATATGCAACTACTTAGTTCTGCATCCAGTCTAGAAGAACACAGAGAAAGAAAGTGTGGTTTATTCAGACAGCCATGTGCTATTGGAAAACCCTCAGTTCACTGACCTGAATGCTCGAATGGTGGTGAGGCCCTCTGCAGTCTCAGAGAAATGACAGAGAAGAGGCAGCTGAGTAGAGTCATCCAGATCTTGCAAATCTCTGTTGGAGACAAAGAACAGCAACAGGCAATAGTGCTTAGCTTGGTTCTGTAAAAATGTCATTCTAATAATAGTTGACTTTAATTGATCTGATGCTGACTTTAAAGGAGCATTATTAGTAGTGAAATTATACTATCGTCTTTTAGAGCTGCTTTAGAGTAGAATCAATAGTTGAGTTTCCATAACTGATTCTGCTGTTTCCTGTTTATCTCTGAGAAAATGCTTTGACATAATCTGTATTGTTTAAAGCACTATAAAAATTAAAGTGACTTGACTTAATAGACCTTTTCTTGTGGCAAACATCTGAGCGTGAAAACAAATGAGGAGTGGGAATTGTGCTCAAAAATGAATGAAAGCTTGCAATCAAATTTAAGAAAGGTTTGGTTTAAGAAAATTAAATGATTGGGGAAGACCAGCGTACATCAGCAGAGGAAAGTCTGTCATTTTCACCAGAAGATCAAGTTATCACATTTTGATTAAACATGAAGTAAAAAAAAACATTAACTTAATTCAGTCAAGGTATTATGACTTGTATACATTAAGCTATGCTTACTCAGTTCAGTTAAGTTAATCCTATACGAAGTCTTGAATAGAGATAACATTTTTCTAATGTGTGAAAACCATGACTGAATCACGTTAGGAGAACTACTTACTTGGAAGCAACCCGGAAGTACTTCTGAATAAAGTAGAAAGCCACAGAAAGGGGCACCAGTGCGATTAGGAAGGTAGGGGTGACGAAAGCAATGACCCCAATTGCTGAGAGACAGAGTAGAGTGGAGCGAGTAAGAGACTCTAGTGTCGGGGGAATGTGCTTTGGAGAAAGAACAAAAAAGATGCACATTAGCATGCATATGCCACATTCTTCATCTCATTAATACGATAATGTTGACTACCGCAGCACTGAGGTCTCATGTTTGTGTGGAAAACCAAGGCTGCTCATCTCAGTGAGCTTAAAATGAAAGAGACGTACTTGACACTTGAATCGAACGGATCTCTTTCTGTCTGTCTTTCTCTCACCTGATCGATGATATTGGTGTCCGCTGAAAAACGGTTCAGGATTTGTCCAAGCGGGGTGACATCAAAGAATCTAACAATGATATAAAAGGACGTTTTATAATGATGTTCCTGTCAATATCAGTCGATGGCAGTAGGGTTCATAATGTGTTAAGTACCTGATGGGAGCGTGAATTATTTTGTTGAGGAGGTTGTGATGTAGGTTTGTAGCTGCAGCCACTCCTAGAAACTCCACTGTTAAGGAAGTGATGAGACAAAGTGCTATCGCTGCTCCACACAGGATAATAAACACTGGCACATAGGAGCGATGCTGTCAAACACCCAAAAAGCACAATTTCAGTATAACTATAATGTAGAATATGAAAGACGACATTTAAAAGAGGAAACAGCAGTGACGTGTCACCTGAGCGATCTGTGTGTCATCATTCTGTGTGTAATTGGTTGAATTGAGAAACGCATCGTCGAGACTTTGGTTATGCGGGTTTGAGGATGTCCAAGCTGCGAGCCAATAGTCGATGGCCACCATAACTGAGTGCTTGGCCAGCTTGGACGACACCATCAGGAAGACCATGAGAAAGCCACCTGAGGAAAGGTAACGACAACACATCTTCCATTGGATTTTAGAACGTCGGCTGGTGGTGGTGGACATGTTGTCATCGTCTTCCTCTTCCACCTCCTCCTCTATGGAACAGTAAAAAGGTGTCCAAGATGTTTTTACAAGTGAAAAAAGTAAAGGCTGTGCTGAAATGCTGATGAACTTTTACCTTCATCCTCATCGTCAATGTGGTTCTTCGCCTCTCTGGAATAGAACGCTCTCCTCAAAGTTTTCCTCTCCAGAGTGGTCTGACTCTCCATTTCAGTCTCCTAAAACATAGAATCAAAAACAGTTTTTCACATGCTTCTTCAAAACTGTTTAGTGTTCATTTTTGACATTCTTTGTTTTAAGGCTGAAATACATTACACAACTTTTGCACCTATTTGCAGTTTGGATAAGTCAATGATAGTTGCCAAAATTCATAGCCAGTCTGTGGATTTTGTGCTGCTCAAGTTGACATATAATGGGCACGGATACTTGTTTAGCATCAGACTATGATTTTATCTAGTCAAATGATACAAAATTGTGTTTATTATTTGTCATGCATCTCCTTGCAACAAGGCAAATGTTTCTGCATGAGTTTGCAGTGTTCAGAATTACTTCTGGTAGTATGTGATCCCCAGTCATTTAGTGTAAGATTTTTTCTCTGTAACCATTCACGAAGTCGGTAAGTGTATCATGCATAGCATTTTAAAAACTGTATAGATGAGCTGGTTTTTAAAGCAGAAGGACCTTTTCAAGCTCCTGGTCTTGTCTGTTCATCAGGGTCTTCCAGTGCTCATAGAGTTCCACATCATGTGTCTGGATGTCCTTTAATGTCCCCTCTCTCAGCACTGAACCGTCCTTCATGGCTATTATCTACCAAAGTAAGACAAACTTTGAAGTCATTTGTTTTTGATTACTTTTAAGTAATTTATCAAAGTTTTATGAGGAACCAGCCTCAAAATGGTCAAGATCTTTAGTCTGCAAAGAAACCCCAGTAGTTACCCAGTCAGCATGGATGAGGTACTGCAGCTTATGAGTGACCAAGACCACTGTCCGTTTATCATCCTGAAGGAACTTCAGTATCCCCTCCTGCATCAGATGATCACTAAGGTGGATGTCCAGGGCAGAGAACGGGTCATCCTAAAGGTAACAAACCCCAAAACTAGGTTGACTCTACTTCAATATCTACTCGCAATCAATAAATAAAGAAACTTAAGTCTCAATAAAGTCAAACTGATCAAGTCTTATCTAGACATGTAGGAACCTGTTTTAAATTAGCTTTGCTTAATGTTTGCTTCATTACACTCTTAAAAATAAAGGTTCCAAAAGATTTTCAAAGAGATGCCATAAGCTACATTTTGGTTTCCCCAAAGAACCTTTCAGTAATTCTTAAAAGAACAATTTTTTTTTCGTAGTGCAGATGTCAAATGCAGAGAGTAAATATTTCAATAGAAATGTACTATAAATGTGCTTAAATCACTTCTCGACTGACCCGAAAAGACACCACAACAACCCCGTTGACTTTCTAGGATGTGAGACATAGCATCACTCCAAGGAATGGAATGAGGTGAATTCGTGATCCTATCCAGAAGGGTGTGTAGTTATGTACAGTAATCCAATAACAACCCTTACACATCATTGTGTTTTTCTGCTATCACTACCACAATGTACCATGCCATCGTGCATCAGTTCAGAAACCTCCTCTGGGAAGACCTCTTAAATCAAATTAAAACTGTGGTCATGCATAATACTGGTACATCACTCGTAGAGGGTGGAGGTTAGAAACTATCATGAAGTTATCTGTGTTGGAAAAGTTGGTCCTACCAGGAAAACAATGTTGGTGTTTTGATACAGAGCTCTGGCCACACAGATCCGTTGTCGCTGACCACCACTGAGGTTAATACCCTGCAGGAGTACAACACACAAACACCAATTAAACACTTTTGATTCTGATGACATAACGTCAAAGTCATGGTAGTCTCAATAACAGTCTCTTTATTTGATTAGTTTCACAGCAGCTGAGGTCAGAGAGCTGGTCTCAAGCCCAGATACAGTGCACAGCCCTGTCTTACCCGATCTCCGATTTCAGTCTGGTCTCCAAAAGGAAGGAGGTCTATATCTGGTTGAAGCGAGCAGGCATCAATCACCTCTTTGTATCTGTCCGACAAATTCAGAGTTCAAAAACATAAAAATGTTTCCTCAAAAACTTAAGGATAGGAATCTTGAACATGAGCTCTCGAGGGAGCAAAATGTCATGACCCAGAGTTTCCACAGTGAGTTTTATTATAGTTGAGCTTTGAATGCTTTTAAAAATGACCCATTAAACTTCAATAAATCACTTAAGTGCTGACTGATTTAAAATCAAAGTAGTGTTGAAGCTACAATCCGCAATGGCAAGTTCACAGTACCTTTTGGCCTTAAAGTCAATGTAATCTCCAGTCATAACCAATTTTATTTCCTAAATATAACATTTCAAGTAAAAAGATACATTCAAATAGGAATATTCCTTCATTTTATCTATTGATAATTGATTGGTTGCTAAAAAGAACCTTTTCAGTAACAGAATGCTAAAAAAGTTATGCAACATTAAAACTATGCAAAAAGGTTAAGAGAATGTAAGCTGAATGTTGTGTCATGCACAACCTAAAACATATGTTCTATTTCAAAACAACAACAACATTACCTCATATGAGCTAAGTGTCATAATTTAAAGTTATTATTTTGATTAAAGATGCATTGTAAAAAAAATTCACAATGCAGGAACGTGCTTAAAGAAACTGAATAATGCCAGGTTTTATATATTGTTGACTTTATTATTAATAAATTCAAGTTACAACATAAAATAATGTAATAAATAAATAAATAAATAAAGATCCTGTTTTAATATAATGTCATTAATATAATGACTCTGAAGTATTATTTCTCCATGTATGTTTCTGAGTAAAAATAGATATTTGACGATAATTTTTTTTATTTCATCCATTTTATTCAAAACAGTTATCATAGCATTAGAACATAATTGCAGAAAATTTAAGGAAATGACTGACGCAAACAACAAAAACTAATATCCCACCCTAAATGATGTCATTTCAACAAAATTGCAAGGTATTATTTTTATTATTGATTAGGAGGACAATTTTTGAGGGTAACAATTTTGAAAATAATTTGCACCAGTGAATCATTCCCAATAAGACCAGGAGTATGCTGTATTGCTGTCTATGGAGGGTCAGAGAGCTTTCAGATTTTATCAAAAATACCTTAATTTGTGTTCTGAAGATGAACGAAAGGTCTTTCATGTTTAGAAAGACATGAGGGTGGGTAATTAATGACAGAATTGTAATTTTGGGGTTGAACTAACCCTTTGAGGATTTATGCCTTAAGAAAGTAAATCGGGTCAACATTGACTTGTCGACAGATGACGGAATTTGACAAATTAAATAGATAAACAAAGAGGTCTAAAATAATAAAATTTTCTCACGAAGTTGGAGATCTTTTTAACCTCACCTCTGTTTATTGAAAGGACTTCCAAACGTGATGTTTTCCTCTACAGTTGCGTTCAGCAGCCATGACTTCTGCGCTGCATAGGCCACAGAGTACCTGTTTTTACTGAGCCAGGACAGGATGAGAAACAGAGAAAGAAAGAAACAACTGATAACCTTGAAATGTGTAAAAACACACTCAACTTACCAACACAGCAAACACCAATGGTTCTGATATGAAATGAAGGTAAAACAAATCCTTGTTAATGATTACAAACCCGATTCCAAAAAAGTTGGGACACTGTATAAATTGTGAGTAAAAAAAGGAATGGAATAATTTACAAATCTCATAAACTTATATTTTATTCATAATAGAATATAGATAACATATCAAATGTTGAAAGTGCTGAAGAACAGCTGGAGGACCAATTTGCAACTTATTAGGTCAATTGAGAACACGATTAGGTATAAAAAGAGCCTCTCAGAGTGGCAGTGTCTCTCAGAAGTCAAGATGGGCAGAGGATCACCTATTCCCCCAATGCTGCGGCGAAGAATAGTGGCGCAATATCAGAAAGGAGTTTCTCAGAGAAAAATTGCAAAGAGTTTGAAGTTATCATCATCTACTGTGCATAATATCATCCAAAGATTCAGATAATCTGGAACAATCTCTGTTCGTAAAGGTCAAGGCCCGAAGACCATACTGGATGCCCATGATCTTCGGGCCCTTAGACGGCACTGCATCACATACAGGAATGCTACTGTAATGGAAATCACAACATGGGCTCAGGAATACTTCCAGAAAACATTGCCGGTGAACACAATCCACCTTGCCATTTCGCCGTTACTGGCTAAACTCTATAGGTCAAAAAGACACCATATCTAAACATGATCCAGAAGCGCAGGCGTTTTCTCTGGGCCAAGACTCATTTAAAATGGACTGTGGCAAAGTGGAAAACTGTTTTGTGGTCAGACGAATCAAAATTTTAAGTTCATTTTGGAAAACTGGGAAGTTGGAACAGCCATGTCATCCCGACTAAAGAGGACAAGGACACGTTGTTATCAGCACTCAGTTCAGAAGCCTGCATCTCTGATGTTTGGGGTTGCATGAGTTCATGTGGCATGGGCAGCTTACACATCTGGAAAGGCACCATCATTGCTGAAAGGTATATCCAAGTTCTAGAACAACATATGCTCCCATCCAGACGTCGTCTCTTTCAGGGAAGACCTTGTATTTTCCAACATGACGATGCCAGACCACATACTGCATCAATTACAACATCATGGCTGCGTAGAAGAGGATCTGGGAACTGAAATGGCCAGCCTGCAGTCCAGATCTTTCACCCATAGAAAACATTTGGCGCATCATAAAGAGGAAGATGCGACAAAGAAGACCTAAGATAGTTGAGCAACTAGAAGCCTGTATTAGACAAGAATGGGATAACATTCCTATTCCTAAACTTGAGCAACCTCAGTCCCCAGACGTTTGCAGACTGTTATAAAAAGGGGATGCCACACAGTGGTAAACATGGCCTTGTCCCAACTTTTTTGAGATGTGTTGATGCCATGAAATTTGAAATCAACTTGTTTTTGCCTTAAAATGATACATTTTCTCAGTTTAAACATGTAATATGTCATCTATGTTGTATTCTGAATAAAATATTGAAATTTAAAAACTTCCACATCATTGCATTTTGTTTTTATTCACAATTTGTACAGTGTCCCAACTTTTTTGGAATCGGATTTGTAGATTAAAACTACAGATTAAAGAAATGCAGGGAGCCCTTCACTGTGAGAGCTGATGTGTTTGTTTACGACATTTCCTCCTGCCCTTTCATGAAAGTAAATCATTTCTATGTTAAATTTGGCAAAAAATTTACTCTTTCAATGTTGTCCCAGTCAAAGGCATGAGTTTCCAAACCTGTTTGGTAACATTCATTTTTTTTAATTACACTCAGCAACCACTAGAGGCGCTGAAATCGCACAGATTTAATGGCTACAAAACCAAAAATAAACCTGATGATATTGAGAATGGCCTTCTCTTGTTAAACAAAACAGATCTGTTTCGCTTTCCATCGGAGGGGTCTGGCTGTAACTAAACCAAATATTGTTCGAAATCAGTATCTGTACAAGAAAACCCCAGTATGTCCAAGAGAGGTGAAGACTCCCGGCATTTTCACACACTTTGCACTGCACATCTCAAAAAAAACAAAAAAAACAAAAACACCCGTTATACTGAAGCCACATAAATGTAAAAGGATAATTGTATTGGTAAATGAATGCAAGTGGGGGTTATGGCACATCTGCTATAAGGGTTCACAAACGTGTACCTCCGTTCTTCATGAGACAGGCATGTATCGTGCCCGCTGCAAGTCAGGTACATTAAAAGATGTTATCAGCCAGAACATAATATCTAGCATAACATAATATCTAGTTAGCTGACAGAAAGTGAATAACCTTGCTGGAATCATAATAGATAATCTAAATTTAAAGTTGACTAGCTAAAATCCATTTCGCCATTCGCTACATATTACAAAATGTCCTCAGTGTTGCTTTATAGAGGTCACTATGTGGCTGTGTAACATGTAAGCATGTGAAAACCCCCAGTGAAATACCTTATGCTCCCATCGAAGAGTATCTCATAATCAGGCAGTCTGATTGAGCACACCATTTGGGAAGAGGGCACAAAGAAACACACACACACACACACACACACACATGACCAGGGTTAGTGAGTGCTTCAGGATGCGTGCCGTTCTGTAAGAACACTGGCATACTCTCCTTGTGAGGTGAAGAGTGATAATTTGAGATATAATTGTGCTCCAAATACTGGTGTAGTAATGTATAAGCATTATATTTAAGCTGGAGAGTAATGTCATTGTCATTATAGAACTTGAAACTGGAAAACGCCTTAAACATTCATTAAGCTGTTCGCAAAGACAGTACTGCCAGAACTGAGACTGAATTTGTATCAAAACACAATTTAATTAAATATTACAAATTGTCTAAAATTTGATTTCCTCATTAATTACAATTAAAGTATTTGGACAGTCAGTGGTTTCTGTCAATGCAATGAAAGTCAATGCCATTGACTCAATGGGGACCAAAGCTACACTGGGTCCACTTTCACTGTATGTAATTTTTTAAAAATACAAAAAATGTGATATGGGATTTAATTTAAAACCATTTTTAATTAAATTATAAAGAGTTTAAAGTTATCTTTAAGGCACATTTAAAAATGTTTGTATGCAATTGCATTAGATAATGAAGTTTTAAAGAAAACTATATTTATGTTAAAGTAAACCAGCATGTTTTCAAATGTGTTGTTAATAGAAACCAAGAGTGTTTACATATTATATTAAATGAATAAACCAAATGTCCAAGATTCAGATTCAGTATTTTCTATATGTATTTTCTGTCTTGAGAACAATAGCAAAATAGATTTCACAGTAGATTTGAATTTACAGTCTGATTGTTTTGTATCTGTGTTTTAGAAATTAGTTCTAAAAAAATCTAATTAACTAAAGTCATCATGTGCCAAAAAAAGAAAAAAAAGAAAAGGCTCTAAAAATGTAAATTCTCAAAAAAAGGCAACAAATGACAAAGCATTTAGATGTTTTAGTATTTAGTCATCTAATGCAATTGACATTTTTAAATGTGACTTAAGAAAATATTGTGTTGGAGCCACTGTATATAAATTTTTAAGGACTTAAGACTTTCTATAATCGATGAATTATAGAAAACATACAGATCTGCTTGGCTTTGCTTCCAAATGCTAATCAGAGACCATCTCCAGCAGGGAGATGGAGAGATCCACAGAAAGAAAAGCATTTCCCTTGTGTGCTGATAACACAGATGACAGAATGACATGTGGGGGAAGAGGACAGAAGAAATCAGAGAGCAGTGGAAAGAGTAATGAATGGAGTAAGACACATACATACACACACACGCACAAACACAAAGAGTAAGACGGCCCTCACACACATCTGTGTATGCACACAGTGGTACATACATCATAATAACAGCGGATGCATCGGACAGTGAGCTATTTATGTGCATGTGTGTTTGTACAGATGAAAACTTTGATTAGCATCTGATGGATCTGGCATGCAGATGTACTCCCCTGTTTTCTGCTACATTATTGCAAACATTCAACTGCTTTAGGGGGCAAGAGACAACAGGGGGGAGTTTTGGTCCCTTTGAGTTTTAATACAAATCACAAGCTCCATAAATGTTCATAAACATCACAATATTTTTGACAGTAACTGTGTAAATGTGTAAATGCAAATGCAAATGTGTAAATTCTCACTTGCTCCAGTAGACTTTGCCACTGATTGTTTGCATCTCCCCCAGCATGGCCAATAACAGGGATGATTTCCCACAACCCACCTGGCCTACAATCATGGTCAGCTGACCTGAATAGGGAAACAATGTGAAGGGTAATCTCAGTTTTATATATGAACAGGTTTTGCCCCTACACACAGGTTTTAGTGATGTTCAGTGTCAGTGGTAGATTGCTCATCTGTTAAATTGGCAAAAGCTAGTTAGTTAGTGCTCAGCTCACTGATTTAATGAGGCTGTCAAACCACTAAACCAGAACAGTAAACCCGACCCAACACAATAACTATTAAGAATTCATATTTACAGCCTTTTGATTGATTTTTATATGACTTTTTTATGTTTAACATCAATTTGACAATAAACATTGACCATTTATATTACATTTTGATCTTCATTGAGATGATGATCCCCTTCATGTATTGTAGATGAATAAGAAAGTGATAATATATATCTATGTTTAATATATTTAATAATATATAACTATAATTAATTCAATTAAATTCAATTCAAGTGTATTTGTATAGCGCTTTTTACGATGCAAATCATTGCAAAGCAACTTTACAGAAAATTAAATTTCTACAATGTGCATATGACAGAAATTTTCAGAAAAATTTATACAAGACGTAGTCAACCAGACGATGAACACTATTAACATCAATTATTATATGATGCAATCACACTTGTAGCAATATTTGTTAGTTCTGTATACTTAAACTTCAAGTATGACAGATAAAAAACTTTATAATATTATTGTCAAAGAACTCTTGGTATCTAAGGTTATTTATTTAATGTAAACAAACTAGAATCCTTGGTCTATATATATAGTTATTTATTTTATTTATTATTTATTATAGTTACAGATTATTTATAATAAATAATTCATTAAATAAATACATAAAGAAACAATTAACAAGGACTCTAAGGTATCTAAGAGTATATGTATTTATTTAAAATATTTATATATTATTTATTATAATTAAATAAATAGCAAGCTGTCTTCATCTAAGACTATTTATTTTATATTATAGAAACATATTATTATTATGTACTTATTATTATAAATAATAATAATAAATTAATAATAATTCACAATAAATAAATGAATAACAAAGACAATTGTGTTTAAGAGTATGTATGTATGTGCGTATTTAGTTTTATATTATAAATAAAGAAATAACAAGTACCCTTGATATCTAAGAGTATTTATTTAATATATTTAATTTATCAAAAAAAAAAAAAAAATATATATATATATATATAAGAAGTCATTGTTTCTCTGAGAGAAAATTAGTAGTTTGTAGAGTGTACCTGTAGGGATTCGGATGTTGATGTCCGTCAGCGTGGACAAGTTGCTTCCCCATGTGAAGGAGCCATCATTCACCTGAATGACACATTCACCAATACAAACAAAAAACATATGGGTTAGAATAGGAAACAAACCAGCACAGAGCAGAATGCACGTGATATGATCTTTTCATCTTTGCTCGTACAAGCTTCTTTGGTCACGCTTACAAATTCTGGATGCGTTCTGAAATCTATTTTCTAAATGTTTATTTACAATAATGATAATACTCCCATCCATCAGAGCAGTACAGTAGGCCAGAACAGAATACTGGGAACGCTGAACAATCAAAAACATCTGTGAGAACAAGAGCAGGGAGAGAGAGAGAGAGGGTAAACTGGGAGTTATCGTTGAGAATGACTGAAGTGAACGAGTGTAAATGTCAGAGTAGATTAGGACATATTCATAACAAAAGTGAGCGGATGTCACTGTGGGAAAGTCCATGAGGACGCGTGTGTTTATGTGTTCAGCCACTATAAACTCATTAGATAAGAGACTTTTGTTTTCCAGAACCAGTTGCATTTAAAATAAAGTGTACAGTGTACTTACTGTGTTCATATTGTATTGCAAAACACTTTTGCTGCTATTGAGGTGGGATAAGGGTACGATTATGGACAGGGTTGGAGGTTTGGGTAGGTTTAAAGATGGGTTAGGTGTAAGGGATGGGTCAACAGTGTAATTATAAATATACAGAAATTAATCACAGATGTAATTACATGCAGGTATTTTAAAGTACAATGTAAAAACATGCATTTACACAATAAGTACACTGTACCAAATGATTAATTTAAATGTTAAATACATAGTAGTTAAGGCCACTTAATATAAAGTGGGACCCTGTTTTTAAGTTACAGAAAGAATAATTAATGGAATCATTAAGGAATGTGAATCATTAAGCCGAATCTGTTGAATCATTGTAAATTATTTACGATTTCCAACCCCAGTCTCGAGGGATGGTGAAGGAAGTGGACCCTCGGGGGACCGAGAGACAGAGGCGAAACCAAAAAAATAAACACATAAAATGAATGTCCTTCTGATTTTTAGTCCCAGTTTTTCTTCTCGTGAGAATCCCAAACTGCACTCGGAGGGAAGCTGAACCCAAACCACCATGTCTGAGAAACTATCACAAACCGCATATGGCGAGTTTTAAAAAAGCTGAGAAAGGAATGAACATGCTCAAAAAAGATTAAAAAATAAATAAAAAAAAGGGCATCTGTGTGTGTTAAGAAATGGGCTTCGAACACTTCTTCCAGCACAGCAGGAGTAAAACAACTTATTAGCCATGACTTAAAGGTTACTGGCATCTGGATGAGAACATGCAGATCCTGAGTTGTCTTAATGAACTTTAGCACATGCTCTGTGAGCTAGAAACACCCGAGAATCAGTGTCTCTGCTGAGGATAGAGATGTCTGACCTCTACGGCGACATCTTCGGTCTCTGTGGGCCGCAGCTGCCTGCGCATGGGCTGCTCGTAGTTATCCATACGATAACGGCCCTTCCTGTTGATCGCCTTTGTCTAAAATGATAAAGACAAACAGAGAGATTAGGAGACAATTGAAAGAAATAATTCATCTTTCAAATGCTGTTTTTGATCATCCTTTTAGTTGTCCAGATCACTACAAACTGTTTAGAAAAGATTCTTCTAATATTTGTGACATGCCATATCATTTTTAATCAAAAGGGGCAGTTTCAAGATAAACATGACAGAAAAAAGTTTCATGTTTTATCTTTAATAAAACAAGGTTACCAACTTGTCAATTTTATTATAATATTCAATCAATAAATAATGCTTAATGTGATGTGATGGATAAATGTATCACTATAATAAATCATAAATGTAAAAATGTAAATATATTGTAAAATACGTAAATAGGTTGTTAAATATATGCACTGTGATATACTAATAATTATATATTGATATTAATTTTATGTTTAATATATTTATAAAATTTAATAATGTATTATTTAATGTGGTGTGACATTGCCAGAAATGTATATAGCTAAAATTGTAAATACATGCACTGTTATTACTTAAATTGTTAAATTAAATGAAAAAGAAAATACTGTAAATAAATCATTATTAACAAATATATTTTTATATTTTCTTTTTAGAATATTTTATATTTGTTTAATATTTAAAAATGTAATATATGGTGTGACACATTGGCAGAAACTTATATTGCTACAATAAAGCTTATTTCTAAAATGTTAAATATATTGTTCAATACATGCACTGTAATAGAAATATAATAAATGTTTAATTATTAAGTATTTAACAATATTTGTACTTTTTTAATAATTAGTAAATATTTGTAAAAATCCAGAAAATTGCTTGGAATCTTTTCCAATTTTTTTAAAGTCTGCGTGAACCGGAAGTTGCTGCCGACTTTATTTCAGTGTAGTGACATATTTCCATCTGATTCGGAATATTGACTAGAGGGCATGGTTTTATGTTTGTGTTCCTCCTCTCTGTCGCTCACTCATTACAATTTAACAGTTGGAGGGGTGTGTTTAAGGATATTCTGCCCAAGCCGTCAAACTGACGTCATCAGAAAAGGAATGCCATTCCAGAGAGGAAGTAAATGTCCAGATTTTGATTAAAGATTATTTTGATAAAAGATTTTTTTCAGCAGATTAACTTGCACGGATTAATTGTTTACATCAAGACTAGAAATGCGCGCTAGTAAAGTAAATCAAGTCAATTTTGATTTCATGTGGACTTTAAAAAAATAATTTTATCACACCCCGTATTTAAATCATTATATCATGAGGATGGGGTGGAGTAGAAACGTATAAATAATAATAAAGCATACAACTCAAAATGTGTTTTCTATGTCAAAACGACTCAAAAAGATGGAGCGGCTCACATTTATGTGTTCCAGTGAAAAACAACAGCACATGGTTTTTAAAAAACATGAGAGAATTTTGGATCAGCAAACATCACATGACACTCAAAAGCTGCTGTCAGGTCATAAAACGAGGAACATGAGTTCCCGCTTGCATCTAGCCATGTGATTTTCCCAGCTTAACACTATTTCCTCTCCTGGAATCCCCTTCTTCCTGTCACAGTGTACATTTCCATCCTTAACCTCACTTTCTCGTTCCCTCCCTTTCCTCACCCTTTGCTCCAGCTCTGCTCCTCTCTGGGGATGTGCAGCTTTAGTCCTATCATATATTTGTCCCTCTGTCAGAGAACAGCTGAGGGCCCATGCACTGACTAGAGAGAGAGCTTCTCTTTAACACGTTTATGAGATCTCAGCTATGCTGGCTCAGGAATGACCAGCTCCCATTTCTGCCCCCTAAACATGGGATAGTTATCTCTAGAGACATGACCGTGTGGAGTCTCATGTTTTCTGTTATTGGAGGTCATGTAGAGTGTTATGACGTCAAGTTTATGTCAATTAGAATCCCTGAGACACTTCACAGGCACAAATACAAGAGTTTTGATCATATTTAATGCCGCAATTGACTCAAGTTGCTAAATATGTTAAACTGTTAAATTGTGTAATTAAATGTCAAATTTTTTTTTAATTGTTTGGCTTGTTGAGGAGAATTTTACTATTACCTTTTTTAATTTGAACATGGCAGAAAATATAATGTGTGGAAAAAATTCCCACAAAAAAAAGTTAGCAACCTGCTAAAAAACACTAAGAGCCCTTCTACAGTTTTGCATGGCTATTCAGCCCTCATATCTTCCTCAAAAAATGTAAAATTTGTAAATTAAATTAATGGCCACTTATTATGTTCTCCTTGTTTGGTATTTTTATTTTCTTTTTATTTTTTACTGAATTTCCAGTGAGATAATATATATAATTTAATTTGTTAATAATATTTTTTTTTTCTCTTGTTCAGTTACAGGGCAAGAAAAGTCCCAGTTAATCAACATATAATATTTCTTCCCTAAAACTGATCCAAGAACATTGCATCCATTTTTAATCTTCATAAAAAGCTGCTCTGATGCCAAATATATTACGGAATGCATTTAAAAAAAACTTGAGATTGAAATGAGATTATAATATGGCATCCCAACTAGTTTAGGTGTCCAACATCACCCAAATTGTCTATATCAGCAACAGTTCCTCTAAAAGCAGCTCTGCTGGACATTAAGGCTTGGAATAGTATTGAGAAAAGTCACAGAGTAATTTTGTGGGCATAATAGGTCCATTGTCAATATTGTAGCAATAAAGCAAGTTTCTTTCAAACCAAGCAGCTTTCTGTTGGTCAACACAGCAAATTTGCGTAACCAACTTGAACCTGTTGAGAAATCTGCATGGAAACCTTTGACCCTAACGTGAAATTCCCAATTTTGTCGATCCCTGTTGAAATGACTGGATTTTGCCCAAGAAAATTCAATAAGCGACTGTAAAGATGGCGGCACGAACACATTGCGAGGCTCAGCGTCTCTCCAGTTTTTGCAATTTTGCAGTATTATTCCTGCTCATTTCGGGTCTGTTCGTACTGAACAGCTTTGCTTTAACATCATACACCCGACAGGAGCTTTTGGATATCGGTGAAGACTTTTCCAACAGTTTTATCACCAATCTTCGACTCATCCCTGAGATCGCCAGAACACCCGAGGCTACGCACTCTACCCGGCCGGGCGGAAGTGCTCGCAGGCGGCGTCGAGATCATAAACAAAGGAGGTGGAAGCGCGGAGGTCTAAGAGTCAAGCTAAAGCTAACACCGCTCCGGCTCTCTTTACCCAGCATTTTCCTCGCTAATGTGCAGTCACTGGTGAACAAAATGGATGAGTTAAGACTTCGCATCACCCACAGTAAGAGACTTTTGGACTGCAATGTCATGGTTATCACAGAAACATGGCTACACAGCGATGTACCCAATAATGCTATTGAGCTATCCGGACGCTACACGTTCCGGGCAGATAGAACGCAGTAGATGACTCCGGCAAGACAAGAGGTGGTGGATTGTGCATTTATGTCAACAAAGCTTGGTGTACGAACACTGTCATTGTTGGAAGACACTGCTCAGCTAACCTAGAGTTTCTCATGGTTAAATGTAGACCTTTTTATCTGCCACGGGAGTTCACTTCCACCATAATAACCGCAGTCTATATTCCACTGGATGCTAATGCCAAGCTTGCTTTGAACGAACTTCATGCAGCCATTAGTAAACAACAGACTGCTCACCCGGAGGCTGCTTTTATTGTCGCGGGTGATTTTAATCACTGCAAATTAAAAACAGTGCTCCCCAAATTTCACCAACATGTTTCCTGCCACACCAGAGGAGACAAAACTTTGGATCATGTGTACACAAACATTAATGGAGCTTACATCGCGACCCCCCTCCCCCACCTCGGACAGTCTGATCACCTTTCTTTGTTTCTCAAACCTAAGTATTCACCCCTCATCAACCGTGTGAAGCCATCAGTGAGGACCATCAAAGTGTGGCCAACTGCAGCAGATTCTTTACTTCAAGACAGGTTTCAACACACAGACTGGAGTATGTTTGCTTCTCAGGCTGCCTGTGGCTCTCACACGGACATTGATATCTACACCTCCTCTATACTGGATCACATCAACTCCACCATTGACAGTGTTACAACAGAAAAAAAGATAACAACATACCCTAATCAGAAGCCATGGATGAACAAGGAGGTGCGACTTCTGCTGAAAGCCCGCAACACTGCCTTCAGGTCAGATGACGCTCAGGCCTACAGTAAATCCAGGGCTAACCTGAAAAGGGGCATCAAAAAGGCCAAGTACTGCTACAAGCTGAAGGTAGAGGAACACTTTTCCAACTCTGACCCCCGAAGCATGTGGCAGGGCATCCAGATCATCAGTGACTACAAGTCAAGCAACTCCACTCCAACGGTCACGGACGTCTCCTTCCTTAACGAGCTAAATGACTTTTATGCTCACTTCAACAGCGACAGCAAGGAGACGGCCACCAAAATTACACACTCAGCAAACCACCAACCCCTCAAACTCACCCCCACAGATGTCCACACTGCACTGAGCCAGATCAACGCACGCAAGGCTGCTGGCCCTGATGGCATTCCTGGACGTGTGCTTAGGGCATGTGCAGAGCAGCTTGCAGGGGTCTTCACAGACATTTTCAACCTGTCCCTTACCCAAGCAACTGTGCCAACATGTTTTAAGTCCACATCCATTGTGCCAGTACTGAAACACTCCTCCCCAACGTGCTTGAATGACTATCGCCCTGTAGCACTCACACCCATCATTATGAAGTGCTTCGAGCGACTGGTCCTAGCACACCTCAAAGACTGCCTCCCACCCACACTGGACTCACACCAATTTGCCTACCGCAGAAATAGGAGCACAGAGGATGCAGTATGCACAGTGCTGCACTCTGCACTCACACACCTGGACCATAACAACACGTATGTTAGGATGTTGTTTATTGACTTAAGTTCAGCATTTAACACCGTCATTCCCACAAAACTTGGAGACCTGGACATTAACACCTCCCTCTGCAACTGGATTATGGACTTTCTGACCAACAGGCCTCAGCATGTTCGGTCAGGCCACACCCACTCCACCACCATCACACTTAACACTGGCGTACCACAGGACTGTGTGCTGAGCCCATTCCTCTACTCCCTTTACACCCATTACTGCAAGCCTGTGCAGGGATCCAACTCCATCATTAAGTTTGCAGACGACACCACGGTGATTGGCCTCATCACAGACAACGATGAGACTGCCTACAGGGAAGAGGTACAGCACCTGGCCACATGGTGCGCTGACAATAACCTGCTCCTTAACACCAGTAAGACTAAGGAGCTCATTGTGGACTTCAGGAAGAAGAAAGGAAGCACACATGACCCCATACACATTAACGGGATGGCTGTTGAACGTGTCTCCAGCTTCAAATTCCTGGGAACCACGATCTCGGAGGAACTGTCCTGGGCCACAAACACCTCCAGCCTGGTCAAGAAGGCTCACCAGCACCTTTTCTTCCCCAGGACACTGAAGAAAAACCAGCTGTCTTCATCCATCCTGGTGAACTTCTACCGGTGTGCGATTGAGAGCATCCTGACCAGTTGCATCACAGTCTGGTATGGGAATTGCTCAGTGGCTGTCCGCAAGGCACTGCAGAGGGTGGTGAAAACTGCTCTTGAGGACATCCAGAGGAAACGCTGTCTACTTCGAGCCTGCAGCATTCTCACGGACTCCTCTCACCCTGACCATGAACTGTTTAACCTCCTGCCCTCGGCGAGGCGCTTCAGGAGCCTCCGGACAAGGACTACAAAATTCAGGAACAGCTTTTTCCCTAAAGCTGTCTTCTTGCTGAACTCTGCCCTCTGACACCCCTCAACACCCCCCACACCACACACACAGACTCCTCCCCCTCTTCAACACTCTGACTGATTTATTTATTTATTCACAACAAGCAAAAAACAGTAACTTGTTATTACTTGCACTACTGTCTGTTCATCCAGGACCACTGAATAATCCATTTGGACACTGAAATATTTTCTATGCACTTTACTGTCCATTGCAATAGTGTAATTATGTTCATATGTTCATAGTTCTGCCTATAGTGTACATACACTTTTACATAATCCATCTGTATAGTATGTTCATAGTACACCTATCTGTATATCATGCTAATAGTATTTAAAATCTGTAAATTATGTCCATAATACTTATCTGTATAGTTATTGTACATATTATAGACCTTGTATGTTCTGTACTTACTGCTTATTGCACTTCTGGTTAGATGCTAACTGCATTTTGTTGCCTTGTACCTACATGTGCAGTGACAATAAAGTTGAATCTAATCTAATCTAAATGTGACCACACATTTAAGGTGCAAATTTGTATGTGAGCACTCACATTCTCGTGGTATTTGTATTTCTTGCCGACCTCTAGAGACATGTACATTTCTCCGTTTCTCCAGCTGTCATCTCCAATCTCATCACTTTGTAGGAACTCGCTGAGCTTCTGTACACTGCAGACATCAACCAGATGATCAGATCCTTCCAGGAAAGGCAATTTTTTTTAAGTAATGTTGGATCTGATTGCTTGTATGATTAAACGACATACCTGACAAGGGCCTTGACGGCAAACCTGACAACTGTGGATAACAGGAATAGTGGAGTGACCAGGATGTGGAATAGAGCCAAAGATGCAAACGCCTTGTCTGGACTGAGCCTGACCTCTTCAATATAGGCATGTGTGACAAAGGTCTACAAGAACAAGAAAAGTACTACGGTCTACATGGTGGATAAAATAGAAGTGATTAAAACTGGCATGATGCATCTCTTACCGCCAACACTGCAGCAATAGGGATGGCGGCATTCAAAAATACTGTGGAGATAAAAAGAGCCAGCAGGTATTTTCAAAAAGATGCGGAAACGTAACAAACTATTAGCTATTAGAACCAAACAACCCTGATTCTGAAAGTTTAACAAATGAGAGTGTTTATTGAGGGTGGAGTAGTTTTAAGGTGGAAGGTGGTTATGTATGTGGGTGGGGCATATGATAGAAGGAGGAGCCTCTCATACTAGACATTGATGTGTAGAGAGCAAAAGTCTTGAGACTGGTGAGCTCTTTTCCTCTGGTTTCTTCTACACGGTCACAGAAGATGTTCTCCCATGCATAGAGCTTCAGCAGCTTTATTCCTTTTAGGATCTCTGTAGTCTTTTTAAGACGGTCTGTTGAGTAGTCCTGAGAAAATATTTAGAAGTCACAAACATGAACTTGGTGTTGTGTTGACAGCATGCATATGCACGAAGGTGTAAGTAAAGCTCACCAGCGTGCTCTTCTGTGTGTTTGCCAACTTGGTAGCAATGAGGTACTGAACCGGGGCCAGCAGCAAAATGACGCCGGCCCCTATCAGCGCACTGTTACCCAACAAATAATACAGCAGGATCACTCCCATAATGATCTATGTACAGAAAAAAGTTATATTTTGCATCGGGGCACAACTGATTTAATATTTTCACAAATGCAGAAGCTATGATATACCTGAACTGGCATGGCCCACAGGTTTGGGCATAAGAAGAGAAACCACATGAGTTGATTGGTTTCTATGGCAACGAGATTGTTGATCTGGCCGAGGGTCATCTCTCCCATGGACATGTTTGACGTGGACAGACGCAGAATTTTATTGTAGATCATAGCCTTGAGGATGAGAACCAACACATGAATAACAACAAAAAAAAAAAAAAAAAAAAAAAAAAAAACACTTTAATGCTGACTGATTTTAGCTCTTGTATACAGCAGAAAAGACTAAAATAGAATACAATGCAATATGACATATCAGATAACAGAACAGACTTCATAGAATATAATAGTATATTTGTCAAACTTTTATTGTGGTAATATTTATATAACATTATAATATTTCCCAGTATTTTGAAGTAATTTTTAATATAATTGAATAATTAACTAATTATTTTTATATTTATTTAAAATTTTAGTTTTAGTAATTTTGTCATTTTTATTACTTTTTGTTGTAATATTTATATTTAGCTTTATTTAATGATAGTTTTTTTTTTACATTTCCTCAAGTCTGCTGATGTTTATACTCTTTTCAGCTTAATTTCAATTAATACTTTTAGTATGTTTACAATAACACTGACAAACAGAACCGAACAGAATAGAATAAAAAACAGATAATAACAGAACACAGACCCAAACAAAACAAAGCAAAACTGAATTGCACAGAATTGAACAGAACTGAGTAGAAAGAATAAAACAGACCAAATAGAATGGGAAAAAAAGAGTAAAAAAGATCAGGAGAAAGAATAGAATAGAATAAATTAGAACCGAATAGAATAAAACAGGTAATTATAGAATAGGCCCAAATAGAACAGATTAACAAAAAACATAATTGAAATGAACAACAGAATAGAATAGAATAAATAGAATAGAATTAAACAGAAGAGAGTAGAAAGAATAAAATTCAGAATATGGGACATAGTAGAGTAGAAGAATAATGGGACAAAATACAGTAGTATGGAATCAAACAGGACAAACCAGAATAGAATAGGACTAAGCAGATAAAAACAGGACAGACCAAAATAAAGCATAATTGGAATAGAATAAAATATAATACAACTTGAAGTGTGTAGTGCAGACTGTTAAAATATAAATTTGTCTGATAATTCACTTCATGTTTGACTTCCAGTAAACTCTGAAACTTACAAGCAGCGCCCCGCGCAGGTTAATGCCGGTTTCTATTGTGACGTAGTAGGAGGCCTGCAGGAATGTTCGCTGCAGCACAAGTGCCAGGAAGAGCAGAACCGCCAGAACAGACGTATTCTTCAGCAGCTCAGTGGAAGACATGAAGTCCACCCCGAAAGGCATGTTCGCTGTCTGACAGGACATTAACAGAGTATGAACAAACTTAATAAAAAAACGTCATTTCAGCCCTCATTGAGGTCATCCACAAGCATACACACACACTTAAATAAAAAGGAGTCACTTAAACAGAGTGTTGCTGGCAGCAATGTGTGTGTATTATGTAATTTATTCCTATGATGACAAAGCTGAATTTTCAGCAGCTGTTACTCCAGTCTCCAGTCCTGCAAGTTCACAATAATCTTGAAAGTTCACACATCCTGAGCTTTCCACGAAGAATCCATCCTTATCTAAACCTTCTAGCACACATGACATCATGTTCTTCTGTGCAGGGAAAACACACTGTGTGAAATCTAATAAATGCTGTCATTACAAGGCAATGACACACAGTCCTCTCATTAATAGCACTGATGGTGGCTCTGTGACATCACACAGGACGTGATAAATAGCAAGGCAAGATCAGATATCAGACAATAGATCATTCTCTACAATATACTGTCACGTTGCACCCAGGAAAAATAAATATAGTGTAATAACCAGCAGCATAACCAGCAGACCAGTATCTGCAGCAAATCATTTAACTGACAGCTATTTGATCAACATCCAACCTAAATTATTTAACAAGGCACATTATGAATGGGTTCCAAAGTAAGAGAGATCATATCAAAGTGCTGTGAGACAGTGACTGGATTATGATATATTTCCATCACATAAGTTGAGTAGTTTCCTTTATCCCTCCATTTCCCTGTTTTACTGTCTCTCTGATATGTGTTTGGGATTGACAGTTGTTGGTATCCTTGAATTGTCCTATTGACCAAAATCATGCCGGTTTATCCTAAAGATTTTTTTTTAAATTTGTATTTCTGTCTTGTTTTCTAGTACTATACATTGATGAATCAAGATGCATATACAGTACTTGAAGGCAAAATTACTTGATTTTTTTTATTCTTTCTTAAAACAGAACAAATTATTACACAAAAACTCACTTTTTAAAATTAAGCAAGACTCAGGGGCAGATTTACTAACAGTTTACGCCAGTGCAAACCGTCTTTTGGCATTAAAATAGTACTGTCAGGTCAGGTATGTTATTTTTTCGCCTGACCTTATTGAATATGCATTTGTAGGAGTTTTTCGATGGTGACACACACAAGACAACCATATTAAATACTCTAAAATGAGATGAAATACACACCTTATTTGTCCTGTCAATATCTGTTGAATTATGCAGGTTTTTCACAATCCCAGAGATGCAGAGTGGCCCAGCAAAGCCCAGCAAGTCTGCCATGTACCGGAAAGTGCTGCTGAGAAGTATTGGCCCTCCAAATGCCCGGTACATGGACTTCCATATGGATGGGGATTTCTCTGGGTCCTCTGTTTTCTGCTGTCAGAATTATACAAGCAAAGAGACTCAACTGACACTCCTCATTATTACAATATATTCATCAAATACGAAAATGTTGTTCCTTTATATAATAACATTTGTTCTTAAACCTGTGATCTTCTGCACATACCCTCTGTTCCTCATAGGAGTCTTTCAGACGCATATAGTTAGTCAAGGCCCTCATCGCGATTGGCAGTTTGCCAATCTTCTTCAGCTCAATGGGTCTCTTGTGGGCTCCAATGATGAGCGGGTTCATCCACCAATATGTTGCCTTGGAGAGGAGGTTGACAAAGGGCTGGAGAAATCGCACGCCCAAGTCCTGTAAGTCTTCTGGGGGCTTGACCCTCTGGGGGTTCGCAAAGAACACATACTTCTGCAGGTAAGAGAAAAATAAAATATACAGGTCATATGATTTGTTAGTAGAATTTAATTACCCTACTGAACAAACTAGTATGTTGTGTTTTGGATGTTGGATTTCGATTTTTATGTTCACTTTAACTACTTAAACAGCCTAACTACCTTGGTCAACCAGAAATCATTTTGGTCTAGCAGTTTTGATGGTGAAAATCATGGCTATATGTCCATCAGCTAATCCAGCATCAAACCCGGCACAAACCAACCTAAACCAGAATGGAAATCCCGGCCAGTTCAAACTCACCCTGACTCTGATAACATTGATCTCGACAGCCATGAGCAAGCCGTACAGCACCACTAGCAAAGCTGTGATACAGAAACTGAGCTCGTTCACCCCCATCTTCGCCTCTGCAAACTTCCATAACTTTATCATCTTGGTGAAGAAAGCCAGAATCCAATAAATAAATAAGGCTGTGAAAGAATATTTCTGAGGTTAGTTCTCTTTCTCAAACAGAATTACAAGGACAGAAACTAACTAAAATATGAATCAACCTTTACATGTTGCCAAGCAACACCCAGACTGAAAGTGTTTTATTTAAATTAGAGGACAGACAGTAACTGTTATATAATGTAGGAGATGAAACGGCAACACTCAAAGTACATTTTATTATTAACAGCCAGCTTCACATTTGCATAATGAAATGGACATTGATTTACCCAGCAGCAGTTTGGGGAAATTGGCGGTTTCTATATTGTGATAATATACGACTGATGTTGTGGCCGCTATGAAGCCCATCAGCGCTGGCATGAAGAGGTGCAAGTGATAGGACCCCATCCGTCTACAATGATCCATTCAAACACAAAGACATAAACATAAATGCATAACGATCATAAACACTCAGATATTTTGAATGTGTGTTGAAACCAACGTATTGGAGACGATTCCCTCGGCGATCTCGCACACATGCACAAACAGCAGTGTGAAGGTAAGGATCCAGCGCAGGTTGTGGCCAGGAAAGTGCAACCAGGTGTTATGATGGATCTGCACCTTTGAGCTCTGGCTACCCCAGCCTGGAAACCAACACACACACATGTGTAATTATATTATCCCCTTGTGTGTCTAATATAATACAGTTAACATTTACTTTGTTAATCACCATCCTGTATCTGTCCCCGCCTGTCTCGATTTTTCATTGTTTTCTTTTCTTTGGCTAAAAGAGTAGTAATTCTGATATGTGAAAATTTTTTTCATTATGAGACTGAATGAGGGATGGCACTGACACCATTGTGGCGCCAGAGAAAATGATTTTTCGAGAAGGATTTGACTAAAGGCTCTTTGGGGAGCCATTACAGATAATGAATTGGCCAATTTAGTTCTGATAATGTCTAGGCCCTTCAGCTTTTGAAGGCATGATGTATGCCATAAACCATTTAAGAACGGGCTTCTTTGAAAATTGGCTACAAGTCACAGAAATTTGAATCGGACTGACAAGAGCTAGAATTAACTGAGCTTTAATTCAGAGAAATTCCCATATCACATTACACAAGCATTCAATTAAAGGGTTCCACTTTGTATGTTTTATGTTGTGTGGCTCCAAATAAATAAATGTATTAAGTAATAATAGAAGATAAATTAAAATGAAAAATAAAACAAGAATTCTTGATATATAATATGAATTATGAAAAACTACAACTACATTTTATCCTTGCATTTTTATTCTGCTTCCTTATATTTAAATAATAATGAAGCTTTTCGAGGTAAATAAAATATAAACATAATAAAATAAAAATCTACCATATCATTAAAGACATAAAATAAATAAATAAAATATACCATATAATAAATAAAAAAATTGGCATAATAAAATGTATCATATCATCAAATAAAATAATACACTAGGATTCTTAATTAAAAGTAGTGCTGTGAAACGATTAATCACCATTAATCACATACATATCTATATTTCTATTCATATAATTTATATTATATATAAATACATGTCTATATTTATATTCATATTATTACCAACTGCAGAATGTGAATGTGTTGTTTAAAAGGGAAGAAAGACAAGGGCATTCATACCAATGAACAAGATTGGGAAGGTGATGAAGAGAAGAAATACATGAGGGACGAGGTTGAGGGCGTCCACGAAGCAGCCATTGTCCAGGACTCCTTTTTCCACACTGTAGGCATCACCTCTGTCGTTCCCACAGAAAGACAAGGCCATGTCACCTGACTGGGCTAAAGAAAAACGAATGTATGTTAGATTTGAATATATAGCATTCAGTACAGATAACTGTAATCTAAAGAAATAGGTATTTAATGAAAAATCAAGTGTTCATTTAGACTTTCAGTCTGCAGTATGCCAGTTTTGAGCCCAAGTGAAAGCAGTATTCCTGTATTCATTATTGACTATGAGGTCCCACAAAGTGTTTGTCTGACATTGATTCTCTGCTGACAATCAGTGTAAGAGCAAGATTAACAAACCCTCTCTAGGGACACTGCCTGTACCTCTCAGCCAATTCATTTACCAGCTAAGTTTAATTTCTCATACAGGATAGCTGCATTATACAACACATCAGACAGTAATGTTTGCTTGGGCAGAATATACTCTGCTAGATTGAAGCTTGCATGCTGTGGATCCTATAATAATTATTCAAATATAATGTAAATATATATTTTTTGACAAATATTTAAATTACATGAACATATTTGTATTATGGTTGTACCCATGGATATATTAGTATAACTATTATTATGGTAATATGTTGAATTATTTTTCATTTTTATATTTTCAGGTTTCATTTTAATTTTAGTTAAAGTTTTAGTAATTTTGTCGTGTTTTGGGGATTTGTATCATTTTTTCTTTTTTCAAAATGTGTCTACATAGTTATTTCATTTAATAATTTTTTATTTCAGTTTTAGTTTGTTATTTTAGCACATCAAGATGAACTAAATGAAAATGTGAGATGTTGCTTTAGCAACAAGCTGAAATAAAATACATTTATATATATTTTATTGCATTTCAAGTAATACAATTTGTTTGATGGATTTAGTTTTAGTTAACTGTAATAGCCCTGGTCATATCATCATGATATCACATAAAATAATGACTATATTGGCAGAAAAAAAGTTTTGCATTTACATTTATGCATTTTGCAAAAACTTGCAAAAACCTATGAAAAGTAAAAAAAACTTTTTAGTTAGAAATGCTAAAACTAACAGCTTATATGGCTGTGAAAGCCTATTAAATATTTAATCATTTATTCCGCAACCAAAGTGTCCGATAAAACAATATATAAATACTAACAATGTTTGGCTGGTCACGTGATCACAACATGTCGGCCCTCATAACGCGACTCTCAATGTAAAACAAAACAGCTTATGACTGGAGTCTTCATGTCATAATTTATTAAATGTACTTTGTGCAACTTTAAGACACTGCAGGACTTAAAAATCATGAATGGTCTTATTAATATTATTCACAAAAAATGTGCTATAGAAACCAAAGCATTGCTGTATCTTGGTTGCTGTGTAATGAATTACAAAGTAGAGCCCATGACAAGTGAATTAAATCTCCTCATTCGTACTCAATACTATTGTGTAAAACTGCTGTTCATGATTATTATTATAGGATGCCACCCACTCTGACAGCTATACAAATCCCTCCAAATGCTCACTGACAGCCAGAAGTTGTCTCTCCTCTACTTATGAGTTTTGAATAGCATTGATAGTTAATATAATAGTAAACCCCACAGTGACAGTCATATAAAATTATTAAATAATAACTTACCAAAATAATTGCTCTGCTTTAGTAGCTTTTCATACCCGTTGCTGGTGTTAGAGAGAGTGATTCACAGAGAATATTATTTTTAGCTGCAGTGTATCAGATGCTCATGGTCTCTCTCTCTCTCTAGCTCTTGAATCGTATTTCCAAACTTGAACAGGAATGTTGGCATGAATGTACGGACCCTCCTGAGAAAATAGAGATCGACTGTGACACTGTGGCTATGTCTCATAATCTTGTGAGCTGCCTGCCTACACAGCATTTTTGGCCATCATGGGTGTTTGTGATGCCCAAACAAGCAGTCTAGGTAAAGAAACTAGAAAACACAGACTTGGGATAACAATGTTTCAATTAGAAACTGACCGAAAGTTAATAAAATGTATGCTATATAAATAATAAAAAAGATTTTAATTAGATTTTAATAATTTACATTTTTTTTTTAATGTTCAATATTTATCTAAAATTCAAATGATTCTGTGTCGATTTCATATAGCAATTTATTTTAAATATCAGTAATGTAAATTATATTTAACAGAATTTCATTCTTGTTTTTTTTTACATTTTAAATAAATAATAATAAATATTATTTATTTATTTATTTAGTACCATTCTGCATAATTTCTGGTAAAAATATTCAAAAATTATTAAATGAGTTCAACATAATGTTCATAAACAGTTTACAAGCACATTCTGTCTAAGTGCACCCTTTGCTCATCCAGTTTCCGACAAAGGTACCATTGACCATTTCTGCTTTCCCAGCATGCACTGAGGCATGAACGATTTGGCAGCATTTTTTAATAGTTTGCCAGTTTAATTATATTTTTGTTCTTAATTTTGTTAATCACCACGTTTTGTACATTATTGTCTTGTGGATGTTAATATGTGTTATATGCTCTATTAAAATCATTTGTTAGTTGATTGTTACCCTTGTCATGTTAAGTACATGAGATTTTTCAATCTGTTTATTTATTTATTTATTTATTTATTATTGTTGTTGTTTTGCCATAGAAGAGTGTTTGTTTAAACGTGCATTTGCTCTCCATTTAAATTATTTAAAAAATAGATACTTAAATAATGATGAACAGTCAAAACGTAAACAATAGGAAATATTACCATATACCTTTTTAAGATTATAGGCTATAGTCACTTAATCTAAAGGTATTTTTTTACAATTACAAAATTGTTATTGTTGAAATGACTCGATTTTAATGAATTTTCTTGATGTTATAAACATCAAGTTTATATGTTATTATCGAATTTAATTTTGCTTACAATTTGTTTTATCAATGTTACTCGTAAATACTGTATTTACAGTCAACTATAATCGGTACACCTAGTCACATGGTTGTTGCTTCTGTAAAACAATCTTACCTGACAAAGAAAAACAATGAAACCTCGATAGTTCTCGTAATTTATAAGTGACGTATCTCTCTACATGGGCACATTTAACCATGTCATATTCACCTTATGACATTAAAACCGCGCGTACACTTTAATAAAAAGGCACTATAATATCAGCACGGAAACAGAAACAGGCCATTGTAAATAAGATAAGGCAGCGAACGTCATTCAGAATCAACCTTTGGGATTTGATTGAATTAATTTAAGATGTAATGCGCCAAGAGTGCGGACACACTCACCTAGATGTCTCCGGTTGTAGGTTTTGTCGATACTTGCAGTAAATACGCTACGACATCAGCGGTTAGACAGTGAACGCGATGGTGTTGTATCTCATTGTCCTTGTGGTATTGAAGAAAGCGCGCATCACTGCTTCAGTGTAGCGTTGCTATGGCGTCAGATATAAAGGAGGGATGCCCGTGCACGAGCGTGGCTGCTCCTGATGTAGGTCACATCAAGAATAACTGGATCAGACCTGAAGATTCACTGACAGACAGGTGCATAATATATCTCACTAAAATACAGAGGATATACTACGCCGCATAAAGAACTGGAAGATTTCATTTAGCCGGGGAGGGGGGGGGGGGGGGGGGGGTTAGATTTCGCATGTGGGCTATAGGCATTTAAAAAAAATATATCTATCTTACTCTCTATCTCTCTCTCTCTCTATCTATCTATCTATCTATCTATCATTATTCTGTCTGTTCTATGTGTCAGTCTGTCTATTCATATTTATTTTAAACATCCATCAGAAATCAAATAGAAACCTTGACTGATGCTTCTACTGTCCCATCAATAAGGCTAAAGAGGCTCATTATAAATACCCATACAAATGGTGTGTTCATTAAAAAAAATAAAATGAAAGGAACAGACATGAAAAGTAGTACATTACATTTAAACTGTATAAACACATTTGTTGGTAATTACAAGATTGATCACAATAGTTTTAATCTGTTACTTCTTTGTTTTGTAAGTGTTTAGCAATGCAAAATCAAAATCTTGGGCAATAGGAAAACCCTGTTTGGCATGTGCAAAATGTCAGTGTTCTTCAGAGCCACCTATTGACTGATGCTGGGTCTTCATGGGAAGCAGGACTTTCACTCCAGAGGGACAGAGCTCAAAGGTCACAGATGGGTTGGAGGCTGAAGTGTGATGAGAACTGCTGCAGGGAGTGTGTGTGTCGGTGTGTGTGTGTGTGTTTGTGACTGAAGGAAGTAAGGGTGTGTGCGAGGTTGAGGAAGTGCTTGGGTTGAATGGGGATTATGGGAGTGTATTTGTCTGTGTGTGAGTGTGTGTGTGCAAACAGTCACATCCCCTATGTTTCCCTAGAGACCAGAAGGGGGCAGCCCCGACCCAGCCTCTCCCCCATTAACCACAGGAAGTAGTACAGGAAGCAGCCCATGTGTGAGCCATCAAAGGCCCTGTGGTGACACCCAGAGCCTGGGACGAGGTGCTGTGGCTGGGGACAGAGGGATGCACTTGAAGCTGAAGGATTCTAGAGGCCAGGGGGTCAAACACAACCTCTTTGAGAAAGTTTCAGTTTCCCATAACTAAGCTGAGAATCGGCGGTTTCCACACGTATGCATGTGGTGTGCGTCATCAATTGACACTGGAGTAATTAATGTTACCCAATCCTATTTTTTTATTTCTCTTTTCCCTTTGGATCAGTGCCTATTTCACAGTAATACATATCAAAGAATTATGCATAACATTTAGCAATGACACCCATGTTTTGTGTTGTAAGAGCATGTAGTAGATCTTCTATTACAATTATAGTCAAGTCACCTTTATTTATATAGCGCTTTTAAACTAAATACATTGCGTCGAAGCAACTGAACAACATTCATTAGGAAAACAGTGTTTCAATAATGCAAAATGACAGTTAAAGGCAGTTCATCATTGAATTCAGTAATGTCATCTCTGTTCAGTTTAAGTAGTGTCTGTGCATTCATTTGCAATCAAGTCAACGATATCGCTGTAGATGATGTGACCCCAACTAAGCAAGCCAGAGGTGACAGTGGCAAGGAACCGAAACTCCATCGGTGACAGAATAGAGAAAAAAAGTTCTCCTCTGACCAGACGAAACCATTAGTTCAATTCCAGGCTTCAGCAAAGTCAGATTGTTCAGAAGAATCATCTGTTTCCTGTGGTCTTGTCCTGGTGGTCGTCTGAGACAAGGTCTTTACAGGGGATCTGTATCTGGGGCTCTAGATGTCCTGGTCTCCGCTGTCTTTCAGGGCTGTAGAGGTCCTTTCTAGGTGCCGATCCACCATCTGGTCTGGATTGACTGGATCCGGGTGACTGCAGTGACCCTTTGATCTGGATACAGACTGGATCTGGTGGCTACGGTGACCTCGGAATAAGAGAGAAACAGACTAATATTAGCGTAGATGCCATTCTTCTAATGATGTAGCAAGTACATCAGGTGTTATGGGACGTGTTCCCGGTTCCGGTTTACCTAATTAATGCAGCCTAAAAATCCTTTAACGGATTTGGATATTAGAAGCATATTGGTATGTTATGTGTAAGCCAGGTTAAAGAGATGGGTCCTGACAATTATACAGCACTGACATGTATTTTATAACTCTGTTTGAAAAATTCTGTTTGAGCCAGACACTGTGTTTTGGAACATTGAAGCTAAACTGGTCTATAATGGTCAAAATGGCTCTTTAGCTAGTGCATGCTAGTAGACTATCTTGGATCATCCATGAAATTGATGGAAATTGCTTGCTTGAATCAGCTAAAGTCCAGATAATAACCAACTAATGACTTGTTTAGACCAGATAATGACAAGCTTGAACCAGCTCGAACCATCAACTGACCTGCTAAGGACCAGATACCAGTTCAGACAAACTGAGGAAAAGCTTTACCTGATAAATAACCAATTTAAACCATCTAAGAAATAACTCAGACCAGCTTAAACCTGGTTAGGCCAGCTAATGACAAGCTTGAACAGCTATTGACAAGCATGAACCAGTTTATGGCCAGCCTGAACCAGCTAATGACCAGCTCTGACAAGCTAAGTACCAGCTTGACTCAGCTAATTATCTGCTTGAGTCAGCTAATGAACAGATCAAACCAGCCAAGGCCCATTCTGAACAAAGTAAGGACCGGTATAGATTGAACCAGCTTATGACCAGCTCAAATCATCTAATTACAGGTTGAGGTAGGTAATTACAAGGTTGGAATAGCTAGTTATGAGCTTAAACCAACTAATGACCAACACAAATCAGCTCGGACCAGCTAATGACCTGCTTAGTACAGCTAATGACAAGCTACAACAGCTAATGGACAGGGCCAGATTAAGACCTCACTGGGCCCTTGGGCAATGATAATAATGCAGGGCCCCATCACAATAATTATATATATATATATATATATATATATATATATATATATATTTATGTATGTATGTATGTATGTATTTATGTATGTGTGCGTGTGTGCAACATTTTTTGATGCACTGAAATTTCTTGTTACAAATTTCAATATCACAAAAAAATACTAGCTCAAGTAAAACCAAGCTTACTGAACACAAGTTAACAGTCACAAATTATAACAGAACAAAGATACATACCAAATCAACCTACTTGATAAATTTAAACAAATAAATATTACATTGTATAAAGTAAATGTATAAGTAGACTGAATAGTATTCACTGTATAAATTTAATAAACATTCATTCTTATTTTACAAAAGTAATTCAGTCAAGGACAGTGAGTGATATTCTTTCTGTTGTTTGATTTACATTATTGACACAAATGGCAACAGCAGCTATATAAGGCTGCTTTAAAAGAATAGTTCACCCAAAAATAAAAATGATGTTGTTGTTCTTAACCTGTATGCGTTTCCCCTCATATGTTGATCACAAAAGAATATATTTGGAACAATACTGGTAACCAAAAAAATAAAAAAAATAATAAATACATTTTTTGAGTCAACAGGGACAAGACACTTTCTGGTTATGAACATTCTTCAAAATAACTTCTATTATGTTGAGGAGAACAAAGAAATTCATACAGGTTTAGAACAACTTGAGGGTGAGTAAATGATGACAGCATTTTTATTTTTGGGTGCAGATCTCATCATGCCAGGATGTCATATAGCCTACTACACTGTCAGACTCTGTGCCGTGTTTTGTGTTTATTGATTTATTTCCAGGTGTTCCCTGTTTGTTATTAATTTGATTCCAGGTGTTTTCTATGTTTCATTGATCCCAGGTGTGTCTAGTCTGTTATCTGTGTATAAATAGTGTTTCCTGTTTTAAGTTTGCTGTTGGTTGTAAATGTCTTCTGTTTTCCACGTGTTTGAATTAAAATTCTATGTTGAAGAAATCTCCAGCGTCTCCTTGCTCCCCTATTTAACGTGACAGAACATTCGACCTATAAAGTAAGCAGGGCTTTTTTTTCCAGTTTTTAGTTTTTTTTTTTTTTTTAGTCTTCTGTTTTCATGTCGTTATGGATGAACATGTGATGTTCATGGCGAGCCACGACCCGATCGGTTATGCAAGGGCGTTTGTACCACTCACCCTCGCCAGCTCCCTTGAGGGAGAGACCATGGTGACGTTTTTTCCTGATCGGGATGACTTGCCATTGCCCTGCGGAGCTCCCAGACACAATCAACCTCGGCTGGAAAAAGGCAGTCATCTGGTGTCTGGAGAGCCTCCAATTTGGGACCCATCAGCCGGCAGTCCCCAAGTCAAGTGTGCCACCGGTTCATATGGCAAGCCTAAAGGACGATGTGGCAAGCCCAATGAACAATGCGGCAAGCCTGCCAGCCCCAGAGCCCCCTCCAGTGCCTGCTCCTGATAAGCACCTTCCAGAGTGCCCCCCAGAGTTCGCTCCAGTGTCGTCCCAGCCCCTGAGCATAGCCCAGGGAGGGCTCCTGATTTCCCAGTCAAGCCCAGGGAGGGCTCCTGATTCTCTGCCAAGCACAGGGAGGGCTCCAGGCCCTGAATACAGCCCTATAAACTTTCCCAAGTAATTTGGGGGGGTATAAGGCTCCAGCCATAGAGGCTGGGGCCGTGGCCTCCGAGGCTTCAGCCATAGCCTTGGAGGCTGCTCTGCCATGGCCTCCTGTATCCTCCGATCCACCATGGCTCCCCGAATGGGGTTACGCCCACTCCCCCTCCCCTATGGATGTTTTGGGGTGTGAGGTCACGCTTTCTGTAGGGGGGAGTTATGTCAGACTCTGTCCTGTGTTTTGTTTGATTTATTTCCAGGTGATCCCTGTTTGTATTTGATTCAAGGTGTTTTCTGTTTCATTGATCCCAGGTGTGTCTAGTCTGTTGTCCCATTTGTCTGTATATAAATGGTGTCTCCTGTTTTGAGTTTGCTGTCTGCTGTAGATGTCTTCTGTAAGTTCCTGTGTTTTCCATGTCTTTGAATTAAAATTCCATGTTGAAGATCTTCTGCGTCCCCTTGATCTCCCGTGTAACATGACATACACAGCCTTTCTTTAACTATTAACGTTGACCATAAGACACAAATTGACACGTAACTGTGTATTTGAATGTTTAATGCACAAGGTGCGAAAAAGAACTCCAGTTAGTCAGGTGGTGTACGAGCAGGTACGCCCCGTGTGTATCAGGCTGAAACTGTCTTAATGCGTGCATTAACCAACATGAGTTTTGCCCTGCTGCTTAATGTACACGAATAGTTTAAAACTATGTTTTTAAACCACAATGCTTAATGCATTTAACTGTTAAGCTTGCACCATGTCACGCAAACTGATAACATTTTTTATTTGTTATTTCCCAACCCTTAAGTGAATATATATATATATATATATATATATATATATATATATATATATATATATATAGTTTGTTCAAACACAGAACAAAGTGAAGAGTGGAGGTGAATGTGGACATCAGGCCATTTGTATTTGTTTCTAAAAAAAGAAGCTTTGCTGCAGGCGAAGATTCATAACCACAGTGCTAATGTTAATTCCAAGAAAATGCTGGAACACTGGGAGACCTTTATGACAGGTCATCCACAGTAGGAAATTAAGTTTTAATCTTTTAAGTCTTCAGTAAATGAACAGAAAATGATGATGTCTTATATGTGTTATAATCCCTGAGTTGTTTGTGAAATTAAAGACAAAAACGAGGCTTAACTTCAGCCCTCATATAGCACTTGAGTTAGCCCAGTGTTGTCACTTGGCTCATAATGCTGGGTTCATTGAGGTGGTTAGCAAAGGACAGGAAGTCTTTTAAATGTTTCAAGCATCATGGGTATTTATAAAGTCAATAATCAGTGTAAATACAGAGAGACAGATAAAGGGGGAAGCTAAGAAATTATCAAGTGAAAGAGTGGAAACATGAAACTCTATTAAATAAACAATCTCTCTCGCTCACTCCCTGTCTCTCTGTGTAAACTGTCACGGTATAACCATAAGGTGCTTTCACATAAACTATAAACAGACCCAGACTGCAATATAACAGTTCAAAACCACGATTAAACACTAGCACTTGCATCCTTGCTATCATTGATCTTACTTTCCTCTACTGTGTTAGCATGGGTGCTAAATGATAGCATTTTCCTCATATAGAGCACCTTTTGGACATTGTAAATTGGTTTCATGTGATAAATGTGTGCAGTACCGGACATTAGACAGCACAATGGAAAAAGACAGGGAAAGAAAGAAAATTAAACTTGAGAACAGCCAGTAGTAGCTTGGATTAGGAAAGTAGCTTGTTTGTTAGATTTCTTACAGAATGACATTAATGATTATGGATCTCTGTGATGCTTGAATTAGCATTGGTCACAATTTAAAACGACAACATGCTGTCACCTAGTGGTTTGATGTTCAATGTACACTTCATTTGCAAACAATATATTTCATGTTATGCACAAAGGCAAAAATAGCTAAAAAGTAACAACAATAAAGTAAAAAATAATAATATCAACAATGACAATAAAAAATTATAGTTAGTACCTAAGTATATAATAAAATGATCTTAGTTATCAAAAATGCATTAGGCCTATGTTAGTAAACAATATATTTTCCTCTAAATATGAAGACTGAGAGCTGCTCTTACGAAAAATAACCATGGTTTTATTATAGTAAAACTGTAGTAACCCATGGTTTTTTGGCGGGTTGACTACCATTTGTATAACCACAGATTTACTACAAATACCATGGTTATACTATGGTTAATTTAGCAAAACCATGGTTAATTTGTGGTTACCATGGATTAACTATAGTAACCATGGTTTTTTGGTTTTATTTGTAGTAAAACCATGGTTAACTTTTGTAAGCAGTGTACCAGAGTGCCCAGTGTGGTTGATCAGATTCACAGATTATTCCCCATGTGGGTGTGAGTGTGTGTGTGAGAGAGAGAGCATGTGTTGCAAATAGATTGTATCTATTAGCAGGGCTATCTTATTCTGTTCCTGGAGGTACAAAATCCTGCGTCAATCATCAGTCAGGTGTAAACACACTTGAAAGTTTCTTATTTTATTTTATTTTGTTTTATTTTTATTTTATTAAAAGAAGCCTTGAAGATGATAATAATGATATTAAATTTAGATGAGGCTGATTCTGGGTTGTATGATATTGTAGGCTTTATGATTGATTAGTAGCTTAAGTTTTATATTCAAATGACCGAATACTTGCAGGACACTTTTGGCCGAGGTATAGGCCTAGCCTACGCCCTTCTGTACTTGCATAATTCAGTCTGAGGGTGGCATTCTAATGTTGATTGGCAGGTAAATGTAAGTAAATGTAAACCTTAATGTTGTAGCCTATTTATTGTGTCAGAATATTGATCGAGAATATTATGAGTTGTGGAAAAGCCACATGGATTCTAACAACAAATAACCAGTAAGCTACTGATGAGCATGCCCCGGGTAATTAACTATAGCTAAATAATATTTTACTTTTTTATATAGGCTATAGCCTATATTTATTATATTGTTATTAATATTAAGATAGTATTAAGTTATACTTAACAATTTGATGGTGATTTAGGCTTATTTAAGATTTTTCTGAAAAAGCCGTCCAATCCAAGTTAGGGAGTGTCTCAAAAGTCTAAATATCTATAACTGTATATATTGTTATATAGATATAAAGTTATATAGCATATAGACGATTTTATTAAGTGAAGTAACCTGCAAGAACAGGGCATTGATTTTATTAATGGTTGGCTTGAAGCTGTCCTTGAAAGCAGACTTGCTGGCAGTTTTTAGCTATCTTTTTAGCTCTCTTCTTGTGTGTGTGCTTCGAGGTGCACATGTTCATGGGTGGGACAGTTTGCTCTCAGTAGACCTTTTGTTGCAATACACTCAGACGTTAAAAAAGGCATCAAAACATGTCATGCTCCCAAAATCTAAGTCATTTAAGATGTGTCAGGGTTGTGTGAATGCAGGAGCTATAACAAGACGTTTCTATGAGTTAAATAATATAAATAATATTTTTAAATAATTTTTTGTTTGGTACTCCACTTACACACTCACACTATTCAATTGTATATTTTTATGCTACACATATTTTTTAAATCTGAATGATTTTGTTAATCATTGTCACGCACTTTTATGATAGTCTCTTAATTTTCTCAGTGAATGTCAAATGAATGTCAATCATCAAACAAACTTTACAGGAGTTTGATATGCCATCATTTGTTGTTTCTCAGAAAGGTGAGTGACTATTCTGCTTTCTGTATCTTTTAGCTGTATGGTTTCTTGGTCAGACTTTATTCTGGTATCATACAGTTAGCTGTTATTTAAGTAAAATTGCTTTTCAGTTCCTCTTAGTCTGTGGTCTGCACAGCCGTGGGATGAATTATCACATGAAGAGAGTCATGTAAAATATAAATTTTTTATTAAGCAGTTTATATTAAGCAACACCATCAACTCAAAAGCAAAACAAGAAAAGTAAAATCACAAAGATAAAAATGAATAATTGTCTCTTTAACATAAATGGACAAATAGGGGATATAAATTAATAATAATATTAAGATCAAAATTTAAAAATAAGGAATAAGAGCAAACTATTTGGATACTTTGGGGTGATTGTTCTGGGAAATTCAGTGATCATCTTAATATTTGATATAGTGGCCTGATACTTTTGTGAGAACACATCTGACTTGGAAATAATTGCTACTGATCTTTAGGACATGTCTTGAGCTAAAATGAAATAAGTGCTGTTATTGTTATTGTCACGATCACACTAGGCTGTTTACTGAACTTTGACTAAACTGTACATCTAAAATTTGTATCCCGTTATTGTTGTGACAAACAAAACATTTGCTTTGAGTTCTAACAGCTGTGTTTTGGTTGTATTTACACAGTTTGGACAATCATACAGCCATCACCACCGTATGGTGTTTAATAATGGCTCACATTGCTAAATTGGTTTAATTGATTCAAAATTTTGAGAGGGTTAATTTCTCCCATACAGTAGTACACAGTACAACAATATATGAGAATAACATCACTCTGAACTCGCATTATAATGTCATTCGGGTGTTTGAAATTTTCAGCAAACTGATAAGAAATTATATTATTTTATAGTATTCTATAAAAATAGGTTATAAATATTTAATGTTGACTCCGAGGGGATTGTACAAAAAAAAAAAAAATTCCAAACAAACAAACACCAAAGGCATCATTTATTTACCCTCATGTTGTTAGAAACTAGTGACTTCTGTTCTTTGGAACACAAAAGGAGAAATTCTGATAAATATCTTTTGCATGCAAAATCATGGATAAGATGATGAATATGTTGAGGTCAAACAAGAACACTAGAACTAGAACAACATGAGGCTGAACAAATGTTGTGTTACAGTATTGAGACAAAAAGAGAAAAAGTAAGTAATGAAAAACACTGCACAAAAATGCACTGCAGTGTCTGATGTTGTGCAGTGTTCAGTATCAGCTGTGATACAAGATTCAGTTTATATAATTCCCTGGTTTATGTTTTTTCCAGCATTTTTCTGTATGTTGGTTTACATGACTTAGATTTGCTGGACAAAAGTTTTTCATTTATTACAAATATTTTTTACATATCTTATTTTCTTTAAACCCAAAATATAATAATAAAAGATTATGCCAAACTTGTTATGATAGGACCATTGTATCACCATGGCATATTTCCATTTACTGACAAATTAAAAACGTTCAAAATAGGAAAGGTTTGTTTATGCCATTTAAAGTATGAACTGTATGTATTTTAGATTAAACCAAGATATCACCCTAGTGATTTGGTGAGGACTTTCTCACAGGCTGTGCAACTTGGTTGCTGGCCTCTTATATGATGCATATCTTGTTTTCTTTCTCTCTCTTCAAGAGATGGCGTGGAGAGCCCTGGCAGCATTGTCCCTGCTGCTGTGTTTCAGCTCATCTTGCTGTGATGATACTCAAGATCATTTCTTGTCTGAAACAGTCATCAACAATGTCGTTCAGGACCCTCAAACTGGACGAATTTATGTGGGTGCCATTAATAACATCTATCAGCTCAGCTATAAACTACAGCTGGAGAGCAGTGCTGTAACAGGCCCTAAGAAGGACAACCCACACTGCACTCCACCAATCACTGCACGTTGCACTGATGCAAAGGATATGGACAACATCAACAAACTCCTGCTGGTAAACTCCGCCAACGGCACCTTGATTGTTTGTGGAAGCCTTTTCAGGGGCATCTGCTCTTTGTTAAACCTCAACAGCGTGGACAAACAGGTGTACTACAGTGACACTAAAGAGGAGAAGACATACGTAGCCAGCACAGAGGAGTCTGTTACCGTTGTGGGAGTTATTTCTTATTTTATTGAAGATAATAATAATAATGCAAACCTCAGCGTATTTCTTGTAGGGAAGGGCTATGGTAGCTCAGACAGTTCGAAACTCATTAGCACCCGATTGCTGCAGGAGTATGGAGAAATGGATGTCTTTGAGAACATGGTTGATGCTTCCACTGTGCAAGCTAGTCCTTTTGTCCAGCGTTACCTCCACGACTTTCGTCATGCTTTCAGAGGCAATGGCTACATCTACTTCTTGTTTTCACGCACTCTAGGCACCAGCGACAATAGAAAGATCACATTTATAGCACGTCTATGTGAGAATGACCATTATTACTATTCTTACACCGAGCTCCAGCTCAACTGCTCCATCAAAACTGAACAACAGGAATACACATACAACAAGGTTCAAGCAGCATATCTGGCCAGACCAGGAGAAGTTTTGGCTAGGGAGATCATCCCTTCAAATCTCAACGATAAAGTTCTGTTTGCTGTGTTCAGCGCGGATGAGGATGGTGGCCGTTCTGCCTTGTGCATGTATCCGCTCAGCAGCATTAATGCCAGGCTTGAGGAGGTGATTGAGTCTTGCTACATGGGAGAAGTTCTGGTGGGTTTACCCTACATCTCCAATTCTGAAGCCATCTGCAAGACCAAAATAAACGTGAGTTGTTGTGTTGCTTCAGTTCTGGTTCTTTTTTGTGTGGGCCTTTACGACCCTTCTGAATGTGGTATGTGTTTTCACCCAACAGAAGGAAATGGTGAAGGCATTTAAGTGCGGTGCAGAGTTCCTTCCATCTCCACTAGCCAGTAAACCTGAGTACGCTCTGGCTGTCAAACCCATCTACACCCGAAATGACATAATGACAGCTGTAGCTGTGGCAGTGGAGAATGAGCACACTGTGGCATTTTTGGGAACCAGTGGAGCAGATGTCTTAAAGGTGACAACAAAAAGGTTGTTGGTTCAAACCAAGAATGGATGCTTATGATCTACAACCACTTGAGTAGTGCACTTAACCCCAAGACTTACTTAAACTTAATGTTCATGTAATAGAGTGTATATTTGAAGAGTTTAGATGCAAAAGCCTCTAAGTGCCGTTTGAAATTTTTTTCTAAAATAAGCATTTTTCTAAGGCTCCTAGGTTTTTGTTCAGTTATTTTATATTAATTAATGGCAATGAAAATAACCTGTTCATTGCCATTAAAGTGAATTACTGAACCTACACAGGAGACTGAAAAAATGATAATTAAGAAGACTTTGGCATCTGAACTCTTCATTTGTAACTCTCTTATAAAATAAAATATGACCAATGTGTGCTACACTGCTTATAAATGCTTTTAATTTTTTGATTTCAGGTGCATCTTGACCCCAGCCACCCTGACCTTTATAACAAGATTCCAGGGGAACACACAGACGGTGGGGTGAACAAAAACCTCTTTTTTAATTCAGCTTTGGATCATTTGTACATCACCACTGGAAGAAAGGTTTGTTTATGAACACGTCTACAACATACAGATCAGGGGCCTGTACCATGAAGCCTGATTAGCTGGCTATCCAGGTAAGTTTCAGTTTCATTTGCACCAGTCCTGGATTTTAGGTACCATAAATGCGGCTTGACTTTTAGCTGCATTCATTTTCATAGTAATTTACGCTCCACATCTAACCTGCTCCAGGGCAGGTTATGTTTTGAAATTGGACCAATTAGATGTGAACAAAGTGACACATGTCTGATGCATAAAAAGTTACTCACCCAATTTCTCTTCATCCAAATTAAATAATAATGACTGATAATTATTTGATATGATTTATATAATTGTTTTGATTTAAGTTATAATTAATAAATTACAAGCAATTTAAGTTTATATATACAGATCATATGTAATATAAATAAGCTGTAGAATCAATAGATTATGATCTAATAATGACTATGTGACCTTACATGTTCGAGTCTCTATATATTCATTCATCAACTATATAAACTATATTCACAAGTTTCAATTGTGACTGTACTGATAGAGCAAGATAATTTCATTTACAGTATTTGTCCTCTTTCATGGACAAGTACCTTCCTCAGTGTAAATGCATTTAAATTCCTCATATTCTTCAATCTTTTAACCTTTAGAAAGAGTTTTGGATCTCGCTGGCTTTCACACTTGATCTGAGTTGCAAGGCATGTGATTGGCCAGAGAGCTTTGCCTTTGCTGTCACACATTAATGGGAACACACTTTATTTATAGCATTGATATTTTTTCTTATTTGGAAGTCAATATGACTTCATGACTTCTCAAGGAACCAGGTTACATAGTAACTGAGACATTTTATTATCTTGATTGTCTTGCTTATCTTTTGCTTAGATCACCAAAGTCCCAGTGCAGGCCTGTGAGCAGAAGAATGATTGTCAATCATGCATCTCCCAACGGGACCCATATTGTGGCTGGTGTGTGTTGGAGGGCAGGTAAGTCTTTTAGACTCATTTTATTACCAAATGCACAACTTGATTTGAGAATTCTTGCCTGGTGAAGGACAGGGCAATGACCCACTATGGCTCCTTCCATCCCTAATAACCTATTATTTAAAACAGGTAATTGTTTACAAATCCCATTGTAATAAATATTTGTGTGCAGTCCAGTTAAAGTGAATGCAGTATGGCTCATTACCTGTGTTTGTCTGCTTTGCTCCTGCAGTTGTACTAGGAAAAAGGATTGTGACAAAGGAGAAGGAAAGTTCGCCTGGTTGTGGAGTCCAAATCAAACATGTGTATCTATTAAGTCCTTTGAGCCCCCCAACATGAGCTGGAAGAAAACATATAATTCACAGGTACTAAAGCATAACATGAACATGTACATAATCACACACTCTGTGATAAAGTCTGCCATTATTTCAAACCCTAACCTCTTAAGGATTGACTCAGATCCAGTAACAGATCCAGTCTGTGAGTCTAATCCTTTTTTTCAAGAGCTGACATAATAAAAAACCAAACAAGGCATCTGAAACTTATCAAACTATCATATCACCTTTCATACATTTCTAGTCTGTCTCAAGTGGTCATTTTTACAATTTGATTTCCAGAACTGTAAAAGTTAGAGAAATCAATAAAATGGTCAAAAAGTGATTGACAAAAGTTAATAATATCTATAATAATAATAATCATCATCAAGTTTTAAGTGTTTTATTTATTTACTTTTTTCATTTTTGTTTATCTCTAAATATCCAGTTTTTAAAATCCCTCATCCAATAATCCCAAACAGCTAGACAACTTAAACATTATATTTAATGTTTAAAAGGTTTGAGAATTGGTATTTTATATTTTATTTCCCCCTAAATCCTTGTTTTCTGGTTTAAACTTGCAGGTGATGATTGACATCCCCTCCCTCCCCAGTATCAGCAATCCTGCTAGATTTACATGTGTATTTGGTGACTATTGTAGTCAGGCAACGATGGAAAATACACGGTTCATCTGTGATCTCCCGCTCTTTGAGTACATACCACCCATACCTGAGACACAAGGTAAGAGCATCCTGCTTGCCTACTGTGAAGCCTTCCTCTCGCTGCCTCCTTTACCCCCTGAACAAACGGATTGTCTTTGTATCACAGAATGCCTAAAAATGACATCAAACATGAATGCTTTTTCATTTATTTCTTCATTTTTGGAGACTGATCAGATCCAACAATAACACTGAAGCTGAATATATTACCAGATATATTCTGAAGTTTGCATGTGTGTAGATTTTGTGGCAGTGCCAGTGATGATCATGATGAATGATGGATTTGAATTGGCATTTGGTGCATTTGAGTTCTACAACTGTGCAGACGTGGTGAAGAGATTGGAAAACACACTGTGAGTATCAGGCAGTGTTTAAGACATGTGTCTTCCATATAGCATTTCTTTAGATTAGTCTTTTGACTGGGTGGTTGTGTGTCCTGCAGATGCATTGCATGTGTGACCAGTAAGTGGGGCTGCCAGTGGAACATTCAGGATCACACATGCAGTGATAGAGATGACACTGTCAAGGGTGATCATATCATACAACACATGGAGGTGAGTCATGTTAGGAAGAGTGCATGCATATGTAAATTAATATGCCTGTTTGTGCTTTAATATATGGTGAGCAATCATCTTCTGGTGAAAAAAAGGACTAATAACTGTATATATATATATATATATATATATATATATATATATATATATATATATATATATATATATGATTGTTGCAGGATGATAGCTGTCCACAGTTTGAGATCCCAGAACCTCTTCTTATTCCTGTTGGAATTAAAACCCCCATCCAATTTCAGGGCAAAAATCTGGATAAATATTTGGTAAAGTACATGCATTACTTTTTATTGTACATTCTGTGGTTGTTACACCTAGTAATATTTAAAAAAATGCATGCAGGCAATATCCTGGAGTATATAGTATGGAAATATTTGATTTTTAAAGATATGTAATGGCTAATGTACAGTAGTTTGGACAAAAAAAAAAGCTGATTGGGATGGCATTTTATCTTCTTTAAGGGGGTTATTTTGTGATAATGACCACCTGGCTGTGTGTTATCTGGCTTTTTACACTTATTCATATTAAATACTGTAAATAAATTAAGGTATTGTATTGAATTGTTTAAGTTAAAATGGTTTTACAGTCCATAAAATATTGCAATATATTAATATGAATTTATTTTTCACAGGTGTTTTACACATATTCTACTGTATATACACATTGCATTGAGAGGTGTTTTAGTAATTGTCTGTAACCTTAACAGATGTCCAGTTAAATTATGTGTATATTTATTTGATATTTGTCCCTAGTAACAAACATAGTTGTGCTAGTATGATGTCATTTCATTATTCGCTCAATATATTTCTAGCAACAACTAGATATTGTATCACATAACCATTAAACAATCAGAATCAAATATTTATGAGAAAAATGAAGATGCCGAAGTACAAACCCGATTCCAAAAAATCCACAATTTGTTTGTAAATATTTACCCAATATCTCCGTGAGGCATGCTTTTTTATAGTAAAATACCTGTTTTTAGAGCCTGCATAAGCAGCAATACTCTTTCTTCATGTTTCTCAGGGCAGTACCTTTCAGATCGGCACTGAGCTCATGAAACAGGTGGGCGAGGTGACTGTGGTGGCTGATGGGTCAAAGTACAGATTTGAGGGATATGAGGTCAGTACACTCCACTCGTATTCCTCCTTCTATTATGTCTCCCTCACTTTCTACATCTTCTCTGTTCATACATCAATTTGTTTCTGGAGTTTGAGCAGCAGCCAATATGGCATTCCCAGCACGTGTGTGTAGGGCTCAGTCATGTGTGTGCATAACAAACACACAGTGATCGGGTTCACAAAGACATCATGTTGGCAGGAGGAGAATTTGCTGTAGCGCACAGTTGTTCCACATGCAGTGGTGTATTTGTGTGTCTTGTTTCTTTAACGATACCTTTCTACTGTTTTATGCCAGTTTGAATATGACAAAGAGCCAGAGGTGAATGTGACATTCTACATAAAGGATAAAAGCACGGACAGGAAGATTGACAGCACCCTCAGAGGTACATTTCAATGAATTTTCATCATCGTAGTTTACAGGACCAGGAAGTTGGACTTTATCCAGTAAACGTGGATTTTTAAAGTCTGGAAAGGTTGTATAAAAACATCTAATGAACATCTTAAAAAACGCAGGTTAACATATTTAGTAAATTTATTTTTGAAAACGTATTTCTTGAATCTTGTTTAATTATGGTACATTGACACTTTTTAAGAGGCCAGTATGTATAAAAATATAGTACTGCCAGCCTAAATATTCTGAGCAATATTTATCTGCCACAGGACAGAATGTGACAGAATCAAACTTGATCAATAAATTAATAATAAAATCACCACATATAACAATAAACATCCTAATTTGCATAAAAAGTGATAAACAGCAGTTTATTTAGCTACAAATCAAAAGTTTTAGGGGATCTTTTTTGAGTTCAGTTGTTTGAAGTGTTTTTTGTTGAAGATGAAGAAATCAGTGTACATTGTTGTTTTGTTTCCTCCATTCTTCTACTCAGTGGTGCTCTACAGCTGCTCTGTTAGACGTGAGGACTGCAGTTTGTGTAAGAATGCTGATCAGAAGTATAACTGCGTGTGGTGCAGCACAACAAAAACCTGCATCTACAGAGACCTGTGCACACAGGAGGAGGGACAGTGTCCTCCTCCAAAGATCACTGACGTGAGGACCATTCTTCTTGTCGTTCTTTTCTCAATTCTGTCACTCAACATTATTTTAAACATTCCTAACACTAAATTCAGTTATGCTTCAAGCTAAGCTCAAAATGCATCCCAAAAATATCTCATTTGCGTAAGGTCAGCGATTACTAATCTCACTATTCCCAGTTCAAATGCAGTTCATAAATTTCTACTCTTCATCTTCTCTAGAAAACACCATTTCTTTTCATCCTCTTATCCATTTTTCATGCCTAAATGATATATAGATGGCTGCGCTGGTAGGCACAAACTCAGTCTCTCACTCTAGTGTTTTGTTGAATCCGTCTGAGACTCTAATGATCGTGCCGCCTGCCCCTGATCTGGCAAAATATTTTTTTCCAAAGCAGCTGGAACATTTTAGTGCACAATGGTTATAGGCAGGCATGCACATAAGTGGTGCACAGGTGTGCATGCACAACCAAAATAATAATAATAAAAAAAATGCTTTGCCTCCAATTTTCAAACAATCCTTTAGACTTTTGTCAGGTTTTCATGTATGTTTGATTGGGGGATCAAGCAAAACTCTGCAGGACAGTGGATCTCCAGTACGGGAGTTGTCCATCTTTACTCTTGGTTATGGTTTTGAATGTCATAAGCCTCTTTTTACTTTGCTTTTCTGTTATCATTCCAGGTTGTTCCTCAGGAAGGGACGATAAAGGGACAGATATCTGGCACAACAAAAGGCACTAACTTGGGCATCAAGCAGGAGGACATTCAGAGAATCACTGTAGCTGAAGTGCCTTGTACTCATTCGCCAAAAAGATACTCATTCTCTAGGTACTGCATGAGAGATTAAGGATTTTTTGTAGCAACAGCTGTGTGTGTGTGATACTTCTTAAATTTGTGATATTCTTTTTCATGTATTATCTTTTATTGTTTTATCAGTTTTTTATTATGTTTAATCATAATTCTTTATAAAAATTCATACTCATTTAATTGATTCAATTATTGATCATTCATTCTTGTTATATTATTTCAAACTAGTTTTACATTATGGTTTAGTTTTATGTTTTATGCTGTGTTGCCTTTGTCTTGCCTTGTCTTTGCATGAGACAATGTCTCCATTTCAAGTTTATAATGTCACTGTAGGATATTTCCATTGCCAATAATTGTGATATGATAAAACTGGTTGGATTTCTGCTGGACTGCTGGTTGGATGTGTACTGGTCAGACTAAGTCTGACTGAGCTTCGGAAAAGATGCAATTAAGATTATTCAATAAACTTCTTTCTTCTGCTTTCTGCTCCTAATAGAGTTTTGCTTTCTAGACAATATGCAGTGAAACACTGATTTTTAGTACCAGACAACACTTGCTGTTAACAGGTTTTAGGTACCAGAAAAAACTGTTCATGGGTTTTGAGTATTAGAAAACAGCATCAGGTGTCCAGGGTTGGATCCAATATGCTTGATGTGGAGACTAGACTTGTCGGCAGGATGTTGATAATATGATCTATCACTTCAGAAGCAATAATTTTTTTGTTGGGTTTTTTTTTTTTTTTTTTTTGAATGCTTTGTCTTACGGGTTTGTAATGAAATGAGGGTGAGTAATTGTTAACTGAATTTTCATTTTTGGGTGAACTATCCCTATAAACATGAACAAAAAAACATCTAAATATATTAATTCCATTTTAATTCTACTTCATTAAACTCAAATTTTCAACATAAAAATAGGCATGGTCATTTTTACATTTTACACAAACACAACAAAACTGCTAGATTTCAGGGAAAGATTATGACACAGCAGTGGCCTGGGCACAGGCCGATATAAGGCCCCACTCAGTTGAAAATCTGTTCCTTTTTTTATTCAGAATTTTCCTGACTTGTTAACTATATATGGTTCCTTAAATAAAATAAATGCATTTTTCACCTTTACATATCATGTTAGTTTATCTTTAATTGGCTATGGCAAAAGTAGCCTAATATTAGTGTAGACTATTAACTAGGTAAAGTCAGCTAAAAAGGGCCATCAGGTAAAATGGGACAAAAAAGGTTGTAGCCTCATATCTCTTTAGATATATATATATATATATATATATGGCCTGACTAGGTGCAATGTTAAGACCTACAGTATAGGAAATATTAAAGTGTTATGTTTTTTTTTTTCAAATATGTCCTAATCTTTAACAAAATGTTTGATACATATTTGACAAGCATGCACACAAAAGACTGCACTGAAACACACACCTATACTATCGGGTGCCGTTTGTAAAGCTGCTCATGCTGAACATAACAGCAACATTTTGTCACATTTAGCTTCAAACAATGTTTAAAAAACTGGTATGAATTTTTTGACGGTCACTTTTTAGCACATTTACAACAATATTTATCAACTTAGAGATATTTTAAATAGTTAGATATAAATATTAAATGTTACACCTAAATGTTAAATGTTAAATCTAAATGCTAAATCTAAATCTAAATGTTAAATCTAAATCTAAATCTAAATGTTAAATCTAAATATAAAATCTAAATGTTAAATTTAAATCTAAATGTTAAATTTAAATCTAAATGTTAAATATAAATTTAAATCTAAATGTTAAATCTAAATGTTAAATATAAATGTTAAATATAAATATAAATGTCAAATCTAAATGTTAAATCTAAATGATAAATATAAATCTAAATGTTAAATCTAAATGTTAAATATAAATATAAATGTTAAATCTAAATGTTAAATCTAAATGTTAAATCTAAATCTAAATGCTAAATCTAAATGTTCAATCTAAAAGTTAAATCTAAATCTAAATCTAAATGTAAAATCTAAATGTTAAATCTAAATCTAAATGTTGAATCTAAATGTTTGGTTGAAACTAAATATTTAGCTAATATGCAAATTCAAAATGCCGGAAGTGCCAAAATAAAAGCTCGATGAGGTCAGTGTGTGTTTATAGCATTGTGTTAAATAAGGAACGAATAAAAATCATCTCATCCGAGGAAATTGACTCTTGGACATGGATTATCTTGATAAATACTTCCTAAAGTAATAAACACGTTTGGAGAAACTGTATTTGAAGAGTACGCTAGTGTATGTAGATATTAATGTTAGGGAACAATGTGAGAGATGTGTACGTTTAGTTTTATTATCTGATCCACACTCCGGAACAGAAGAGGGCGGTATTGCGCCAATAAGCTGGATGCCAACCGCCGTTAAACTGGGAAGAAGACGAATATGACGGCTTGCTGTGTGTTACAATGGTGAGAATATATTTTTTTCACGAAATAATTATTTAAATTTAAGAGTACACGTTATTTTCATACAGTGGTATTGATTTTGGAGTTAATAATCTATTAAATCTAAGGTGTGAAGTCAGCAACATATAAGCAAAAGGTGTAAAGACGCTATCCTCCGGTTTCACAGGCAAGACTAATTGAGCCATGGCCTGATCCTGGCTTAATCTAAACCCTGTTTGTTACTTACATAATATAGCATATTTGTGATTGTGCTGTAAAAACACGTTTTATAATGAATAACTAACAGGGGAGCTCCATTAAGTACACTACTCAAAAGTGGATTTACGTGTGCAGACATTGTAGAGTCGCTGAGAGAAACTGTACTTGACTGTGGAGTTAGTGATGCTGTGAAGTGGTAGTGCACCTGTACCTCTTTATTATTATTGCCAAAGATCAGGGTAAGACGGTTGTATTTAACAATAACAATCATAACGCCATAAAACAGTAAATAAAAATTTAACGTGTTCATCATATGAGATCCTATACAAGAAAAATAAAATCACATAAAATAATTGAAAAAATATTATAGAGATAATGATTTGGGGTTTTCTAATTCTATAAAAAAAATAACATTAGTGGAGTTAAAAATATAAAAACTACAGGAGCATTGAGCAGCAAAGAGCGCCCTCTCGTGGCTGTAGACGGTCATGTTTTCTCTTGGTTCATGTCAAATTAATTTTGATAAATAAGTTGCAGGACCAGCCAAACTATGAAAAAAGTGCGATTTATAGTCCGGAAAAAACGGTAGTCATTATCACGATAATCCATGTCCAAGAGTTAATTTCCTCGGATGAGATGATTTGTATTCGTTCCTTATTTAACACAATGCTATAAACACACACTGACCTCATCGAGCTTTTATTTTGGCACTTCCGGCATTTTGAATTTGCATATTAGCTAAATATTTAGTTTCAACCGAAACATTTAGATTCAACATTTAGATTTAGATTTAGATGTAACATTTAGATTCAAAATTTAGATTTAGATTTAGATTTAACATTTAGATTCAAAATTTAGATTTAGATTTAACATTTAGATTGAACATTTAGATTTAACATTTAGATTTAACATTTAGATGTAGATTTAATATTTAGATTTAACATTTATATTTATTTTTAGATTTAAGATTTAGATTTAACATTTATATTTAGATTTATATTTAACATTTATATTTAACATTTATATTTATATTTAACATTTAGATTTTATATTTAGATTTAGATTTAACATTTAGATTTAGATTTAATATTTATATTTAGATTTAGCATTTAGATTTAACATTTAACATTTAGGTTTAACATTTAATATTTATATTTAACTATTTAAAATATCTCTAAGTTGACAAATATTGTTGTAAATGTGCTAAAAAGTGACCGTCAAAAAATGCATACCGTTTTTTTTACATTGTTTGAAGCTAAATGTGACAAAATGTTGCTGTTATTTTCAGCATGAGCAGCTTTACAAACGGCGCCCGATACTATACAACATGATAAGTTCATTTTTAATTGCACTGTTAATAAAATATAGGTTAAACTCTATATTTAATGAAATACTTTTATGGTGTTGTTGCAATGGCACGCTAAAAACAATCAATTTACTATTAAAAATAAAATGATTTCAGCCGAAATTACCTGGCCTATTTTAACTGAACAGTTGGCCCATTTTACCTGAATGTTGTGTCTATGCTCAAGAGGTTCTGATACTCTAAGTCTCATAATTGTAAAATAATTATACTTTTTCACATTTAAAATATATATAGGCCTATATATAAATAAATATAAAGATCTCATGCATAGTTTTTTGATTTGTACTTTGATTTGATGGTATTATAAGTCATTCACCAAAACATAGCCCATTTTAGCTGACTTCACACTGGCCTATGCATAAACCCGTCTTTTAACTTGTATTGAATATTTTTAATAAGACTGACATTGTACTTAACATAAATTTTATAAAAACATTGTAAGTTACTAATAATAACACTTTCATGCTACATAAAGAGAGCAAAGAGTATTTACATTATCAAAGAATATTAACTTCAGTCTAGACAGAGTTCAAGCACTCAACAACTGAATATCTTACATACGTACACACATCTGCACTTTTTTTTATGACGAGATAATTAATTTGCCAGAGAGCAGCATTCAGTCAGCGCGCACTGAACAAAACGCCGGCTTTTTATGATGACTCGATGACTCATCTGAATGCCTCTGATTGGCCATTGCATTCACAAGCTCAACAGAATCCTGTGTGATTGGTTATAATGCGCAGTACTGTAAAAACGCGTCTGGCTCAGCGCCAGCCAAAGAATGAACCCAGAATTTGGCAGCTGATACTGTGCCCCACTGAACGTTCTAATCGTATCAAATATATATGTAAAAAAATATATATATTATTCAGCCATTTTTGGTCTTTTGGAAGCTGCATTCAAAATCCACTTTGCTTAAAATCTTGAGGATGCACAGTTGAAATAGTGTTCCTGGAGTAGTAAACGCTCTCTGGTCTAGGGCCATGGGCACGTGCCTGGTAGGCCCGTGCATTAATCCGTCCCTGCTAGATTTAATCAGCACAGACATCGAAGGATCGAACGCAACTGTTTTGAACAAACACACCTTTTTTTAACAACCAAAAAGTGGTTGTTTTGTTGTCTGTCGAGGACGTACATACATATGAGGCGCCGTGTAGGATTTAAATCAAACTTCGCTTATCAATACATACATAAAACACGTGCATATACACCTATAAAATACTCACATATACATGCATACTACTGGATGTTTAAAAATACATATATAAAATACACGTGAACACTAATATGAATGAACACATACATATGTTAGCAATGTATGCATACACACTTGTGAATAACTTGCATATACATATAAACTTGATCCGTGCATATACACCTATTAAACACTCACACATACATATAAACTCGCTGCATACAAACACACCTGCACATACTCGCACATACATATAAACTTGATCTGTGCATATACACCTATTATACACTTGCACATACATATAAACTCGGTACGCGCATACACATCCATAAAACACGCGCATACATAAATAACATTTAGTAACGTATACAGTTCAGATAAGAAAAACAAATGCATTATTTGTGTACATATATATATGCGAGTGATTTCATATGTGGATGTGCGTGAATTTTCAGTATAAATGGAAGGCATTTCAGTGTATACGGAAGGCATTTCAGTGTAAACGGAAGGCGTTTCAGTGTATACGGAAGGCATTTCAGTGTAAAAGGAAGTCGTTTAAGCGTGTACGGAAGTAACCTGTCTATATACCGCATTTGCAATTATGGACAGGGATCGTGCTTCACCTGAAGCATTTCGCGGAATGTTCTTTCTTCGCCTACTATTATATGATCAATTACCATCAGTTTAATCGAATGTGTTGCCTGCTCACCTGCAGTCAGAAACACAATCTGAATCGTGCACTTTGCTTCGGCCTTCGAGCCCTGGCATACAAAGCATCAACACGCAAATAACACGCAAACGATGCCAACATCATCATCCGCTGGCGAAGTTCACGGACCATAATATCACACTCGCCAGCAGTAAGGTAACAGTCTCGACCTAGAAAAAGGTGAGAATTTCACTTCTGTGAAATCTTCACGAAATACCTTCCAAACGCTATGCAAGTTACACACACACACACACACACAGAGAGAGAGAGTTTAACTGCCTCTAGTTAAAAAATATAAAATGTGTTCCCAACTGAGTCCCAGTCCCACTAGTGAGCTTAGCCATTTTCAGAATTAAGGTATAGATCGACTAACACGGTTGATATATAAGTGTTTAAGCTATTTGCCAATATTTCATAATCGGAATATTATAGATTTCATAATGTAGTGAGTATGTTTGCAAATATTTTGAATAAAACAGGAAAAATACAATAAAAGCGATCCATGTGTCATACAGATCTATTGTGGCTGTGTTGTCACATGACAAGCATGACGCGTCGCCATGGAAACATTAAGGCGGTACATTCTAAAATAACGGTCGCCTAAAGAAACTCACGCTGGGGCTCAACTAGAATATTTTGAACTCATGTGCGAAAGGGTTTTATTTCTGAAAATGGCTAAGCTCAAGTGGAGCTGGGACTTAGTTGGGGACACATTTTATATATTTTTTTTAACTAGAGGCAGGACATTTTACTCTCTCTGTAATTTGTATAGCTTTTCGGAAGGTATTTCGTGAAGATTGCATAGAAGTGAAATTGTGAAATTCTCACCTTTTTCTAGATCGAAACTGCCAGTTACCTTACCACTGGTGAGTGTGATATCATGGTCCATGAACTCGCCGGTGTTCTGAAATGTTCAGTGTCTGAGATATTTGGTGTCATTGAGAATAAAGAACTATATATAAAGACTCGTATGCAGTAACAACTATTTAACTTTTTTTCTCCTTAAAAAAGGTTTCACATGGAAGTGCATGAGAGCCTACAGTTCATGTGGAGAAGCTGTTTGTTTGTAATTAATGTATATGTTACAAATCAGCAGAGCTTGATACTTGCACTTCTGCCTGTTATTTTGTTCCTAGTTTGCAGAAGCTATTCTAATGGGGGAGACTTACATTTTCTCAAGTTATATATGAGCCACTATTGCACACAATTTTTTCCTTTTTTTTGATGCAGGGGATGGTGGATGTGTACTTTATCAGTGTAATAGTTAAGCATCATATGAAAAAAAAAAAACTTGTATAGCCTACTATTTGATACAAATGTTGTATTATTAACCAGTTTTAAAGTTTTACTACATTCTGTTCCTGAAATCCACACTTTTGAAATCAAGATAATCAAAGGTAATCAAATCAAGCACAACCTAATAAAACATGTTTCGTGAATAAAGGGTATTGTAAAAAAGATTATGGTCCATGGATAATTAATCTCAAAGTGCACCACAATGCAGTATATGATTAAAGACAAAAACAAAGTAAAGACATTTTACAACCTTTCTATATAGTTATATAGTATAACTATATAGTACATTTTATCTACTAAATGTATCAGTTTTGGACAAAAAAAATATTAAAAATCTTTATATTCCAGTTCATGTGTGTATTTAAAAAAAACATTCAGCTTTCGCTTTGTTATTAAAAACTTGTTTTTGTATGATTGACCAAACGATTAGGAATGACACAGATCCCTGTTCATGATTGCAAATGCGGTTACTTCCGTTCACGGTTAAACGACTTCCTTTTACACTGAAATGCCTTCCGTTTTCACTGAAAATTCACCCACATCCACATATGAAATCACTTGCATATATATGTACACAAATAATGCAATTTTTTTCTGTATACTGTTAGTAAATGTTATTTTTTATGTATGCGCGCATCGAGTTTATATGTATGTGCAAGTGTATAATAGGTGTATATGCACAGATCAAGTTTATATGCGAGTGTCTGTAGGTGTATGCACGCGTAAAGTTTATATGTATACGCAAGTTATTCACAAGTGTGTATGCATACATTGCTAACATTATATGTATTGGTATCGATTTCATATTAGTGTTCACGTGTATTTTATATATGTATTTTTGAACATCCAGTAGTATGCATGTATATGTGAGTAATTTATAGGTGTATATGCACGTGTTTTATGTATGTATTGATAAGCGAAGTTTGATTTAAATCCTACACGGCGCCTCATACATATCTCTCATTGATAACAGAGGAGCGGATCCAGCGAGAGCTTGCTGGGGCGATGCGGAAATGAAAACGTTTCCCTTTCATAGGTCACTTCGATGCTGCGGTGACGTCACCACGTATGGGAACACCTTCGGTGTGATGAATGTCTGAAGCCCTATACCATCCCGCCAATCCTATTGGCCAAATAGCGCTTGGCACCGCCCTACGCATGCGTACGCATATATACACGCATGCGTACGCGGTCTGGTGCCGCGCGCCATTTCACTCAGATTTCATTCCTTCAGTAAATGAAGCGAATCTTCTGTGCCCTTAAAATCCATCTTGCGTTCTCCAGTGATTCTTAAGAGAAGTATAATGTTACTCCTCTCCGCGGACGCGATGAATCAACGAAAGGTAAGAGCCGTATAATGGGTTTATCACGAGGAGGCACTTATGAGAGGTTCGTTGCAGCCTCTCTACAGGTTCTCTCCGTGATAGCCTACTGCTACAGTAAAAAAAAAAGAAAAAAAAATATATATGTATATATATATATATATATATATATATATATATATATATAATAAGAAAGTATCTGCGCTCTGGAGTGTATTTCTTAAGTCTAACCCCCACCGTTTTCGCTCCTGCGGTCGCCGAGGCCCCGCACGAGGTGTTGGTTAGGGGCGATATGTGCGGCTTGACTATGAATACAGTGATGCAGTGGAGTTTCCACTTGCTCGCTCTCCCCCACTCGAGCACGTTAATCAGCAGATTTGGTCTTTCAAACTATGTTTGTCCAACTGCGGCCTCGAACTCTGAGTAGGCTCTGGCCGGCATATGCGGTTCTCTCTCTCCGAGCGGACAGGAGAAACGCGCCTCGCCTTCCTCAGTGAGCTATTTTTTGATGCACGCGCTTTTCTTTATGTTTGCCAGGGACTGTGCCCTCCACTGAGAGTGCTGTTGGACTGCTAATGCACATCTACCCTCTAACTGCAGTCCCCACGCTCTAACATTGACTGTCTCGCAGCAAAGGCCTCGAGCGTCATTGAACTGAGCTATCATTTGAGCGCCCCCTCAATCCAGCTTTCAGAATTCGAGGCGCGATTCAAGGGTCCTGCACAGACGACCCATTTATGACGGCTCGCACAGCCGCCGCTTTTTCGCTAGCGGCAGAGCCCGATGTTCAATCTGTTGGCCTAATTCCTGCCGTGGACACGTTTCAGGATTATACACAATGAGACGCAACGGCTCTTACGCATACACTTCCCATGTGCACGAACGGCACAAGCTTTTCGTGCCCGGACATTTTAACGTGTATGACAGCGTTGCAGGAAGCGGAAATTTTGAGACCGCTAGTATGGTTTCGGGCCGTGTGGGAACGCTTGCCCGACATTTCTCAATGGGTGTTACGCACAATTTGTCACAGATACACCATTCAGTTTCAATAAGGCCCGTCTCCTTTCCGCAGAATTCTTTCCACGGTGGCGAAACCGATGGAAATAGCGGTGCTGCGACAGGAGATGTCAACTCTGCTGAGCAAAGGGGCTATAGAAGGAAGTACACCCCTCTCAGATGGAGGCAGGGTTTTTACAGCTATTATTTTGTGGTAAAAAAAAAAAAAGACGGCGGTTTACGACCCATTCTGGATTTACACCGTTTGAATCTTGCACTCAGGCCGAGCAAATTCAAGATGTTGATGGTAAAGTCTACTTTGTCTCAGATTTAACCAAACGATTGGTTTGTCACGATCGATCTGAAGGATGCATATTTTCATATTCAGATCATCAAGAGACTCAGGAAGTTCCTCAGATTCGCTTTAGAGGGCAAAGCGTATCAGTACTTTCTCAAAGTGCATGGATGGAGCTCTGGCCCCGTTGCGGCTCCAGGGCGTTCGTGTTTGAACTATTTAGGCGATTGGCTGGTGTTAGCGCAATTGCAGACTCAAGCACACTCTCATTGGGATCTTGTGCTGAATTATTTAACAGCCTGGGCTTACGCATGAAATTCAAGAGAAGTGTTTTAATCCCCTCTCAACGGATAACCTTCTGGGATTAGAGTTGGACTCTCGCGCGATGACAGCGAAGCTTCTCTCCCGCGCGCTCAGTCGATTGCATCATGTGTGCGGCGCTTCAAAGCGGGTCGCACAGTGACAGCAAGATTGTGCCTCAGACTTAGGTCTTATGGCAGCGGCATTTCCTGTAATTCGTCTGGGATTACTTCACATGCGCCCTTTTCAGTGGTGGACGAAAAGACGGAATGTTCACCCCGTTGTCTTCCGCATCGGACGATTCCGGTGACACGGCGGTGTGTGATGTCGCTAAAACTATGAATGTCAACCAAATTCTCCTGACCTGGGTTCGGCTGGGATTTGTGCTTTCCGAGAGACTGTCACGACGGATGCGTCTTTGACCGGTTGGGGAGCTGTTTGTCAAGGGCGCCCAGCCCACAGAGTGTGGACAGCGGCGCAACGCAGTTGGCACATAAACAGGTTGGAATTACTGGCGTTTTTTTTTCTGGCTCTCCAGTATTTCTCGAATCTGCTGATCGGCTGTCATGTACTGCTCAGATCGGACAACACAGCGGTTGTGTCATATCTGAATCATCAGGGAGGATTACGCTTTCGCCCCCTGTGCAGGCTGGCGAGACATGTTATTTTTCGTTTCAGAACAAATTTCTATTGATCCGAGCAGTTCATGTCCCCGGACGTGTTCATGTCCCCGGACGGATTTGCTATCCAGGCAGACTCTGGAGCAAGCGGAATGGAGATTGCACCCCCAAACGGTGAATCTCCTATGGCAGATTTTTCGGAGAAGCGAAAGTGGATTTACTCGCGTCGAACACGACTAGGCATTGCCCGCTTTGGTTCTCCCTATGCCCTCCAGCACCCATGGGCTTGGATGCATTAGCCCACGACTGGCCCAGGACCAGTTTGTATGCATTTTCCCCAATCCGTCTGATTTCGGCGGTATTATGCAGAATACGGCTGGACAGAGTGGAACAGCTGCTGCTGGTGGCTCTGCGGTGGCACACACAGCCGTGGTTTGCGGATCTGATCAATCTGTTAGCGGGCTCTCCATGGGAGATTCCCCTCAGACAGGATTTATTATCACAAGCACAGGGACTGATTTGGCACCCGAGGCCAGATCTATGGAAACTGTGGGCATGGCCTCTGAGCGGAGAGAGTTAATATATCCCGGTCTTTCTGCTGAAACTACTGAGACTATACTGAATTCTAGAGCAGCTTCTACGAGACGCTTATATGCTTTCAAGTGGAGACTGTTTACGACCTGGTGTGAAACTCATAATATGGATCCAGTTTACTGCCCAGTGGCGTCAGTACTGGAGTTCCTTCAGGACCGTTTTTCGGATGGAGTGACACCAGCTACCCTAAATGTTTACGTGGCAGCCATTTCAGCTTACCACGAATATATAGATGGTGCCTCAGTGGGCCGCCATCCACTGGTTTCTCGTTTCATATGGGGTGTGCGACGGCTGAGGCCTTTCCGCCCCGTGCGAGTTCCTTCATGGGATTTATCCATTGTGTTGCATGGTTTATCAGGGCATCCGTTTGAGCCCTTGGAAACTGTACCGAATAAAATCCTGACTTTGAAGACACTTCTTCTTATGGCTTTATCCTCTCTCAAGAGAGTTGGGGATTTACAGGCTCTTTCTGTCTCACCCTCGTGCATGGAGTTTACACCGGGCTCTGTGAAAGTGTTGTTGTGACCAAGGCCTAATTATGTCCCTAAGGTCGCATGTAATCCCTTTCGCTTTCAGCAGGTGGTCCTGGAGACTTTATCCCCTGCTGTGGCGGAGTCTGGAGATCTAAGTCTTTGCCCTGTGAGAGCTTAAAGACTTATGTATATCGTACTGCCCCATGGTTGAGTCTGACCAGTTGTTTGTCTGTTTTGGACAAAGGAATAAAGGCCATGCAGTTACAGAACAGCGCATGTCCCATTGGCTGGTGGAGGCAATATCTTTAGCCTATTAGGCGCGCGGGCTCGCTTCGCCCTTAGGAGTTAAAGCTCATTCCACGAGAGCAATGTCTTCTTCTCAAGCTTTTCTCAGTGGATCTTCTATGGATGATATCTGTGCTGCGGCAGGATGGTCCTCACCGAGCACTTTTATCAAGTCTTACAGTCTGGATGTGAGGATGGCTCCTGGCTCCCGGGTTCTCTCCGCTTGAGCAGATGCTTCCTTGGATCCCAGCTATCAGGTACGTCAGGCGTTATGGTATAGCGTTCCGCAGCATCGAAGTGACCTATGAAAGGGAACATCTCGGTTACGTATGTAACCATGGTTCCCTGAATAGGGAACAAGATGCTGCGGTCCTGGCCGTGCCATACCTTGATAGCATTCTTCTTCTTCAGTCATGAAATCTGAGTGAAATGGCGCGCGGCACCAGGTATATATGCGTACGCATGCGTGGGGCGGTGCCAAGCGCTATTTGGCCAATAGGATTGGCGGGATGGTATAGGGCTTCAGACATTCGTCACACCGAAGGTGTTCCCATACATGGTGACGTCACCGCAGCATCTCGTTGCCTATTCAGGGAACCATGGTTACATACGTAACCGAGATGTTTTCAGGAGTCGCGGCAGTTGAGACGACACAACTATAATGACATGTGAATAATGCCGCCCACTCTAAAGCCAGTGGATACGCAAAACAAGCCGAGCCAAGCCGTTCTGTACCGAGTCGTACCACGCAGTGGAAAAGCACCATTACTGTGATCCCGGGTACTGGCCCACCAGCAGCTCACCAATGTCTACGACCAGGATGACATTGAGGCTTATCACCACACATTCGGAATTATTGCAAACAGAAAGCAATGGGATAGAAATTATTAGGGGCAAGTGTTGGCACCATTATTAATGGGAGAAGCCCAGCGGGTGTATTTCTCCATTCAACCACTGCAGAATGTGGCTTATGAGGCACTGTAGCAGGAGATTCTGGCTCGGATGGGGCTGTCACCGGTCAGTGCTACACTGTGAATGTATTTAGTAAACGCACCTCGTTCATATCTGGTTGCTGTACGGAGATCCTACCGCCTCACAGGTTGCTGAGAAATTTAAACACTACAACTCTCAATTAAAATGCAGTCTGTATTACATTTTTCATAGAACACATCCCTATAACCAACACATGCAGATTAAATTTTTGTTAAAAAAGCACATTTGTTGCTATTAAGTATATGGGTTAAGTTGTAGAAGTAGAGTCAACAGTATAATTATTGATGTAACTACAGAAATTATTTACAGCTGTAATTACATGTAAGTATTTGATGAAAAAAATGTAAATGCATGTATTTACAAAATAAGTGCATTGTAATGATTAACTTAAATTTAAAGGGTTAGTTCACCCAAAAATGAAAATTTTGTCATTAATTACTCACCCTCATGTCATTTCAAACCCATATGACATTCGTTCATCTTCAGGACACAAATTAAGATATTTTTGATTCATTCTAAGAGCACTCTGGTCCTTCATAGACAGCAACACAACTGCAGTGTTTCCAGACCCAGAAATGTAGCAAGGACATCGATAAAACAGTCTATTTGACATCAGTGGCTCAACTTTCATTTTGTAAAGCTAACGAGACTTCTTGTGTGCAAAGAAAACAAAAATAACATAATTTATTCAACAATTCTTCTTCCTGAGTTACCATCTTCCATCATTTTGGAGAGTACCACGATGCTTATGCATGCTTTCCCCAGAAAGTAATCAACGTAATGCTGTTTACGTTCAGGAGAAAGTGCACGCATGCTTTATCAATGCTTTATCAGGGTCTGGGAACATTTCAGTTGTTTTGAAGTATATGCAGGGTCAGAGAGCTCTCAGATTCATCAAAATCTGATGAAATCTGTTCTAGTATAGTTGTGATGATACTACCTTTTCTAGTATCTTTGACTGAAAAAGGTAAATTAAGATCAGTCTGCAATTAATTATTTGGGGTCAAGTTGTAATTTTTATTATTATTATTTTATGAGAGGCTTAATGACAGCCAGTTTGAAGGTTTTTAGGGCACCCTAATCCTAATGACAATGATGAATTAATAATTTTCAGAAGAGGATCTATGAATTCTGGAATCATCTCTTTTTGCAGCCTAGATAGGGTCTAACATCAGTGTTGGGGAGTAACTAGTTACATGTAACGGCGTTACGTAATTTAATTACAAAATAAATGTAACTGTAATCAGTTACAGTTACTAAAAAAAAATTAGTAATTGAATTACAGATACTTATGAAATTTTTAAAGATTACAAAGGGGATTACATATGAATATTTCACACATCCACATACAAATTTAAATGATTTCTTCTGAGACACACGGCCCTATAATTTCCGCGATGCAGAAACAGTCTGGTTCGTAGAATCCAGTCATAAAAATGGGATTGCTATTGCCTAACGCGGACAGAATATGCCACATTTTGGACAAATAAATCAAAAGTAGGCCAGTACACTTGAATCAAAGCATGGACTAGTGTCTGTGAATATTAAGCCGCAAAAGACATTATGAATCCTGCACGTTCTGCGTGTCTGTGGAAAACAGGTGCGGACCGGACATCTGGAGAACCGGGACAATTCCCGGAGGCCTGGCAGACGATTTGTCCCGCTATTTTAATATTGTTATTGTATAATTGCCTGCCGAATGTACTAAAGCGATCATTTCCGAATCCGCTATTCGATAATTAAATCTCTAATAAATCATGGATCGGTTAGTCGTGACTCGCGCCCTCTCCGTGCCTCCGCCAAACGGTTTGGATCAGACTCAGAGTAATCAATGCGAGAGAGAGAGACCGGAGTGGACTGTAGCGCACAGCTGGAGCAGAGAAGCGACACTTCTGTTCAGGATTTCATCTGTAAAGATGCTATTGTAGTTTTGTATTTGTTCACTTAGTCAAAGAGCAACAGCACATTGATCACACTCACTCAAAATACTGTATAAACGACATCAATATTATCTATTGTAATTTTACAGTAGTAATTTAGCTGAAAAATAATGAGATTTTATTATAGTTTTAGGGGAAGCTACGACAGACAACTACACCTTACGAAAATTAATGTTTTAATATTTTGCTATAAATCCAGAGGTTACTATTGTTAAACCATGCCACAAATTAAAAATTATTTTACAAATTTATTTATTTAAAAACAAATACAAATGTTAATCCATTTGCAAATAAATAAAACACAGTTAATGTACTTTTATATAATAAAAGCATGGTAAATTTTTGTAAGGGAAAACATGATTAGGATTAGGATTTTTCTATAAATATATTGAAGTCATGCAATTTAGAAAGTATAGTTTTGTTAAATCTTGAGTATTAAAGTCATGAGAGAGATGGATAACAGGGCAAAATAAAGAGACTGAAAAGAAAAATGGAAGTGAAGGTGCAGTTCAGGAGAGAACTTTTAATTATTTTGCATGTCCCCAAACTAAAGATTTAAAACTTTTTTTATGTGACGTCCATAAATAAAAAAAATAGTGTTGTCCATGAATTTGTTTGTATGAGTTTGAGATTTCCTGGTCTGAATTTTTTCCCATACCACCCCTCATGGAAATTGATGCAGACATGCGGTTTCATTTACTATACATAGGCCTACTGAAGCACGAAGCACATAGGCCACCGATTGAGCTCTACTTTAAGGTTAAACCTGCATGGTGTAAATGTTTGAAAATTATTAACGGTTGCAAATAAACATTTATTAGAGATTTTTAAAAGTAATCAAAAAGTAATCAAAAGTAATCAGTTACATTACTTTAATAAAGTAATTGAAAAAGTTACACTACTATTACATTTTAAACAGGGTAACTTGTAATCTGTAACCTATTACATTTCCAAAGTAACCTTCCCAACACTGTCTAACATACATGTTGTTGTTTAATATTGCTGTTTATACTTATATATACTTTTCACATAAACAGCCCTATACAATAATCAGACCCAGCCTGCAATATTACAGTTCAAACCACAATGAAACACTCGCATCCTTTCTAACACTAAAGTGACCAGATTTCAGAAATGAAAACCAGGGACATTTCCTATTTCAGTGGTTAAAATATCAATGAAATCCCTCTTGTCATTATCTACTAATTTAAAAATGGGGACTGTTTTTTTTTTTTTTTTTTTAATTTTTTATTGTTGTGGGTTCCATACATTAATATAATAATAGTGTTGGGTTGAGTAGTGTTTGAGGATCAAACTTACAATACCCTAGGTTTTTTGTTTTATACAATTCACCAAAAATCACACTGAAAAATAGTAGTAACTTTTGCAAATAGCCTGGGGTGAAAAAGTCCACTCCCTGGTAAGAACATAAACATGATTTATAATTAATTTAACATACAATGCTCATTTAAACACGTTTTGAACATTTCATTTAAAAAGTTGTCATCCCTACCCAAACATGAATTGTATTTAAATTCTCTTCGCTGATAGTATTTGCCATTTTTTGCATTCAGCCAATATAATACAGCTAACAAATATATCAAAATGGGCAAATGTAAGCTAAAGTGCTTCATGTGGGACACCTAAAGTACATGTTTTGGCTTGCTATAGGCTTGAGAACAGGCAGTATTTAGTTAAGTGGCTTGGATTGGGAAAGTAGCTTATTGTTTGTAAGATCTCTGTTTCAAGTCCTACAGAATTACATGAATGGTTATGGATCTCTGTTGTACTTGAATAGTGCTGGTGACATTTTGTCAAACGAACATGCTGTCACCTAATGGTTTGACATTCAAAGTACACTTAACTTGCAAGCACTACATCTCATGTAAAAAATGTTTTTACTAAATCTTGTTAACTGTATGTTATTAAATATAAATATATAAAAATATATATTTTATATTTTCATTTCTCATTTTAGTTTTATTTAGTTTTAGTCATTTTATGTGTATTTTTAAATGTATAAATATTTCTATAGCTTTAATTACTTATTAATTTTATAGTCATTTTAGTAGGCTTCCTCAACTACATTTTAGATTTACGTTTTTTAATATATTTCTATTTTATTAGATTTTTATTTTATTTATTTAAGCATGATTTCAATTACTGAAAAATATTTTTTAGAGACTGAATAACTTGAAGATGATTTTCTGATTTTTTTTTATTTTTTATAAGACTAATTCCAAAGCCTTCTTGAAATCCTTCACACTCAAGCTCTGCTTTAGAGTAACGGGAAACCAAGGTCTCTTTTAATTATACTAGCACAAAAAGTGAGTTTCCAAAAGTGCAATTATTTGCTCACATTTCCTCACAAAAACCAATGTTCTTGTTAGCTGGTTATTCAGTGTTCCATAGCCAATGCAATTTGTTATCCTGGGGACAGTAGCACAACCCCATTATGAAAAAGTTAGTTATTTCCAACTGAAGGTTATCTGAAAGAGCGTTGCCCCAATTACAATTTCAGAAGTTCCCATTGCATTTTTCTGCTCTGTGAAGCCTATTATTTGATACCAACCAGCCATAAAACCACAGAAATGAATGGATCTGATGTACTCACATACTGATGTAATAGATTATAGAATCAGGTTTTAATCATTACAAAAAACAAAGAGCTTCCTGTTATGTGTGTGTGTGTGTGTGTGTGTGTGTGTGTGTGTGTGTGTGTGTGTTTGTAAGCAACACTCCAGGCAATTAATCAATCATGTAGCTCTGGAAAGAACTTCGAAACAATTGTTTAAATAATTGTCCTTTGAGCATGTTGAGAACATTTACATTGTTTGCATTGGGAATAAACTGGGAAGCTGATCAACCACTGTGGACGCTCTGGCACAGTGGCTTCCTCCAAAGAGTTGCTCTCAGTCTTCATTAGTGGCTTCAATATCTTTCTCACATCTCTGATCACTTGTAATCAGGTTGATGATGAGAACTGGGTATTACACGGCTCAAGTTGAAAGAATTAAGGATTGTTTTTTCTTTAGTTTTGATAAAATAACTAAGATACATAGGCCTACTAAAATGAGCATTTAATATATATATATATATATATATATATATATATATATATATATATATATATATATATATATATATATATATATTGACCAAATTACATTTTTAAGCATTTGATGGGTCAAGGATAGCTACAGTTATTTGATCACATAATAAATAAACACATAATTAAAATATGGTAAAAATGCAAAAGTATTTTTACAGTTTTTGTAATATTTTTATAGATATATTTAAAAAATCTGATTTTAATAATTCAAACCTAAATTATGTGATTTACATTTAAAAGTGACAATTATATATTTTACATTTTTTAATCATCTTTATATTTTACTTCTACATATAGAAAGAGACTAATATATAATTGTATAATACAGTATAAAATACAAAACATCTCTAAATATATGTAAATTAAACCATAAAATAATTAAAACATTTATTTTTGTATTTCTGAAATTAGCAACCTTTGCCCTTGATCTTGTTCCATTTGGCTGAGCACAGGGGTGCAGAATTCTAGGTGATGGTCCCAGGACTTTTGGGATTGATGGTGAGAGCACCAGATGGCTCATTAGTGGCACTACACCAAATTAGCACTGCAGGGAATAACAGATACCGTCCACCAAGCTAAACCAACATTTCCAGACGCTAAGTAATAGGATTGCATGCAGTTTATACACAGACAATCGCACAAGCTCATGCACGCGCACACATGGATACGTGCATGTACCACGCACTCATTTTCCACACACACTCTCTGTCGCTAACACAAGCACGTATACACACCTCTTTGATTAGAGCGAGGTCCATGCAATAACTCATATTGACAGCCATCCGACCAAACTTGGCTCGGTGCAACAGGGAAGCAAATCTAATCATTGCACGCGCTAAAAATAACTCCTTTATTTCTCGCTCTCGCTCACTTTTGTTCATGTTTATCCCCCTCCCTCTTCACGACTCCTTCTGTTTGCTGTCTCACAGCATTGTCTTTCTCTGCCAACTGACAGCGTAACTGTTTCTGCTCATCTGTCTTTGCCGCCATTCTGGATGTGCCAAACTCAGCTGCTCACAGACGGGTGCAAAGAACGTCTGTTTTTTGTTGCACACGGACAAGGTGAGAATATCACTGTCGTTAAATAGTACTTTACGGGATTTCGAGGTGTGGTAGTCTCTTGGTGGGGGTTACACACAGCTCAAAGGCCCCCTGAGATTATATATTTTGTGTTGAAATTATGATTTCAAACAGAAGAGGGCGCCAAAAGAATGCGTCACGAAACCGTTTCATTCGTTCTCAAGAGATTTATTTCTTGCAGTGTCTACACGTCAAACTCAAGTTATTAGAAGTCAACACGTGCCTCAAAATATCTTGAAAAGACTCGAATCGTCACTGGAAGCTGAAGAAACTACATGTGAGCCGCAATCAATATCTGTCCTTCACATCATAGTCGCTCAACACATGCCCAGTGAGGTATAAAATGACCTGCTCTGTGTCTGTACGGTCTTGTTTATGATTTGCCAGATGATTCAGTCATCTATTTCTTAGCCTTTAGTAAAATAGGTGTGACAGATCCACTCCGAGCAATAGAAGTACGGGACTATTTGAGAGAAAATTGAACAATGGTTGCAGATGACAGCAGGCTCTGTGTTCCACACTTGGGGCACAATGCCATCTCATTCCCCCTGACAGCTATCATTATTCTCATTTTTTTCTGTGATTTTCTGTGTCTTTCCATGACTGCTCCTGTTTTATTTCTCATGTTTTGCTCAACTTTTTACTGCATTTTACACTGTAAAAGGGTTGAGAGAGAATGAGCCAGGGAGGAAGGGAGAAAGAATAAATGAAAAAGCAAAGCATCTCTGTCCCTACAGGCCTTGGGGCAAAGACCACACTCTTTTCCTTCAGACAGACTAATTTCCATAGTCATGAATTATTCAAATCATTCAGCTTTGACACTCAGTCCAACTACAACATACACACACGTGCAAGTGCACTTTCGCTGCTATAACACACTGGGGTCCAAAACAACATTTTAAAGAGACACTGCATTAATGATGTTGCTCATGTTACCCCTACTGTCCTCTGAAGGCAGAGCCGCAAAACACCTTGCTTACTTCCACTACCTGTTGAATTTGGAGGGTTTATGAAGGTCAGTCTGTTAAATATCTCTAATCTGTCTGGATTAAAGACTACAAGGTTCAGTAATAAAAAATAAGACGGTTGAAGTTTCCTGAGTCAATTGTTTAATGCAAATTATTATTATTATTATTTTTTATTATTGCACTTTATTTTATATATTGAATTTACTATTTTGTTAACATTGCTGACACATTTTAATTTAATATTTTTGCTTGTTATTGTATATTGCTTATTTTATTTTTTTATTTGTACCCTCATTTTATGTCTTCTATTTTTCTTTCTTCTCTCTTTATGTATTGTGAACATTACTTGTCATTATTCTAAACCTGTATTATTGTCAATCCTCCTCCTACTCAGCCAAACATTAATCTTCAAAAAAGCAGCCAATCAAAAATATTGGACTAATGAAAGAGGTGGGCTTAAATATGTTGTTACAACACAATTTTCTACATCCATCCTCAAAATCTGTCCTTTGATTATGATTTACAATTGGTTTGACCTTAATCTCTGTCACAGCATGAGCCAGATTACTGCAAATCTCAAATTTACTGTAAGTGGGAGAGGAAAAGATCATTATTTTATTCCAGCTCAGGCTTCACAGTGGGGGCCCTGTGGGGGGCCTAAAGGGTGTTTAAAGCAAGGTTAGAGCAAAGAACTATTTCCGATTCCTACTTCCACTCTGGAAAATGCTCTTTTTGAACATCTTTGAAGACTGAAACATGCAGGATGGACCTGCAGGGTCTAAACATATAATCTGGAAGAATGTCTCATCACCATCAGAGATAAGAAGTAGAAACAGATTTTGACTAAATACAGACTCAGTAATCACAGTGTCCATACAGGTATCAAAGTATAACATAAAGACAGAAATAACAAAATAGATATAAAAGAGAAGATAGTTTGAAAAATTGTGACAATGTCTGTTTAAATAAATTTTTTATTGTACTGTTTATTATAATGCATTTTAAAATTTATTAACTTTACTGAAACTATAGCATTTTTAGTAATATATTTTATCATGCAATTGTTTTTGTGTATTGTGTATTGGATGATTATTTTTATTTTACCTTAAAATTACATAGACTTAATTTGATTTAAAAATCATCTGCTGTAGCACACTGACAAAAAGTGTTTCATTCATCCAATTAAAACATTTTAGGGTAATGATTCACATCTATATTTTTTTACTTGAGACAATAAGTTATTTATTTTTCATTGGCTCAAGTAAAAAAAAATATATATGTGAATCATTACCCTATTTTTTTTTTTTTGCAACACTTTGCATCTTTGTTTTATTCTCACCAACATTATTTGATTTTAACATTTTGGAAAATGTATTTATATAGCATACTTTTATTTAGTCTCACTGGTAAAGACCTTTTTTTATTTAAAACCAAATTTAAAAACTAAAATACTGAATGCTGATTAAGAAACATGTTATTGAATGTGTGTTAATTGTGTTGTTTGGATTAGAACTATGCAGTTGTTGCCTTTAATTTCACATGGTTACAGTTAATCTTTTAATTTAAGGCCAGTTGAATGTAGTTTCTTATACTATATATATACTATATATATATATAAAACAAATTCTTGTAACTCATAGCTATTTTATTTTATTATGTTTTGATGTCATTGCATTGAAGCCTTGAAGATGATTCCTGAACATTTATTTAACTAAACTCTCATTTAAATTTATTAACTTTGCTAACACCAATATTTCTGTTACTGTATTTTTATTTTATCTTGTAACTTTTTTTGTGTGTGTGTATTGATTCCTTGGCAACATTGTATGCCATACAATTGAATTTGAAATGTATTTTATTTTTGAATATTGCATTATTTAAAAATGATTAAAAAATATTTATTTTATTTAAATGTCATTGCATTGAAGTCTATATTAATCCTTTAAATTGAAACTATTTTATTACATTGTCATTTTAATTATGGTCTTTTAATTTTCTAGTACCATGTATTATTTTGTTGTGCGACTTTTTGTTTATTGATAGTTTGACAAAACTGCATGCCATGAAATTCAACTTAATTTAACCTGTCATATTGTATATTGTATAGTATATTTTATTGTATTATTTCTCTGTATTTGAAAACTTGAAATTGAAAGTGTGTTTGTGTTTGTGTGTGTGTGTGAGAGAGAGAGAGAGAGAGAGAGAGAGAGAGAGAGAGAGAGAGCGAGAGAGCGAGAGAGCGAGAGAGCTCCCTCTGGTCAATCGGGGCAGATCCAGATGAGTCCTGTGTCCTCATACTTCAGCTGTGGGGACTTCTACGTCACCGGCTTTCCTTCAAAACTCACACAGGTTTTCCTGAACATTCATACTTCACTCGCACCTGGCGGCTTATCTGAAGCTCAGCCTACAGGGCGTGGAAAGCCAGGGATTGTTTTCGACGCTGGATTCCCAACATCGCCCATACTACTTCGGATTTCCCTAAAAAAGTGTCCTGCCTCCCCGGCTTTTCGCAAGGAATACTCTATTTTTCTTCAAGCCCCAGTGTTCCGCTTGGAAGTCGAATGATGTAAAGCTTTGATCGCGATCCCTTTCTGGCAGTTTCCGAACAGAAACCCTGATCTGCCATCGCCAGTCGGTTCTCAGAAAGGTGAGTGAGCGTTCAACTTTCTGTTTGTTTCAACCGCGCATGTTTGTAAACGTTTAAAACAACGTCTAGTCGCTTTATTTCGTTGAGTCTAACGCGTTCCTCCTCCAGACTTTAACTGTTATCGCTACATGTGTGACATTCTTTCCAATTAAATCAGATTGAAGCAATATAAGTGAATTCGGAGTAACCGCCTTTGAAGCTTTTGTCACAAAAACATCGAGTCTAATTAACATACAACTTTTGTAATGTATTGGTTCAGCTTCCGTTGATTGTTTATGTAAATATAGTGATAAGAGCACGCGCGGGGGTCGCGAGAATTTGGAAAGATATGTGACGTCGATAACAAAAAGTACCAGTACTGATATTCTTTAATCACCATGCTGTTTACATGGTTTTTCCGAGATTACCATGTCACTGGGTCCAAAGCACATGACTAAAACATGACTAGGCTATGTGAAAAAAGAAAAACCTCTTAGTAGCATGATATGACATTTATTTAAGTGCCAAATGAGTTCTTATCGGTCGTTTTGTGCAGCACATATTTGCCTTCAATCTTAAAGGCAAGACAAGTCTTAAAGAAACAAGATTTTCAGGTTTACACATGACATGTCATCATGTTGCTGATAACTCAAGCTCTCCTTTGCTCGTTGTGTTTGCATTAGCCGGATGTTTGTTCCCCTTAACACTGTGCTGATGCTTGACATATGCTGTCCTAATAGTGTAACTTGTACTATCCCATCTAAGATGCTCTTTGGTAATATAAAACAAGGATTAATGATGGGATATTTAGTAATACCTGTTGTGTTTGATTGAACGTGAACCATTTGTCACGGACTGCGGATGGAGCAGAAAGCAGAGCTACAGTATCTCTGTTCCTTTTGTCATCACTTACCTTCATTTCATTTTCTCCTGGCTTGTTTATACTCCCAATTACACCCAGCTCTCATATTATACAAGCTGTTGTGATAAAATCAACTATAATGAGGTAATCATATTACGTTGCTGTTTGTATTGCAGTGAAGTTCATTGCTGGCAGTGTTGCACAACTGATCACTTCAAATATTTAATGAGTTAATGGCATACTTTGAAGCTTTGCTTAACTGGTGGACCTTTTACTGGAAAGTTCAAGTCCAAGTTAAGCCTACATTTAAAGTTATGCCCACCCAGCGACAACTTGAAACGCTCACCTAGATGGCTATTCCAAACGGATATTGATTACAAACAGCATCTGATTCAGTGAAAAAAGGCATAGAAACAATTTTCACTCTGAAATTGCTAGTTATTTTTTGCAATTCATTTTTTGCAATTTACACAAATACAAGTTCAAATACACAGTGCTATTGGGAAATATCTCTACTGTGTGCTTCAGCCCTAACCAAATTCCAGCTGCATAAGATCTAAATCCTGGAGTGTTTTTGATTGCATTCATTTCAGTGGGCTTGCATGGATTTGATGACTGTGATAAGTGTATTAGCTTCTTTAATAGGTATTATTAACAATTAACGTTTATTGCCTGATATCTGAGTAACTTTTAGGTGGAAATATCCATGAACTGGAAACCTTATTTACCCTGATTATATTTTAAATAAGTTGTATTTATTATAGTTACTGAATATACACAAACAGCCGCAAAACTTTTTGATTCTTCCATATGAAAACGCTCCTCTTGAATGAGCGATTCATAGCAGGAAGTCATCTGGCCCCCTCAAGGTCAAAGATCAATGGTCAAAAACAGAGGACATGGAGAGAGAGTACGCGCTTTTTACCCCTCTTTCTTCCTCCATTCTTTGTCTCTTATGAGCGATGGCTGTGTTTATTTGTGTTTCTTGTTGAGGAACACGCACGCAGTACACAGTGGCCACATTCATGCATGAGGACTTTGTGTGTTTGTGTTTGTTCATGTCGCCCACAGAACATGGAGCTGGCTTGATTAAAGAATCATGATAATCATGTGAAACCCTCGTCTTCCTGTTTTGAGTCACTGACTTATGTCTCAACAGGTCCTTTGATCTGTGATATCAGTGTTGATTGTTATGAGAGTGATAATGCTGTAAAACTGGCATTAAAGAGAGTTTGTTGAAAGTGCGTACAGTAGCCTATGTATCCGTCCATGTTTGTGGTTTTGTTATCCTTTTCGTACATCTTCACCGGGCTTCCTGGATTAAGCCCATCTGTGGTCTGAATGTTCACTCAGTCATTTTCACTTCCCGAACAGCCCACTCAGTTATTAGCTAATCAAAATAGCTTTTCTTTCTGCTGCTCTGCATTATGTTTCTCAAAAACACACTTGGCGCAACGTTTTTTCTTTTTTCTGAAAGTACTTTTACAGTTGCTCATAATTATGTAACTCTAATGATTCATTTTCTATTCGTGCTGTGGGCATGATTTCTGAATAATATAATAATATGCTTGGTCATGCATAAACAGATCACAGAACAGCAGGTCTATCTTAAAGGGAAGGTTCACCTAAAAATGCAGATTAATATTTTAATTGCCCTCATGTTGATTTCAAACCCATATGAGATACTTCCGTAGAACATTTTGAAGAATGTAGTTGTTGCTCTTTTTCATTTAGTTACAAAGAATGACTGAAGGTTGCAAAAGCATCATTAATGTGTCATAAAAAATACTTTTGTGCTTTTATTTTAAATATTCTGAAGCCATGCAATTAGATTTTGAGTCAATCATTAAGTCTGTATTATGAACAGGATCAACCGATTCATTGACTCAAAAGAACTTTACATTAATTAGCTCTGTTTTATATTAAAACGACTGTCCAGGAGGATGTTTTTCAAAATGTCACCTTGACAACTTAAAAAAACTCATAAATGATGTTATTGAGTCAGTGAGTGGAACTTGAGAAATGGTTCAGTTTGATTCATGAACAGATCATTCAGGCTGGTTTTGTGATCTGGATCAAGTGATTCATTAAATCGATTCGACTCAAGAGTGATTAATTTGTTAACTCTCATTAAGGCTGATGGAAAGGTATTGAATGTCTTTAGAAGACGTGGAATATATTGCAAAAGTCATATAAACTTTCTTTTAGATTGCTTTATTGGTCATTTTGGAGTTTAACAGTCTCCGATTTCATTTACTGTCTTCAATAAAAAGTTTGGCTTGGATGGTCTTCAAAAGTCATATTGACACCATAAACATGACTCTTTTAAAGATGTTTTTTCATTGGTAATTAATGTTAACCACAAAGGGATCAAGTCAGTGAGTGGAACTTGACAAGTGGATCAGTTTGATTCATGAATTGATCATTCTGGCTGGTTTTGTGAACTGGATTGGCCAATTCATTAAAAAGATTTGACTCAAAAGCCGGATTCACTTATGAACTGTGATTTAAGGCTGATGTCCCTTTGAGGTCAACAAACCTTTTGTAGTCCTGTATGCCCCAGAACAGCCTTCTGCAGGTTGCCCTTCTCTGGTAGCTGTTGCAATAGAAGCAAGCATCATGTCAGTCAGAGAAAAGCACTTCAGCTCTGAATCCTCATATACAGTGACGCTAATGGATTTCTATGGGCGCTAATTTAGACCTGTGTCATGCTGATGGATCTGCAATGGTAGATTGTGTGGAGAATAATGAAAAAGCAGCAAAAAGGCCGATGTCTATCGAGAAGCTACTTAGCCACAATGCCTGATACAACCTTGTTTTCCCCCTCCATTCTGCTTTATGTAATTCAGAATGTGGCTTTTGGACATCATATTTAATTATTGGGAATGAGGTGGAGAGGAAGTGTGAGATGGAGACATGGCAGGGCATGTTATGATGTCCTAGAGCTTGTGTCTTCTGGGGTTGGAGCAGCAGACTCATTTGCTCGCATTGCCCTTCTTGTTTGTTATCAGGGGGCAAATGTTATGTTTATTTCAGACTTCAGTGTAAGCTGTTGGCCTTGAATGCCTGGTGCATTAATGGTCACCATGAGAGATATTATGTTGTAGGATCATGGGAATTTGTGCCTGTGCTTCTCCTAAATGTTGTTTATATTCAGTCACACACTTCAGCAGTCATTGATTTGTATAAAGATAACCGCACAGTTGTCCTTCCATACTAAGAAGGCATACACCTGCTTTTCGGAGAGAGGTCTACGATGTAAGAGCTGTTTCGCTCGGAGTTAATGCTCGATCAATATGGGTTTTTCATCAGCTGATACCTAGAGAGCAGGGTAGCTGATGTAATGCTAATACAGTATGATTGAAATTCAGTCTAGAAATGTTATCATGCCATATCGATTATTCACAGATTTTTACAATTTTATTTAAACGTCATCGTATCCAATTATTTAGCCCCTAAAATGCGAATTTTAACAAGGCAACCCTGCCAAAAAAACATATATTTTAACCCCGGGAAGCAATTTTTATCAGGGAACCTCCTGGAAACGCCATTGGGCTAGTTTTGAGAAGCAACTGGGCAGGATTTGTTGTGAAAACCTGGCGACCCTGATTTGAACGCACGTGCTGGAGATATACTTCTAATTACAGGAGCGTCTACTGATGAGATGCACATGGAAAATCGCATTCGATTTTTTGCTCAGCCCACTTTTCTGACAAACTGGATCTGTTTGGCGGCCATCCATCCTCTTTACAATGACTCTGTGAATAGGAATGTCTGCTCTGCGTTTTTTCTGACCATGCTTGTCATGATCATGGTTATGACTTTAGTGTGTGTGAGGGTGGGCAGGGTGTCTAAATTTGGTTGATCGTATTAATTAATAACTCTGTATCAGCTTCACAGTAATGTCTCTGGTGCATTTCAGGGTTCACTCGAGATGGCCTCTCTGCTTTTAAACTGTTTGTTTAGGAACCTGTCACCAACCACAGATCCATTAGCTGTCCTTGTGTGCCGCTTTGGCAGGTGTGTACATTTCTGTCAGACTGGGAAAAGTCTGTGTGTGTGTGTGTGTGTGTGTGTGTGTGTATGTGTGTGGCCAAACGTGGGTGGTGTCAGCAGGTGTCATTGAGTGTGTGAGGTGAGATCACACTTCTTCTCCTACATCTGAGTGACAGCTGTAAATCTCTTGGGGACACACACACACAATGCCACATCCCTCAGTCTCCTACAGTGTCCCACAACACATATGGAGCCCCCCCACAAACCCTGCAACCTGTCGTCCTGTCTGGCTGTCTCTTCCTTCATGGCTTATGTCTGACAAAAGCTCATAATGAACCAAAATGGCAATTAAGATGATTAATTGCTTCATTCATTCATCTATTCACCACCTTTATTAGCCTGAAAAGTGTATTTAATATCATGCCACGATGATCTGTACCTCCCAAGACCATTTCTAATGTAATCACGATCCGCATTAGGGTTTATTGTTTGTTCTGGAGCAAAACGTCCCGCGTCTTTTACTCTGAATTCAATCGGCGAGCTCTTCGGGGTCAGGTTACGCTTCTATGAACGCTAAATCTCTTTCAGCTCGAAACATGACGACTTTGACCCGGGTTTTACAACGCTTTAGAATCCTAACAAAAGTCCATTGACTGAGTGGGTATTGAGCAAGGTGCTTGTCCTTACAGACTCGCTCCGTTTTAAGAGGCCTCCAAGATTGAAACTATTGGCGTTTTGAAGACCCTCCAACTGAGTTCTCCCTTCCAGCGTGCTTTTTATTCGGGGTTCTGAAAAAACAAGAACATGTATTCGGCTCTGCCCTAATGTCAGTCAAGTGCTTCTCATTTGCTAAACTTCAAAGCAGATGCTGTTTTCTGCATTTAGCTCCATCTGATTTGGATGATGAATGCACTTGCGTAACGGTTCGACTGGATGAAATGTGCAGGAACTCAATGGTAGCCACAGCCGTGCAAAAATGGCATGCACGGTTTATATAAACACATCCCTTTGAGTCATGTAGGTCTAAATCTTGAATACACAAAAACACTTGGAACCGTCCCATGGTCTTAGGCTCTGGCCAAAAACAAGGCCCATGTGAATTGACATATGGCTGATGCATGGAGTCTTTGTATGCTTTTCCAGACTGTTTTATAAAGTAATTTTTAACACTGCCAGATTAATCTGTGCTTTATCATTGTGTTGCAGTGTAATTATGGATTTATAAATGTAATATATGGTACAGATATATTGTACAGTTTAATTTGATATTGCGGTACAAGCTCGATGAAGTGCTTCTTAGAAAATGTAATGCAAATATTTCTACAATCATCCTCTTTATCAGATGCTTATTATACAAAATTACGGCAACAGGGTTGACATCTTGAGATGGAAACCTATATAAAATAAATTTATAATCTCAAATATATTTATATGAGATATATATATATATATATATATGAAAGTAGTATTTGATCCATATCTTTCTGTAGAATTAGCAGAATTCTTCTTGTATTATATAATGGTGTTAAATTATAAATACTTATTTTAAATTAAATTTGTGGTATATTTACAAAACAATTGCTGTATTTCTTATATGTGAGACACAAATGTACCTCATTTTACAGCAACCCCATAACCTCTTTTGGATATTTTTATAAATCTCCCTGGTGGCGTATGTTAACAATTCAAACATATTTTGCTTTTTGTTTTTTTTCTGCTGAATGGAAAAGCTGCTTAAAAGACCTGTTAGTTGGCCTTTTGTGTCTATATGATGTGTACTGGTGAATTGCTCCTCGATAACATTGACACAGTGGGATTTAATTCCTCCACGGGCATCAGCAGTGCTGCTGTTAATCCTCAAACAGTCCAATTTCCTCACACTGAGCTTTAATTTTAATTATCATCTTTAAAATACTGCTAATATTTCGTCCTGCTGTGCTGTGCCAGTAGCCCTGAGCTGTAGGATATTTCCTCTTCCCTTTATTCCTGGGATCAGTAATATTAATTACGGAGGCAGGCTGATTCTGGGGCTGAAGGCGTGATGATATGTATGTGAATGGAAAAGATTTTAGAAGTTTGCCCCTTTTTTCCTGTTGACTATGTGAGACTCTAATAACCACAAGCATGTTGTGGGCACGGAATGATGGGATTAGTGTTTGTTTAAACGTACCTTCTTACATGTGTTTATATTCGGGAATGTGGGGGTAGAAGGGTACATTAGTAACAGCTGGAGGCCAAGGTCATTTAAACCTCAACTGTCAAATCATGAATAATTGAAGGGGCGGAGTCACAGCAGGACTGGTTCTTATTGTCACATATGATCACTGTGTGCTGTCAGAATGGAAACTCCCATAGATTCCTGACAGAAATGTGTCACTTCCGCAGTTCTGGAAGTTTGGAAAAACAACCGATGCAGTAATGTCAATGAGTTACATGACCTGTCATCTTCCTGATTAGGGTCTGGTAAACATTAATGATAAACATGGCTTCTTTAAGACCGATTAGTCATTTAGACAAGATATCAACTAATCAATATTGAAAATAAGTTGTTACACATCCCTTCTGTGAATCCTCACTGATTGTTTATAAACTTAGTTGATTTCTGAAGTGTGACAGGAAGAACGAGAGAGAGACGGAGCACTGCTAACTTGGGAAGTGAACGACCTGTTAACTGATTGACCTCCACTTGCCTCCAGTTGAATTTAATGGTTTGTAAATCACCCCGTGCTTCCCCCGGAGCGACCTAGCACAGTTATGGACTTCCAAGAGTGTGTGGTAAGTATGTGATGCAGTGTTCATTTTGACACGTCAATGCAGCACACACACAGAGCGGTTACGCACAGGTCAGACATGATTATGCATGACCAAAGTAACGTGCTCCCACCCGAAAAAAATATGTGAAATAAAATACAAAAATAAAGCAATAAAATAAATGAAATCCATATAACTATATAAAAGTTCACTTTCAACAAAAGATTTAGTGAATAAAATATAGTGATAAAAATAACAAGCAATAGAAAAAGATACATAACTGTATCAAATTTAAACAAAACAAGTTAAATATAGTTTTCTAGTTTTATTCAATTCTGATCTTTCTATTCATTGGCGTGGTCATTTTGTCAGTGAGTCAGTGTAATTAATATTGGGTATATTTTTTTGGTTGCTATAGTCATGATATTGCCATGAGACTTCTTTATACAACAACTGAGACCTTTTTATGATATTGCATATATGTTGCATGCCGGACAAGAAAAAAAAACTATTTGAAATCCAATCTCACCATTCAGAACGAGTATCGTCCAAAATAATCAGACATTAAATGGATTTTAAACAACATAATATGGATGTAGATTGGATCAGATTTTTTGTGTTTTATGTTCCCTGTTCAGACTGTATAAAACGAAGCCATTTAGAGTCGATTATAACAAAATATATGATATTCATGTCTTTTAGATATGGTTAGTTAAACCAGTAATAGCACACAACTTCTTAACAAACCACATAATTGTATAAAGCATAATTGTACAGTTCATGTTTAAAGCATAAATGGTGCAGGACCAGTTACATGCTGAAGTTTAATACTTACATTTGAGGTTTGTTCAAATCTGTAACCCTAAGTATGACTAATATTAGTATTTAATAATTAGTATTTATGTTTTTGGGATATCTGCCCTGTTGAGCTCGGAATCTCCTCTTGCATTTCCAAATTGAGCTGGATGGGAAAATTTGTTCTTAACACAGACTTACACACTTCCTATTCCCATCAGCTTCAAAGATACAGTGAACAGATGATGTAGAGCGTGTCCACGTATGCATGTGAGAAAGGAGGAGAAATATGAGTCAATGCGTAAAATGGAGATTTAACTGATTTCACGTATAAATGCTCATGCATAAATAGCATAATTTTGTTGCGTTAATCTGTTCTGTGTATGTTTGTGTGGTCGGACAGAGTTTCTGTTTCAGCTCATGAGCTTAATTTCCTGTGCGCTGGCTTGCTGCCCGTCTGATGTTGGCTGGATGCCTTTCTCTTTCCTTCTCTTCCTCTCCCTCTTTTTTGCTCTCTGTCATTCCCTTTCTCATTCTCGTTGCTTGTTTCCAGCTCTGACCACAGCAGCTTTCCCAGAATTCCCTCACAGCGTCCCAGCGTTCATCATAGTGGCCCACTGCACCACTAGCTATTAAACAGAACCAAATGTCACAGTCCTGCTCTTGTAGGCCTGACCTCAACTCTTCCTTCACACACGCATAGATGAGATTCTGTTTGACTGACACATTCAGCAAAAGCACAGCAACATTTTGGGCTGTAAAGTTCTATTTTTACAAACTAAGCTTGGTAATACTGAACTACTACTGACTTCATTACAGATCATTAAAAAGCTTACGATAGTCATTCTCTCCTTCCTTATCCGTGTGTTCTTCTTTGCATAGTCTGTACCTCATGCCACTTATGGGGTAAAACACTTAGCTAGTTTTGGCTGCCCTTTTCATGGTTAAAGAAAGCATATTTTCTTAAATTTTAAGGCTTTTTTTGGAATTTTCACACTTTGCGCAAGTTGTGTTCTGAAGTACTGTTCTGAAATGCCAAATCATCAATATTAACATTAAACAAGTGTGTGTTGAATTCTCAGTGTTGTCAGACGTGGAACTTTAGCAGGTGTTAATGTAAACTTTTCTTCTTTGGTTTTCTCTTTCAGTTTTAAAAAGCCACTATATGGTCATGGCCTAGCCTAGCCACATTTTATAGCACATTTTATAGAGAATCTTGTGGAGAAAGTAAGTTGAATTGACAATCTGTTTATAATTAGCTGCCTGAATAATAAGTAACCTAGATATTTTTCATCCAAACAATGAACTAGTTAATTATTGGCAGTATGAGACAAAATAATGTTTAATTGGAGCAAATAACAACAACAGGAAATAAGCCTGAAATACACTTTGCCCAAGTATGTGAAAGCGTCAGTTAATTTATATTGAACATGTTGGACATGTCTCTTATTGTAGAGAATCTTGTCAGTATGTTTATAACTAATCCTGAATATGAAAACTAGGCCATCTTGGTTTTGGATTAAGATAATAGGCGTACAAGGGCAGCAAATACCTATTTACTAGAATGAGGAATGGCTAAAAAAGCAACAGTAATTATTGTTTAGTTTAAATTATGCTAAAAAGCAAGACATTCAGGCTGGCCTAGCTAATATGCTAGTCTGTTTAAGAGTAAACAAACAAACAAACAGTGTCTTTATCCCGAAATCCATTGGCTCTTTTAGCTGAAAGGCAGCATTTTCACAGTAATTGTTGCAGTTTTGCCCAAATACTTTTGTGCAAGTTGGGTAGACACTACTATTACTGATAATAGCACATCTGGTTTCATTGCACATTTGAAGATGGCTCTGGGAAGACTGAGACTTGTTACTGTGACAATAAAACAAGAAAGCATATCAAGCTTGTAAATTGAACCGTCTCTGTCAGTAAAATAAAATAATCATGTCTTGCAAACTAGAGTACATTTCTATCTTTAAAGTGTTCACTAGTTGGAATGTCCCATATTTCCCTACCCCCTCTTTCCCTCTCTCTCTGCTTTCTTTCTTCTCAGCATGCTGTCTGTCTAGTGAGCCGTACAGACCAGAGCTGACTGTAAATTCCTCAGTTTAATGTAAGTAATTAATCCTAGTCGGTTGCATAGTACAAGTAACGGAAAGTACCTTACAGAGAAACATTCCCAAATGTTCTTGAGTCAGGTTTTGCTTTCATTTTTGACATCATAGCGGTTTGATGATGTGGTTACCATGACCTGGGAACAGGGCCAGAAGATCTAAAGCATCTCTCATCCCCTGAACCGCCTTTAGGAAAGACGTCCTTCAGATGTCAAACAAACCTCTGACAGCTACTCATGATGACACAACAAACGCCAAAGCTAGATACAAATGCTATCACTAGAACACGCTTTCAAACGCATAACAAAACTCAAGATAGTGAGCCGGTTTGCTTTGCATCGCCATTCCCCCTTTCCGCCTGGCTGTTGCTTAAGCCCTCGAACAACCTCTGGAACACTGGCTCTTATCAGGCTGTGGCCGCCTCGCATTCGGCCGAGATAAGGGCTCCAGCCGGCTTCTGTCAACAAGAAGTGCATGTGTTTGTGTCCACGTTCACTTCTCTTCGTTTGTAGCATGGCCTAGTTAGCCTGCCTGTATAATAAATGCACCGGTCACTGCGACCTGTTTCCCTGCAGTCTTCTCTCTGTACGTCTCCAAGGGCTGATGGGAGATTATCATAAGGAGTGTTTCAGTGCAACCCAGGCACAGATCAGGAATTATGCATGAGGGTCCACACACCAGTTGCCCTCTGAGCCAGTTTTAATCAATTATAGAGCCGCACTGTGTGTGAGTGTGCTATGGCTTGTCCGACAGAGCAACCCATATGCTCTTGGGACTCACTGATACTCTTGCTTCACAGATTGGATGCTGGGTGTAGCCCCCATGGCTCTTTCATAACCTTTCTGTCTTGTGATCAATAATGTAATTCAGTGTTTGGTATGAATCTGAATCCAATCGTACCCGCTCCACCATGGCTTAACAAGGTTCCTCTGTGGTGTCCTTGAGCCACCAGGATGCATGTGTGTATGTGTATATATTTGTGTGTGTGTGTGTGTGTGTGTATGTCTGTGTGTGGGGGACATATAGAGTGGGATTGGGAGAACGAGCAGGGCAGACTCTCATTTATACTTAAGTTGTAGTCAGAGACCTGTGATATGGCAACCCAAAACACACACTAACACTGTGATATTCTTAATGCATTTTTCATTACATGTGTTTTTTTTACAGCGTAGTCAGGTGTTAAAGCCGAGCTTAGGTGGTGTTTAGGCACAAAATGTTGCATCTGAAACTTAGTTTACTACTATATACTTTCATGTTATTCAAAACTTTTAAGACCTTCGTTCATCTTTGGAACACTAAGATATTTTTGCTTAAATCTGAGCGCTTTCTAACCCTTTGTAGACCGCAATGCAACTACCACATTTAAGGCCCAGAAAGGTAGTAAGGACATCAAGTAGACCATGTTACATCAGTGGTTCATCCTTAATGTTATGAAGCTACGAGGATACTTTTTGTGCACAACGAAAATAAAAATAACTCATTTTTTCTTGTCAGTCGAATGTAATTTATTTAAATACAAACATTTAAATATGCTCATCAAAGAAAATATTCAAATCAGTTTGTGGAAAAATTATTTTTTTTGTATTTTATAGATAAATTAATAGATCTAGACAATGAAGTCATTTTAAAAATCCATTAAAAAATGTAATGGTACATGCATTAAGAAACAATCACTCAGAAAATGATTTAATAGAAATGTTGTTCTAGGAATAACATCCGAATAACATACAAATGTTCATCCAGGAACACATACTTGGCTTTACATTAAGCATTTGTGCAGTGCATTGTGGGTGGAGACCATTTCAGCTTCTCATGTTCTCACACTGTGGCATAAGTAATATGCAGTTAGTCTCAACTTTATTAGCTCAGAGTGTCTCTTTCTCCATCTCTAGAATTGCTGAGATAAGAGCATCTGCAGGCACAAGGTGTAAGTGTGTGAGTGGAGGACGAGAGTGCTGAAGTGATTAGAGGCTGATGTACCCTGTCTGTTCCATTATACACACTGACCTCAGCGGCGCGCACACACAAACACACACACACACACAAATCAATTCTCCTCACACCAACTGGACACTTAACCGGATTTTGTGATGATGGTGTCTGTCTCATCACACCACGGAGCAGCGTTTTCTCCACTCGAGTTCCTTCCCCATACCTTTCAAAACCTTCATCATCGTCGTCATCCTCCTCCGACCCATAACAGCATTTTGGTCAGACCTCTCGGAGATTAGTCTGCTGTAGCCGACACTGTTTATAGAAGAAATTTCTTGTTTCCATTGAGATTTATTTTTCTCTCCAGACCTATTTAAATGTCTCCCACACGCAAAAAAAATCAATATATTTTTGTGAACCTGGAACCAGTGGGCAGTGAGATTAGACTCCACGTCTGGCAGAGCTGTCAGCTTTCAAACTTCTCCATTAGACCAGCAGCTATCATCACCATGACGACCGTCTGTACCAAAACTCTCAGCAGGGTTCTGGCTCCGCCTCCTCCGGTCTGACAGGTTTAACCTTTGGCCTCTCTGTCTCTTTTTGTTGCTTTCATAGTCACATTTGTGGTGTGTTCATTCTGTAATTACAGGGCTTGTCTTTTTCTCTCCGAGCAGGGCAGAAGGTTGTTTTATGGACATCTGAGGAATGTGATCAGCTCGGATCACTCCCACACTATTGTTCATTCTGTGCGTATAAGTCCAGTTTTGAAGAGGTACGCAGGCAGAGGTGTGTTTAGGAGCTGTGAACTTCTGTTGAATGGCATGCTTTCTTTGGCTGCATTCCACAGACCTGCTTGTCATTTCCTGCAATTATGCTTCTTTACAAAGAGGCTGCGTTTCACAGCTTTTCACTCTCTACTCCCGTGTCATTGAAGCTTTATGTACTCAAACACGCACCTTCACCGACTCCATTGCTCTCATTAAAGCCAGCCTGTTCCCTTTTATACATTCACACGCATGCACTTCAGTCTTTCAGGTTTAGTTATGAGCTTGTTTTTTATTGTCTGACATTCTTGTCTGTAAAAATGTGCAGAAATTATAATAGAAAAAATGTAGGTTGGTTGTTCCTTTTTAGTGAGTAATTTTAATGAGCCGAATTAATATGCACTGGCTACCAATAGCTGCTTGCATAAAACTCAAGGCACTGATGTTTGCCTATAAAACCACCACTGGCTCTGCACCAATTTACCTAAATTCATTACTTCAGAATTATGTGCCCTCTAGAAGCTTGTTTTCTGTAAGTGAATCGTTGTTTTATTGTGCTATCCCAAAGAGGCACAAAAAAAAACAAAAAAACTTTCACACACTTTTAAATTAAATGTTCCCTCCTGGTGGAATGACCTGCCCAACTCAATCCCAGCAGCTGAGTCCCTAGCCATCTTCAGGAATCGGCTAAAACACATCTCTTCCATCTTTATTTTACCCTCTATCTCTAGCAATCTCTATGCTAATCCTATTCTTAAAAAAAATAAAATAAATGCCCCTTTTACACAAAACACACTGCAAGATTTTAGTAATCCTATAAGATCATTGTAGGTCACACTGTGCGAAATGGATCTAATAAACTTGGCTACGACGTGTGTGTAGACTGTATGATGATGACATCTATTGATTTGTACGATACAACACATGTTTCTATTGAAGAATAAAACGTCATCACCATGCGCTAGTGGTAAACGAAAAAAGCATAATGAATCACCCCTTTAGCAGTTGCAACTGTTTATTCTATTGTAAATATGAAATGTCATTTATTTCTGTGATGGCAAAGCTAAGTTTTCTGCATCATGTTCCTTCACACAAACCCGTAAGACCTTTATTCATCTTCGTACATCATGACCCTGCATAGACAACAATGCAACTGGCACGTTCAAGGCCCAAAAAGGTAGTAAAGACGTTGTTAAAACATTAGCGGTTTTAATGTAATGTAATGTCTTTTAATTTTATGGTGAATTATGTCAGTGAATAAAATATATAATCAAAATACCATCCAGAAATGCCTAAAACACCATATTTTTCTACAGTGAATTCCCAAACATCTAACATTCATCTGTATTTGACAGCATGGACCCACTGTTATTTTTCTGTCTGTCTGTCTGAGTTGAGCTTAAGCAGCTGTCTCAGTTTCTTAACTATGGAAAGTATTCTGCCTCTAAAAATGACTTCTGCAGCTTTCCAGTAACAGAACTGGCCGAACGGCACGCCACAAGTGTTTCTTTTGTCTACTCAACACACTGCCAAATCCACAAGACCTGCCTGATGCTGTATTTTGTGTTATATTTGTATAATAAAACAGATTCTGTATTGCATTTGTGCTTGCTTAGCATATTATTGAAACAAACTATCGACAGACTTGATATCAAGTACATTGTGTTCAGTTCTGACCTGAACAGACTGAAACCGCCCATAACACAAAAAGCGATTTAGTTTCTTTCTTGTTTATCTTTCAGAGTTTGCATAAAACACAATGGCCAGGAAAAACAGGTCTGTAACTGTTTATTCCAGATATAGTTATAAAAAAATAAAAAAAAGCCTTCACTCTGAGAACAGTTCAATTTTATTGACTCCGAGTGGAACTTGGCACTGATGATCAAGTAGAGAACGGACGAGTGCTCGCAGACGAATAAACACGTCTGTGTTCGGAGCAGCAGACAAAGTGTGAGGTCTTAACCGTTCACCTGCAGAGCTAATCATGTAGCACAATAACAAGAAATTCACCAAACACACTCAGAGAGGCAGACGTGCTGAGTCCGGCCCACTGTCAGATATTACAGCTGATAAATGCGGTTAGGTGTGCTGCACTACTGTACATCTGATTGAGGTTGATTCATGTCACTGCCGTTAATGACTTCTTGAATCATGTTTCCCCAGGGCTATGATAGCTCACCTGATTGCTCTAGTGTGTGCATGTCTGCGTGTGTGTTTATAAGTGTGTGTGCGCGACCCTGTTTAAACAGGGATGTGGGTGGAAGCCATTAGCAGGTGTGACTATGCATTACCACTTTAATGGACCATTGAGAAATAAATGACAGCCTGTTTTCTTTATGTGCATGTATTTATGGATGTTTTATCATTACCTGTGTCACTTGGAGAAGCGTCTAAATGGTTATCATATTTTCCTCATGATGTTTATATGAGCCTTTTTCAATTTCCTTTATTTTCTTTTTGATTTTCCTCGACTGCATTTTTTATTTTGCCCTAATGGGTGAATAAAAACATGCCCAGGTCACATTTCACATAAACAAAAAGGGAATTTTTATATATTATTAAATAAATTAAATGACATTAAATAAATCTGTAATTAGTCTGAATGTTTATTTGTTTATTTATTCATTTTGTCATCTATTAATTCACTGTTATTTGTTAATTGTTTGTTCACATAATTATTGCATTTTAACTGCATTAAAAGTGTTAACACTTTATATAAATGTATAAATTAGTAATTTACTACAATAATGTATAATTTATTTTATTATGCTGAAGGATGTTTTTTTTTTTGCACTGTACAATTATTTTCATGATATTTAAACACATTTTTGCCCAAAATTCTCATGAACAGAATAAGTCTGGGTGTTGTACATTTATTTACTCATTATGATAAATTTTTACTGTATTCTATTCAAAATCGTGTAATACTTTAATACTTTTTTTTTAATCAGTAAAAAGGCGGTACATTAAATGTATAATGTACAGTAATGCATGAATGCTTCATAAATTCATAAAGTTAATCATTCATGAATAAATTAATAACTATTTAATTTATTTTTAATAAATTAATGAAATGTTACTAGAAGTTAACTTTTTATCACAGCTTAATATAATGGGATGAAATAACACATTACATTAAGTGTTTTTAATATATATATATGGTTTTTCTTTTTTTTCTGAGATTCACCGTCATTTATACAAAACATACAGGTGCACGAAAGCATGTGGTCACATGTTTTTTCTTTCTTTTTTTTTTTGGCCTGAATTTACACTAACCTCCTCTCTCTCACACACACACACACACACACACACACACCCTTCAAACAAAGACACTGGGCACGTTTCCCTGCTCCGTGCAACGATTTTTCAGCATTCATGTCCCAGCATGCCGACGCTCCCCATGTCCATTACTGTATAACAGCAGCACAACTGAGCTTCACAGGCTCATCTCTGCTTAACCGCCTCATTTTAATACTCTACTCCGTTGCAGCCACCATATGTATCTAACAGCCAGAGGCCAAAACAGTCTGTAATTATTTCAGAGAGGCTAAATGTTGTCTGCCAGACATTTAACCCTGAGGTGAAAGCAAATTCTATGAAGTGTTTGTGCAATGACAAACTAAATATAAGGATTTGAGAAGTTGTATAGCAGAGAAATACACAAACTGATATACAGCAAATGTAAATGAGCAGCACTGAGGATAACAAGATATGTTCTTCATTGAGTCCATGTGTGTGTGTGTGTCTTCCAATGCCTCGGCCTTAATTAGTTAGTGGCCGGCTCACAGCCCGGGACGGAATGTGAGATATTTAATAAGAACCCAACAATGGAATGCCGTTTGTGGCAGGCAGCTGGCCAGGAGGCCAAATTATTAAACTGGCTTCGTGAACTTGATTATGTAAATTAACTTGGAGTGTTCGTGTGTGTGCGAGAGAGACTGGTTGGGAGGAGAAGTGAGACAGGACGAGAAAGGCCAATGAGTAGTGTAATGCATGACATTGCATTTCTGAATCCAATAAATCAAGTTTCCCTAGTGTGATATACCACTGTAAGTCATTCTGTTAGAGTTATTTTAGTGTGTATGTCATTCTAAACGGTCAGCTGACCAGCTGATGTCTGTACCTCACTTCATCTGTTCATTTGCACACTATCCACACTAAATATTATGCAAGATTTAAGTGTCAATGCATCCCAAACGGCAGTATACTGAAGCAGCTATGCTGCCGGGGTTATGTAACCTATTTTATGATAGATTTTTGAAGTGCCAATCATCCTTTTTGGGCTTTTATTGCCCATAGCCCTTTAGGCCACTGGATAGGAGTTTTTGAGTGAGTGACTTTGAATGCGAGACCTGCCTGAAAACCTAAAACCTGAAAGCTTCCAGTGCCGTTTTTAACTAAAGATGTGACACAATACTAGAAATATCTTCCATGTAAATCTTGCTTTGATGTCTTGTTCAGTCATGATGAACAACAATATTGTGAAATATTAATAGATCTTAAAAGAGCTCTTTTCTGTTTGAATTAGTTTTTAAATGTGATTCATTCCTGTGAAGGCAAAGCTGAATTTTCAACAGCCATCACTTCATTCTTCAGTGTCACATGATCCTTCAGAAATCATTCTAACATGCTGATTTGCTACTCAAGAAGCATTTCTTATTATCAGCGTTATTTTTGTGCAAACCATGGTACTTTTTCTTTTTTACATGTTTTTTTTTTTTTTTTTTTTTTTTTAGAAAAAGTGTAAAAGAACAGCATTTATTTGAAAAATCATCAATGTCTTTATTATCACTTTTTCTTAGTTTAATATATCCTTGCTGAATAAGTATTAATTTACTTAAAACAAGGATCTTTCTGACCCAAACTTTTCAACGGTGGTGTATGTAGCATATTATTGAATCATTTTGAAGGTCATACATTTAGCTGGATGCTAATGCTGTTATGCACATGTGAATAGTAAAAGATTAGGGGCTCTGTGGTATTTTTTGACATTGCAGTATAATAAAAATAAAAGATTTTTAGTTTGTAGTATATAAAGTATTATGAAGGAGCACAGCCACATATCTTTTCCCAGAATCATCAGAGCTGCTTTTTTTTTTCTTTTGTGAATCCAGTGCTCCTCATTCTCAGACAGATCAGAGGCCGGCCGATAAGCAGTATGCAGGTAAACTTAATGGGCCTTTTACATATGGTCACGTATTGAGCTATGTAACTGAACACATGCATGTTTTTGGCTCCGCTCACCTGATTGCTGTTGAAGGTCAGGTAAATGATAAATGGTGTGTTGACACGTTGGCAAAACAACCAAAGCTGTGGAAGATCACATGACCACAGCTAGCTAGAGCGAATCAGACTCCTCATCCATGACTAATGCTGAACATCTGTTTAATCAACAGTAGCGTCAGCTCTCAGGAGACCTTACTACAGGAGGAAAAAAATTTAAATATACGTTTGCAATATAAATGTATACAATGATATATGAATAAATATATTCTGTGCAAGAGCCATTGAGGTAATGTGAAGAAAGCTGTTGAGTGTCTGTGCATATCTGAGTATATTCTGTTGGTTTATTAAGCTCATTGTGCCCGTGATGAGGTTTTGTTCATTAACAATAGGCACTGAGTATATGAACCTCTTGAACTACTGGACTCACTAGCCAAACAATGACTGTGGATGATCAGAAGCCTGAAAGAGGCCGGGGCAAAGTGCAAACAGAAGTAAACACTGCAAGTATGGACTATCCTGGTTTACAGCCAAATCCCAAGTTTTTATATCCTCTGGAAGAAATCTCCGGGATCTCTCTGCATGGTCATGTACATGACTGGGAAATACCCACTGCTGCCAAATATTCCACATACAGAAGAATGTAGGATTATGTTTCTTCATGAGTGTGATTGTCGTTAATCTACTCTCTTAGTAATTAATATGTGCGTTGTTGCTGATATGAACCCTATTACAACTGGTATTAACATCCGCCTGGGGGCCATTCACAAGTGGGCACTGGGCAGCTAAATACAGGTTTAAACAGGGTCTGAAATGTTCTGAGGTCCAATCACCCAACCCACATTTGAAGGTATTGTGCATGTGACCCATGTGTGCTTATTGACTGCCTACTCACCTGTCAATCACCTGATGTGCTACAACTAGGGCGTTATACTTTGGTTACATAAATTGTAAGTTATGAAAGTGCCCCTTGTGCTCACCAAGGCTGCATTTATTTGCTCAGGAATACAGTAAATCAGTTAAAAATGCATGATCTGTCTTTAGTGCCACATGATTCTTCAGAAATCATTCTAAAATGCTGATTATGCTTACATATTGCAACATTCCTGCCTCATTGCCTGTTTTAAAATCAATTTGAGTCTCCTGTGGGTTTTATAATTGCAGTGTTTGGCTTTTAGTTCCTGCAAGTGTATGTCCAAAACACTCCAAAATGGTAAGTTATTTTAGTCAGAATGCTTCCATAGAAGGAATGGAGCAGCTTGCCAGCTGTAGGAGCAAAGCTTGAGCCTCCACATTGAACCCACATACATACTGCCGTGCAAAGTCAAAAGACCGTAACTTAGATTTTTGTCAAAAATGAGATATTGATATTTTTGGGACATTCAAGACATCCTTTATCATGTGTATAAGTATCTTGAGTCAATTTTGTTGTTCATCTCAACCGTAACTTCGAAAAAAAACCCAGAGAAACCAAGGGAGAACAGCGTATCACACCAATTACGGTGCTTTCCCTTTGTTTGGAATGCTCAAAATGAGTTGCGTCTTTCTGACTTTGTTTAGCTGCGCGTCAATATGAAGTTGCGGTGCGGGTTTGGAGTTATACAGTGTTCTGCCTTTGTTTTACTGTCCATTAAAGTCTGCCACGTTTTAATAAAGGTGTAAACAAACGAATCAGATAGATCGCGATCTACCGAAACAGCTCCATATAACAAAGCACTGTAAAGACAAGATACCTTGGCATTTATAGCATTTATTTAGTATCATTTATTTATTAAGTATCACCTTAACAACCCCACATGCATTCACAGCAGTGTTAACTCAGTGCTAGAGTTACTCTCATTTACATGTGCTTTTAAAAGTTTCATTCGCGCGCTGCTCTGATCTGTGCACCGCATACACCTGACCAGAGTATGTGAGCTTAGCAGTGTGATTCTAACTGAAGCAAGGAGCAGATTTTTTAAAAGTCGGAGCGTCGTGGTTCTCACTTGCTCCAAGCACGCTGCACCACCACTCCATCACGAGTACAATTGGATCTCTCCGATCAGAAGGTTATAATGTCGGCAATAACAGAGCAAGAAGTTAAAGGCTATTTCTTAAGGAGTTTGTCTGTTCCTTTTACTGAAAATTTTCGGGTTAAAGCATGGTTCAAACTGATTCAGCACATTCATATGCAGTCGCTTTCGCAGTAATGCATTTAAAAAAAGTAATCTTACAGTGCTGCTTCATCTGTATCTGATTTTGAATGAGCAGAAATCTGTAAGAAATGCATTGGAGCGTGGAGGGAAATTGGTGTTAAAATACTCCGTCATTTTTGGTCATACAGATAAAAGTAATCAATCTTTTGAATCTGTATACGTTTATTTGTGTGCACTCAGAATAACAACGCTGTGCTTTTGTTAAATAATTAAAGCAAACAAGATGCAGTTTCTGCCATCTGGGTCATGTGAACTTGAGTGAGAAACTTCGAAACTTGTGTATGAAAAAAAAAAAACTATAGAGAGTGAAATGTCTACATTCAAATGAAAAAATACAAAATAAAAGTAAAATAGAAAACGTGTGGGTTAGCATGGATGATTTACATGAAATTGAATGTGTGTTAATTGCACATTGTGCTTTTTTTAAGGAGACTTTCAGTTTATTAAAATAACAACAACAAAAACATTTAAAATTTTCATTTTACTAAAGTGGGCATGTTGTGACCTGTAGCCTAATGTATTTTTATTAATTTTTTTAACTGTAACTGGCAGATTCTGGCCAAAAAAAATACAACCCGGGAATGGGCGGGGACGGGAGTCATTCTTCCGGGATTGAAACTGGATGGGATTTTCCCCTAGTTTTTTCGTGGAATTGGGACGGGACGGGATTTTTTTTTTGCTGGAGTGGGACGGGACCGAGCGCCAACCTCCCGCTCTCTCTCGTGAGGCCAATAAGGAAGTGACTAAAACTGCAATTCATCGACTGGCCGCTTGAGGCTGGCTGCAAAAGGGAGTCAGTCCCATAGACTCCCCATGTTAAAATGCCCAACTTTACAGCAGGAAAAAACATGTTTACAGCCTGGTTCAAAAAATGATTTTGGTCTAAATAGCTAATTTTGCCCTTCATGACAACTGTCAGGGGGGTTAATTTTTTTAGAACTCATCCGTTTAAATTATATTAAGACTTAAAGTTCTGCATAATTAAGGGCGTAGCCACTTGAGTGACAGGTGGATTGCCGCTGCTGACCATGGACTGTATGCTGCTGAAACTGCCGTCGTGCTAGGTGGGTGTGGCTACAGCAACTAGCTCCCGCCTTTTTGCCCATTTTTGATTGTCCGGGAGAGTCGTGCGGTGACGCGCTGCCAAGATGGCGACGGCCCGCTCTACACACTTTAGGCTTCAAAAACACACTTCAGGAGTCTACGGGTGACGTCACGGACACTACGTCCATGTTTTTATACAGTCTATGGACGGGACATATTTGAAAATCCACTCCCGTGTCACCCTCTAATATGCACCACTTTCCATTATCCTGCCTTCAGAGTGATCCTGCAACCTACTAGATATAAACACGACTTTTAATTGGCTAGGGGACAGAAATCCTGGAGTTTGAGTGACAGGGCTTTAAAGAGAGTTTTCCTGTTTAAGCGCAATGATTGATGTGCAGAAAAGACACTGTGCCATACCTAGACCATTTGGAGGGCTATTTGAGATCTAGAGAGCAGGCTTAATAGAAGAAAGAGAGGGATGGAGAGGTCAATCAGAAGTCAGAGAAAGGGATTGTGGGAAGTTGGACTTGGGAGAAAGAGAAATAAAGTGAGAATGTGGGCAGAACAGAAAGAGAACGGTAATAAGAGAGGGGTGGGGTGGGGGGGTGGGGGGTGAGGTAGTGGAGGTTCTTTTGGAAGTTCCCCAGAGAATCCCAGTCAAGTCTTGTTTCTGTGAGCGAGGGCTTCTGCCTCTGGGGAATTTGATTGACACTTCCACAATAGTGTCCGCATATCTTTATCATGCCTGCAGACTGAATTCTAGAATATACTTCCTACTATGACATCACAGTGCACCGTATGATCTGATCGGATTTTTATAGATTCTGTAACTTTTTCTGGTCGTAGAGTTCTCATGGCTTCTGACAGCCAACTTTTAAGAAATGCATGCTCAAAAAAGTTAAGTGTGTGTTTTTGTTATTTCATTTATATATATATATATATATATATATATATATATATATATATATATATATATATATATATATAAGAAGTTAATGCCACAGGGGAAAAAGAGGAAAGAAAATAAATACAATAAATAGGGAAAAAATAAATAATTAAAAACCACACCTTTTCCTCAACTAACGTTGCATCTAATTTGACACTTAAGATCATGCCATTATGACTGATCTTTATTTGCTGGTTTTATGGTCCTGTAACCCAAGACACACCGATTCAGTGACCTGACAAAAACCCCTCAGTGAATGCAAACTGCACACAACAAAAAGTGGTTAAGAGTAAATCTCCTTCATACACAGCCAGTTTACGCTCTCAGCTTTCAATGATCTCGCATTTGAGCTCATTAAGTTTTTTAGAGCCAATTGGAAATCAATGTAGCCAGTCATTGTGGACGAGCTTTTCTTTTAAGTCCAATTTATGTCCTCCTTTATCAGTTTCACAGACGTCTCTGTGGACGAACTTTTCTTTTAAGTCCAATTTATTTCCTCCTCTATCAGTTTCACAGACGTCTCTCTTGCTAGCCGGTTTTGTTTATAACAGAGTGAAATGAGTGTGCTCAGGTGCAGTAACAGAATGAACAAAGAGTTCCCTCCCGGAGTTGAATCACACACGTACGTTCACTCACTCACTCGCTCTCATTAGCTCTCTGTGGTGCCTTTGTCTTTTAATCAATGCAAAGAACATAACTACAATTAGCAGCTTTCCCATATCGATCCCAGCTGAATTAAGAAGAGAGATGGAAGAATCGTGTTCCTCATGGGTTTTCTTCATCATGTGCACGCTTGGAATTTATTTGTGGTTGTGTCTATAAGCTGTTTGTCAAGTAGACGTCATACTGAAGTGTCAACTTGTGAGTGTGTGTTGTTGTCATCGGTGCGGCACACACTTCATCAGGGAGTCGCGGCTAAACAGTGATGAATGTGTGTATGCTCTCTGCTTTGGTTTGATGGAATGCCCTGCTCTAAAACAGGGGCACACACACTTACGCACTTTATGACAGCCAAGATGGAAAACTGCAGTTTGAAATGTAATGAGGAAATTCAGACACAAACACGAACACTCTTGTACCCCTACACCACAGAACGTAACGACACTACTGACTTAACTACATTTTTCAACAGTGTGACAGTAGCTCTGATGTTTTTAAAGTGGTGCTATAATTTCAAAGTAGCTTCCCTAGCATTGTACAAAGCATAATAGCTAAACCAGGTGCAGATACTGAAATGCACAAAATATATTTAAATATGTATATAAACATGCACAAACATCACACAAAGACACTTAATTTGCTATCTCTACACGTATACCCGGCTCTTGCATTATCCTCCTATTGTCATTGTTTTTTTTGTTTTTTTTTTTGAAACTCAAGTTCATAAAAACTGAATTTTTAATAAGTTGTTTGCGCTTAGTGTTAGACATGACTGCACTGCTGTTTTAATTAATAACCCCAGCCTTCCCAACGAGGTGGAACACAAATGACACTAATACACGCAGAGAGAGAGAAAGATGTAGTCGGCGATAGAAGCAAATACACCTCCTGTGTATATGTATTCGTGGTTGTGTTGGAGATGTCACTACATTTATCAGTCTATAATTCAGTTAGAGTGCCAGATAAATACAGAGAGAGAGACAGGAATAGAGATAACCAGCGCTGCGGTGGAGTGTGTGGATGGGGTGTACTCTAAAAATTGAGGTATGATGATAGTCAAAGCGATAAATGTGGTTTTGATTCTCTATTTGGTGAAGATGTTTTCCATGAGTTACCACATTTAGGAACTTATTGACAAACAGATCTCATCAACTTGTGAATTGGACATAATATGTACACATCTAATACATATCTGTGCATTATAAGTAATTCAGAATGAAATTTGCAGACACAGATCGTTTGACTTTCTTAAAGGGATAGTTCACCCCAAAATTTAAATTCTGACGTCATTTTCTAAGCCTCAAGTTGTTCCAAACCTGTGTGATTTTCTTTCTTCTATTTCTTTCTATTAAACACAAAAGAAGATATTTAAAAGAATGCTGGTAACCAAACAGTCAACAGTAGCCATTTACTTTCAATTGCATGCAAACAATATTATAATATAATATTAATATATTATATTATATTACAATATTGAATTGCTAATACCATTGTTTGATGCAACTGCATGCTATATTTTTATATGAAAAACTTTTAGTGCTTTTATATAGTATTAAGCCCTTAAATGTCAACTACACATCGGATTGGTTTCTTTAAATTATAAAAAAGTAAAAATATTAATGGTATTTTAATGTTATACTAAAACTAAGATTAAAAAATGGGAAAAACCCTTAAGATAACATCCACATAACATAAGTGAACTTTATACGATCAATTGCCACTTTGAACGATTACATAATTGTGGCATCCATAATTGTAATCGTGAATAGAAATCTTTCATTTTATTAAAAAAACAATGACTAATAGTTTAAATATTTATCTGATATTATATGCAATAACATTTGATGTTTAAAATAATTTTGAAGTAAAAATTAGTATCCAGCCTGCAACATGTTCCAATCTCATTATCACTCCATAATTTTCACTCTCCGTGGTGTGACTAAAAAAAGAATCCCTCACAGGAAATTATTACATCTTAAACTGTGATTCCTGCATGGAAAGTTATAGTGCTTATATGTGTGTGTGCTTTAATACTTGAAAGCGGACGGGATGTTTTGTAGAAATCTCCCCCAGGCCTCTTTGTCGCAACCTTTTGCCCCTAGTCCTCAGGCGGTAGGGCGAATCTCTCACTCTCACATTCTCTCTGTACTTCTCAAATAAGACTGGGCTCTCTGGGTGGTTAATTGGGCAAGTTTTGCTCAAGGCTTCCTTATAGGTGGCTTTCTGAGATCTTCCTAACACACACATTTGTTTTCTGTCATGCTGGGGACTTTTCAATGACTTCTGTTGATTTTTAAAAAAAAAAATTTTTACTGAGCTAATGGTGTGTTTTTTTTTTTTTTTTTTTTTCGCTAACCCTCATGGAAAGTGTTTGTTTTCATGAAGACTTTATTTAGTATGTTTATGAACCTGTTTTACTCCTGGGGTTAATAATTTCAGATTTTAGTATCCTTTTGGGGACATTTAGTCCTCTGGTTGTGGGCTAAAACGTGACCCACACACATACTGAAGGATAGGAATTGGTGTTTAAGACGCTCTAGTGAATCTGCTGTTTACTATTGTTTTGGTTCCATCATCTCACTAATGGAAGTAATAACCAACTCCTTTATTACGGGATGCAATCAATGTTTAATTAGAGAATAACACTGTTGAAGTGTGTGCTTGTTTTCCTGGGTATTTATGAATGTGGTCATGTGAGTCTCATAGTCTGAGATGTTGATGATTTGTTGTTCTCTTTATCTCTGGTTCCTGCTCTCTGTAGACATTTGTTTACCTCAGTTCTAATGGAGACCATACAGACATGAAATCTGACAGAGGACGTAATTCCAGAAAATTCCAGCCAGGGAGTCTGTTCTGTTCTCTCTAATCAAGACCTCCTACTCAAACCTTGGCACAATCAAATCAGTCCTGAGTTCTGCTTTTTCCAAACCTGGGATAAAATCTGAAGGCAATGCAATTTGCTTGTCATTTGATATAGTTTACATTTAAACTGAAAGCTGCTGCTGGTGTTATTTATATGTATTTATGTATGTAAGTATGTGAGTGTGTGTGTGTGTGTGTGTGTGTGTGTGTGACCACAAAGCCAGTCATTGGGGTAAATTTTAACCATTGATGTATGATTTTTTAGGAATAGGATAGGACATTATTTGGCCGGGATACAACTAGGTCTAATTGAAAATCTGGAATCTGAGGGTGCAGAAAATTGCCTTTAAATTTGTCCATATTAAATTCTTAGCAATGCATATTACTAATCAAAAATTAAGTTTTGATATATTTATTGTAGTAAATGTACGAATATATAATTTTGACCCATGCTTTTTGGCTATTGCTACAAAAAGACCTCTGCTACTTATGGCTGGTTTTGTGGTCCAGGGTCACATAATTACTCAAAATCTCTCTCTTCTTTGTGTACATATTTCATTTTATCATATCAGATATCCTGTCCTTAAGACATAAATGACTTTACATGGATTTTGCATCATGAAAACTTTTCTGAATGGATTCAGAATCATTGAAGAGAGAATCACCGTTTTTTTCCCTCCCACCCCTAGTGACAACCCGACTTAACTGCCTTGTTTTCTTTTCAGATTAAATATAGCATCTAGTCTGAAGTCTAACGATTATGTTTGTGTGAAATAAGTGTTCTTGACTCCTTTGTTCAAGTTGACGTTGCCCTCCAAGGTCTTCTTACGCACTCTAATAGCAGAAATGTCAAAGCTGGTCTGAGATCAGCTTTAAAGGGCAGCATCTTGCTACAGCAGGCTGTCAGGCTTGTTGTTTTGGCCTGAGGGAAACAAGATCAGCGGTTTGCTCAGTCGGCATCGAGTGCTCTAAAATTTTGAAGCTGACAGCTCATTTTCATCAGCGTTTACACACGTGTGGCTAGTTAAGCGTGGGACTTGAGCGTTTTTGGTAGAAGAAAAGCGGTGTTGCCATAGCACCTCTTCCTGATGCAAGCTCTGGGTAGTTGATTTTTTCATGCATATCCAAGTCTTATTTTAGATGTTAATTCTCAAAAGAGCAATAATGCCATCATTCCTCTCACTATAGTGTTAATACATGTGGCTTGTTATGCGAGATTCATCAATTACTTTTATAATTTAGTCAATCCAAAAAATATGTATTTGTTTACATACAACGAGAAAAAAAAAACATTACACCATGGTAGTAAAATAAGTTATGCAGTTTCATGTTGACTTCAAAGGAATAGTTCACCCTCATGTTGTTCCAAAACCGTATGACTTCTGTGGAACACAAGTTTTTTTTTTTTAATGGTTTTATTTAGTAAGGATGCATTAAATTGATCAAAAGTGGCATTAAAGACATTTATAATTGTACAAAATATTTCTGTCAACTTTTTCATGAAAGAATACTGAACAAAAATGTTTAATTATTGCCACAAAACTATCAAACAGCACAGCTGTCTTCAACATAATAAGAAATGTTTTTTTGTACTCCAAATTTATTTATTATTATTTTTGTTGCTTATCAAGAAATGTTGTATGACTCCGTCTGTAACTGTAACTTGAATGGTGCATTTTCCTTTTATGCTTCAGTCACTATTCGTGGTAATTCCATGGAATTCCTCCTCCTAAAAGCTAAGTCAAACCAGTTTAGAACAACATGCGGGCGAATAAACTTCCTTCTGAAGTTTTCGCTCTTGATTACAGTGCTAGTGGGGGAAAAAGGGTTTCTTTAAAACTCCAGCAGGACTATGAGGTAAAAAAATATATATATATTGTGCAAAAAATGTATTGCAATGTCTGGTGTGCAGTGCTACTGTGTTTAGTACCTAAAAGTTCATTGCATTCCAGTGTAGCCTCAATTCACAATTCAGGATCCTTATGTAGGTCAGATAGAGTTAATATGCTAGCTAATTTTGCATGGCTTCTTAGAACTTTGTTTGTGAGCTTTGATTCTTCTGTGTGGTTTTTACATTTCAGAAGCAGCAGGTAAGCAGACTTGACTTCCTGCCGTCTGTTTACCAGAGATTTAATAAAGTGTAGCTTAATGGAGTGTAAGGTTTGCTTTCCAAAACGTTTCAATTTTTGTCTCTGCTGAGCAAACGAGCTGTTAATGGTGGAAGCTTTGATTTCCACACCTAAATCCTGTAGATCTGTTGTTTTAAAGTGTGTGTGTGAGAGAGATCTCTGTGTGAGGTGTTTTGTTACAGTCTAATCCAAGGCATGGAAGTTTGATTAGCCTCCTGTGCACAGATGGACTCTTCAGTGTGATTACAATGCTTTTCATTAGATTTCATCACATCTTTACTCTTTCTCCTTTCTTTCACATACACCACCTCCCCTCTTCCTTATCTTTCTTACACTCACCTCTTGATTAATCATGGGAGAATGATGGGAGGTAGATGTGACTGAAGTGAAGAGGTAATTGCATTGCAGGTGTGTTGATATGGGGACTGTTATAGACGAGTGACGTCTGGTAGATTGTCAGAAACTCAAAGTTCTCACGACTGTCACCACCAGCCATCTGATCAAGATTATTTAGTTATCACTCCACATTCTGGGTCGCTCAATAGCATTTATCACTGTAAAAGCTCTTACTTGGATAGTTCACCTAATAATCTAAGTATTGTCATCATTTACTCACCCTAATGTTATTTCATACCTGTATTACCCATTTTTTTCTTCTTCTCTGGAACACAAAAGTGGGTATTTAGATTTTTTTTTTTTTTGTATCTTATTTTTGTATTTTTGTTAAATAAATTTTACATTTAATTAATTTAATGAGTTTAAATGTACATTTTGTCATTTACTCAGACTTTATTTATTTTACTTTTTAAATAATATTTTATTTATTTATTTCGCTGTGTTTCCTGGTTTACTTAGTAGCATTTTCCTGTAAAGTTACACATATCTAAAGGGCGTAATACACTAAAACTATTTTAATTTTTTTCATCATTTACTCACCCCATATCATATTTATTTGATCAATAATCCATTGACATAATGGGTGCACAGACAAATACACCTTCAAAAACAGTTGTTCATTCAAATAGTTTAAAGGCCAGGGTGTGGGAAGTTCCTGCAAACATTGAAAAGAAGAAAAGTTTAAAAAGAGAGTTTAAAAAGGTTTTCCTTTGTCATCTTGCTGGTCTCTATAACAAACACTGGAAGTCTGTTTCCTATTGTATTTTATGCCATTAGAAACGTAACCGAAAACGGCAGAACTATTTATGCTTCAATACCATTGCCAAATAGAATTCAGATGTCTGTTTGTACAGGAGCATTAGAGCATGTGTAAAAGCCTCGACTGACAGGAAATGCATAACAGCACCATTCACATTCCTCCGTGCACGAAATAATGACAGAAAAGATTTTAATCCAATAGGAAAGCTTCGGATTTCTTGATTGGTTTTGTTTTCCATTGAGGCTCTTGAGGGGTTCTTAATGGTGGTTGCAAGTAGGGCTGCACGATGTGTCGTTTAAGCATCGATATCGTGATGTACGAATCCACGATAGTCACATCGCAGGATGTGCGATGTAGGCTGTCGTAGTTGATCCGTTATTCATTAACTGTACGGGACAGCTGCTCCCCGGCACTTCACGAATGTGATTCGCGGATTAATTGCACAGCTTAACCATCATAGAGTGAAAGTTTATAATTTGCATGTTTTTAAGTCCTGTCAGTTTAACAGGGCAGAGAGAGAGAGAGCGTGCGTGCAAGAGAGAGAGCGTGAGAGAGAGAGAGAGACAGAGGCAGAGAGAGAGATAGAGAGAGAGCGAGCGAGCACAGTCTTCAAACAACACAAGCGCTGTCTTGCTCTCTCTCCCTCACGCATATTAATCAATTGAAACGATGGTGTCGATGTTTAAATCATTTAAAATGAGAATGTAAGTGTGCTCACCCCATTTCTGTTTGTAAGAAAAAATTTAATTAGATTTCATATCGCAATATATATCGCAGAAAAATAAAATATCGCAATGTTATTTTTTCCCAATATCGTGCAGCCCTAGCTGCCAGTCAATATCAAGTTTTGTGTTTCTTGGCGTGTGTTGTGCTGCTTTTTCTCAGTCTCCCTCTGTAAGCTGAATTATAGACCCATGGTTGTAATGTTCCCTCTCTGCGAGCCAATCTCTCTGGTCCATAAATGTCACTGATTAAAACTGCTGTTGGAATTGTTGCATAGATCACTTGGTGCATAATGACTCTAATCAGCTTGTTCAGTTCATTAGGGGCTGGAAACATAATAGTTACAAATATGGGCCATCGGTAGGAGTTTCAGTGGTTCAGATACACTGAGTGTGAATTGAGTATTCCTGAGACCCCAATTCTGCTCCATCACGCTTGTGATTTGTTTGAAATGTGTGTTAATTAGGGCTGCAACTAACGATTATTTTGATAATCGATTAATCTGTCGATTATTTTTACGATTAATCGATTAATCTGTTTATGTACTTATATTTTAGTTTTTTCCATTTTTTCCCCCCTAAGTAAATTATTAATAAATGGTCTTTATCCTTCAGCATAGATTTTTAAGAGATTTTAACCATTTTGCACTGTCATATCCTAATCAAAAATATACCTGGAGTTGTTTTATTGTGTTAGTAATCCTATGTCGAACTCTTCTGCAATCAGAACACTGACCCATACTCTAGCAAATTTCACAAGGAGATTTCAAATAATGTTTTCACCATGGCAGTCCTTAGAGCTCCTAAAGTAGTTTAACATCCTGAACAAAGCTTATTAAAGAATCTTTCAGAACATATTTTCACGAAGAATAAGGATAAAACAGAATAAAATTGCAGTGCGTTGTATTTTATTATTTACTGGGAAACAGCTTTATAGCTTATGCTGTGAAATTGTAAACAATCCTTCGAATAAAGTGCCAGTGGCATGAAACCTGAATGGAACTCACAATTTAAAGTAAAATCCATCAGAAGGTTGTCCAGAAAAAAAAATTGGACAGTCACACACAAAAAACCTGCTGTGTGAAAAAGGGCATTTCAAATATCTTTAAACATTTACCTCTCTCATTCAGTCATAATTAGGCTGCACGACTGAATTTTGAACTGGTAAACGACAAACTGATCACAGAACATGTTTGTAAAGCTTTAAATGTTAACTGTTAAAAAGCAATGTTATCAGCTTTTACGACTAAACATTTGCAAACAACATTGTACTGGAGAATCTGCACAAATGAAAGTCTTAGGGGCCGTTCACATATCGTTCCTAAAAACGCGTGGAAAACGCTAGGCGCGCCGCTTTCTCCTTCTTTCCAAAGCGCTCGTGCAGAAGATCCCCTGAGGCGTCTGCCTTTGCTAAGCAACCATGACGTGCTCTCTCCTTGAAGACGCGGAAATTTCAGCAAATGATAAATGGATTTGCAGCTCAAAAAATCGCTTGCAGTAGCTCTGCTACTAAATTTATTTCAAAATGGAAATCCATATACAGCTATGATCAGCTGTTCCCTCATCTTAGCTGAGCTTTCAACGTTGTTACGGGAAAGGATGAAGCTGATTGGTTAGTTCTTGTCACATGACCCGCGATGCGCTTGCAGCATTCTGAAAAGTTGAGATGTTTTTAACTCGATGCGGTGCGGTGTTGGAAATAACGAACTTGAGCGCGCAAAAGATGCGATATGTGAACGTCCCCTTAAACAGTTCAGTAGTGCAGAGTTTACAGGTTACTCTTCTTTTTTGAAGGCTCAAAGTAAAGTACTCCCAGTCTCCCACATCCCGCTAAATGCTGCAGAGACGCTGTTCGGGAAGCACGTGACATAAAACGAGGCCAGCTATTGGCTATTCGCTACTTCTCCTGCTGTACTGGCTGAGTAAAACCTCCGGTGGCTCATTACTGCCACACTTTGGTCACCGCAGATTTGAAATATGCATGAAATGAGCCGCTTACGGCAAATAAAAGTTATTTAGCAACGAATCGATGACTAAATTAGTTGACAACTATTTTAATAATCGATTTTTATCGATTAAATCGATTCGTTGTTTCAGCTCTAGTGTTAATAGGGTGGGGAACTGAGGACCAGTTCTTATTTATAACCAGTTCAGTTTCTTTTAAATACTTGAAACAAATGCTTTATGTTGCGTTACGTTACGTTACTTTACTTTATTAGTAAATATAATAGAAAAATTAAAAAGAGATAATAGACAACTCAGCTTTCTTTTGAATGCAACAACACATCACGCATACAGCGCAACTAGTGTAGTCTGATTCAGAAACGCATGACTCTTATGAGTGGTTATTTTTAATGAATCAATCGGAGTGGTTACTAAATTATTCCTTTAATAAATCCTTTTAATAATTCCTTTCCTATTAGTATTTGATGACAAATATTAAGTTTTACTGGCTGATCTGACCCAAGAATATGTAAAGTTCTGTATTCTGTTTAGTTTGGTTTGTGTTGTGGTCAAGTCCTATGAGGAAGCCGAAGGTGTCTCAGTCCATGCCTTTTCATAGTCCTTACTGTCAAGTGTTATTGAGTTGAATGTTGTGCTGTAAACAAGGTCAAAAAGGCTGCAAATGGATTCACAAGATAGAGTTGTCATTTATATAGGTGTTATGCTTGAGAATGTGGTCAGAAAGTAAGAGTTTCTCAATGTTAGGTGCAGGAAGATATCAAGCTGTAAGAGGAAGTGAGGTTGGGCACTTATAGATGACCTTTTCATATTGCGCTGTTTGAGTTGAGCTTTGAGGTCAATCAGCTGAAGGGGATATTAAATTATGAAAATGATCTGATTATTGACTTTAGCTCTGCCCTCCTGTCTTTTTCAGACTAATAAGATGCTAACTCCTGGTGCACGACATCCCGAGATAGTAGTGGGTAGTGCTGATCTCAGCTGTCCTACATATACATTTTTCTAGCATTGTGTTAACAGGACTGAATATATTAATAGAGTAAATAGATTACATAACCATTTAAAGGTGGTTTGTCTAACTTTTATGATATTTTTTTTCTTAAATCCAAGTTGGCGAACAAACCTTTATGGCAGGCTTTTTTATTTTGAACATGATTGATGACTATCTTGCAGTTCTTCTGCAGATTTCATTTTTTTTTCTCTCAGGTGCTATCTAAAATCAGTTTTACAGTTTTTCTGACATACAGTAGATCGAGGCAGGGTGTTGAATTGGCACACCGGTTCTAGATCAGCGAAATGCGGGGCATCTTGCAGCTCGGATGAGTCGCTTTTCACGCTCTGACACAGCGGAAAATTGCTTCCAGTGATTCCACACCCACTTCCCTCTCATCTGTTGTTTTGCGTGACATTATCTGGGAAGCTGTTGTGTAATTACCAAGTTTGCAGCTAACACAACATCTGTCAGATTTAAGTAAATTTACATTTCTCCTTCTTGACACAGAACATGTCTATTAATTTTTTTCAGAAATATTTTAGGTTAAAATTTATGGAAGTATACAATTTTATTTTATTTTGGATTGTTTATTAAAGTCTACAGGCATGACGCAAGACATTTAGATTGAGGACAATTCAATCAGAGGGCATTCGGGTCTCTAGAGTTCAGGAGGAGCTCTTTTTACAAGCCAGTTAGTTAGTCCTACAGCTGCGGTACTCCACTGAGATGTGACCGACACTCATAGATACTAGCGGAAGAAATGAAGACAATATTAAAACCAGACACAAAATGGTTACACCTCCACATCCACATGCAGCTGTCTTTTGAGAACATGTAATTTGGGACCATTTAATTTAACGTACACCTACGTACAATCTCACACACCTACAGCCTGTCCCGTGCTAGGAGCTCACATACACACACACATTTACAATAGCTAATGCTCACTTTCAGAAACAAATTGCTCTCCATCCATGTACACCTGGCTGTCAGGTGGAATGTCAGAGGAAGACGTTTATATTCATTTAGGCAATGAGAAAAGCTCTATTATGAGTGAGGTGAATGAGGGAGGCAGGGTTTGACAGCTCGGGGTAATGACTTCCCTCAGCCCTCTTTTCTAGCGACAGCACTGTAGACAGTACATTACATTACCCTATGTCTCAAATCATCGTCTGATCTGCCACATTTTAATAAAGATGAATATCTCCCTATTTAAATTTTTCCTCATAATAAATTGTACAGAGATAGAGCTGTAGGCTGCGCTGACATGCTGTTTTTGCTTTTTCTTTAGCATCTTTTATTTTGCCTCCTTTAGATCCAACAATGGCACTGGGCTGACTGGTTTTGAGCTATGAGTATTTAAGTGGTTATGTTTTTGCTGTGAAGGTAATGAATGAATGGCGATATGAATAGATCGACTTGTTTGAACAACTACATATTGAAATGCACACAAAATGATGCATGTAGAAACCGAATGCTTTGGTTTGGAAACTAAAGACCGGTTGTTATTCTTGGTGATAAAATTTTTGCTCTTTGAGGAAGGAGTGTGTGTGTTTGTGTGTGTGTGTGTTTGTGTGTGTTTGTGAGGACCAGAAATTAGAATGAGTTTACTCCCTGTTGCTGCCTTCAGACACTTTCCTAGCCAAGAAAGTGCTCCATTTGATGTTTATAACTGTGGCACTATCGCAAATCTCTACACACCAGGGAAAACTGTCTTTTTTTTTGTCGTAAACACTGTTAAATCTGACCTTTGCACTCCCTGCGGTCCTTGTCTTTCTGCTGTTGATGAGTCAGACATGGACTGTCAAATCTCTGCCCTTTTTAAAGTTCTCAAATTTTATAGGAATATTCTGGGTTCAAGGTTTGTTGTCACAAAAATGATTTCAGCTTTTTTATTAGTTAAAAAAAATGAATAGATGTTGCTTTTGCAGTAAAGCACTGGGGCAAGACGGTGTGCTGAAATTAACATAAACACACATATATCCACAACACTGAAACAACCACAACTGAAAAAGAGAAAAATATATCAAAAGTGGTCAGATATTGAATGACTAGTCAACTGCTCATCCAACCCCTATTGGTTGATGACAATGTGTTTGAAAAATCAGGTTGGGAGATGCTTTAACTTGAAGTGTTCGGGCTGAATAGACCCGTCTCCTCACCCCTCCTTCACTTGGCACCAAGTCCCCAAACAGACCACAGAGGAATCTCAAACATCCTGAACACAACCAGATGTGTAACCTCAACCCCCAACCCTCGTCTTACTTCCCTCCATCTCACTCCTTCCTTAAGTCAGTCTGTTCCTCTTATTTGTGGCCTGCCCTGACCTTACAATTCTGGGTCTCTTATAAAAACAAACCATAGAGTAGTAGTGATGCTTGCAGGTCAGTGGCACTTTAAGAGATTGCAGTGCATTGAGAGCTGATGATCAGTATGACCACTGGGCAGTCTTTTTTTTTTTGCCCTTTTTTCTTTTCTTTTCTCTCTTTTGGATTATAAGGACATATCTTTGATCTTTGACCGATGAGCAGGCCCAGAAAGATTGTATGGACATTACTTTTTTCATTTTTTGTGCTTTTTAGGTGTAAAGCTGCAAAATGATGCAGAATAGATAGATAGTCAGTTGTGTCAAATGGAGGTTAAAGTAATACATTCTTATTAGTAGGTTAAGAGGTTAAGTAAATATGAGCAGTTTAAACCCATTTCACTGTGACCAAAAATAATGCTAGAATAGTAATATCTAGTTGGCTAAAATAATGAGGTGACTCGTTAAGAACGTTACTGCCATAGAACTATGACTGGTTTGATTTACCACTTGTGTATTGTGTAAATACACTGTTGGTCACATTTTTTTTTTGGTGGTACCTTGCGGGAGGGCTGGGAAAATCTGATGAAGCAAATGAAAGCACATGATACCAAGCAAAACAAATAAAACCAAATGAAACTAAGTGAAACCAAACAAAAGCTGACAAAACAAAATAAAACTGAATTAAACGAAACCAGACAAAAACAAAATAAACTAACAAAACCAAATGAAAATAGACAAAACAAAATTGAAAGAGTCCAAATAAAAACAAACAAATCCAGGTCAAAACAAAGGCAAACAAAACCAAACTAAAACAGACAAAATCAAAAGAAACCAAACAAAAAGAAAACAAAAAAAAAAACAAGAAAAAAACAAAACAAAAAAAATCTAGGTAAATCATGTGAAACCAAATGAGACCTAACAAAACTGAACGGAACCAAAGAACACAAACTAAACCAAACCAAAAAACAAACATACCAGACGAAACCAAACAAAACTTAACGAACTGAACAAATCTCAAAGTAACAAAAGCAAATGAAACGGGGCAAAACCAAATGAAACCAACAAAAGTAAATGAAACCATACAAAACCAAACCAAAGGTCTTTAGTCTGAACCTGAAGTTTTAAAGCTTGCATAACACCTTATCTATAATCTCTACTTTTTATTTTTATTTTTTATTTCTATTTATGTTTTTATTTATCATAGATTTTTTTTCAACAGTCTATATAGTTCCAAATAGTTCTTTAACTTTTTCTCATTTTCTCTCTCCCTCTAAAAGGTCCAATCTCTGTATGGCATGTGTGTCTTATCTCAGTTAGTTTTCTATAATTTGTAGGGTTTTGTAGGAGCCATGTGGTCATTGCGTTCTCTCTCACTCCTCACTGGGCCATGAGGTGTTATGCTGTGGATCATTTCTGTACTTCCTGTCCTCTCAGGCATGACAGGCTTTTTCCTCTGAACATCCAGCTCACCAAAACCTTGACCTATTGATTTTAAAACATCTCAAAAAGACCTCACACAAACTAACTCTAAAGTGCAGCAGAGAATTCTGGGTAGGAGAAGGGCAGATTCAGGTTGCTGCTGTTGATTTGATGTCAACACGGAGTCAGAAACTGACCTGCCTCCCCAGCTGTCCGACACAGACCTGTTCATTTAACAGAGATCATCTGGTGATATAAAATGTTAAACAGAGAAAAGGGGAAAAGAGGAAAATTTTATTTAAACTCGGAAATGTGTGGTTTTAAGATTTTGCATATAATGTAAAGGTAAATCAAAATGTTAAATTAATAAGAAATATTCAATAATATGTATTATTATATTATAATAAGGTATGAATGAATGAAAATTGAATGTATTTTACATCATAATGTTTTTTATTGTTTTTATATAATTATATATTTTAATAATGGATGATTTTTATTCATTATCATATTATCAGCAGCTTGTCAGTGAACAACAGCTCTGTGTAGTTAATGTTTCTCCACGTGAAATCACGCGTGTGTATATAGCATAACATAGCAAAATAGAAGCATTTTTTTTCACTAGTGGTCTCAGATGTTGGTCTCAGACCCCCCCCCCCCCCACTATATATTGGCTCTCAGAAGTGAATCTGTGTCATTTTCATATTCCTCAACATTTCCAGAATGTCTGTTATGGAGCTCTGTTGCTCCCTCTCTTTCACTCTAGTTCTTTCATGTTTGGAACATGAAAGTGAAGTCAAAATTAATTGGGTTAGGGGCTGACCGCCGTGGCTGGTGTTGCGTGACAGGGCTGACTGACTGTCGTCGTACTGAGGCAATCTCCAACACCCTTTAAAATATGCAAATGCATTTAATTTCATTGGTTTCCCAATGTTATGTTTATATTTAATGCCCTAACTTCACATTTACATTCAGATTGTTAAATTATCTAGTAAATCTATCATTATACTCTTTATTTTTTAGTTCATGGTGCAAATACATTTAAGATCTCTAATTTAAACCCCCCAAGACCTCTTTGAACTCTGAACTATAGTTCTTGGAGTTGAGACCCATGTGATGGTGAATTTTTTTATTTCTATCATCTCTCTCTTTCTCTGTGACAAGGCATGTGTGAACATTTCCGTGTGTCAGTGACTCTGCTTGGCATAAGTGCCTCTGTCATGTCCAGCGGAGCGTAATGGCATCAAGACTTTGTTAAGAGAGTTTGTAAATGTGGGTGTATTTGTAATACATGCGTTTCTGTATATAATGTTTACATCTCTTCATTCACCCTCACCAATGCACATTGAAATTAGCCTCTTGTATAATTATGCAAAAGGGTTGCTTAAAAAGGTCATTAGCGAAGTTAATGTTCATAATAAGGTGCTTTACTTGATTTTTAATGTCCTTTTGTGTGGAATTTCTTTCAAAATCTAGTTAGTTGCCTACTTAGCGTTTAAGGCTACAAAAGCTCATGCCTTATAAGATTTTTTAACAATTCAGAGGCAGTATTATATGCATCTTTGGCTTATTAAAAAAATTTCACTATGCTTTGCAACACTCTCAGTGCTTAGAAAACGTTGTTGTTAGCTTAGCAAAATGCTAACAGTAAACAAATGGAATCAACTGTGAGTTAAATCTCTTGTGTGCTACGTGAAAGGCACAGTGTGTATTTATATAGCATGCAGAGTTGTTGCCAATGTCAAGTGTTTGAAATCAGTCAAGTATGAGGAACATTTCATTTAGCGTGCTGTCATACAAGGTTGTAGCCTATGTTAGGCAGTAAACAGCGAGGTGGCTCATTAGTTTGTACTTGCACAGCAAGAAAAGTGTGGTCTAATTAAAATGTCCATCTCAAAGTCAAATCCGTCCTTGCGATTTTCTAAAGTTTCAGTAATTATAATTATGCTTGTAATCAAGAGACACAGTTCCCCTTCAGGAAAAAAAGCAGTTACACCCTTCATCAGAAAAGAGTGTAATATCCAAAACATCTGTGACTAAACAATATTCATGGAAATCTTTAGGGCATTTTATATGGTATTTCCCACCTCTCTTGTGTACAGTCATTTTCATGACACACAAAGAACTTGTGGAACATGCTAACACAACTTTGCCCCTAATGCTTCAGTTTTGTGCTATCAAGTGAGCTGTTACCATGTAGAATTGTGTGTTGCAGTTTAAATAAAACGTGTAAACAAAACCGATAATAATTTCTATATAAGATTAATTTTTTTTTTTTGACATAGCTCATTACTATTTCTGCATTGATAGAAATATTTTACATATCTCCACCATCCCAAAGTGAGAATGATTTTAGATCAACTTCCTAATTTATTCTGCTCCAACTTCTAGGTATGAGGTGAGTGCTACACTCCAGGCAGGAAATGAAGACAAGGTTCATTTCTTTTCTGTGATAAAGCATACTGCACACGGGGAGCACATAAGGAGCCACATTTTTATTTCCGCCAGTATCTGCTAAACTCATTTAAGGCCCCAGGCCGTTGGATTGTTTTCTGTCAGGTACTACATATCCTTGCTGTGCCTCACTCAATTCAAATGTATTACATGCCTTTCCCCCTTGAGACAGGAAATATGACCAAGTAAGGATCCTTTTAAAGGCCATGGCTTCCAATTCCAGACTCTCTTCAGCGTCTGGCCTAAAATATGGTTAGGCCAAGCATTATTATGCTCCAGTCTGCACTAATAAACCGCCAAAAAGTCTCTATGAGCATCAGACTTAGTTCTGCCGTCAGTGCTCACAGAATCCAGGTCAGTTAATGTGCAGAGCAGAGGGCTGGCCTTCCTGGAAGCCTCTGTTCAGTTGCCTGGGGCTTTTCCTCCAGCTAGAGTTATTCAAGTATCCAGCACACGGTTCATGAAATACTCTAAGAGAATGTGGGTAAGTAGTAAATCTTGTCTTTACAGTATGGGGGTTCAAATGGGAAGACTTCCTGCTTTATTTAGTTTTATTTTATTTTATCACTCTGAATTGAACATGAAAGTTAGACAATAGATAGACAGCTCATCCTTTTATTGAATGCAACAACATGCATACAAAGCAACCACTGTAGTCTGATAAAAGAAAAATAAAGAGACTGTGCCATTATTTTTTATGATTCACTTCTGAATCATTCGGAGTGGTTACTTAATCCATCTGGCTCACTAACCAAAAAGAGCTGAATCAAGATTCTTATTTTATTTTATTTTATTTTATTTTTAATTGTACATTTTTCTTATTTGGGTTGTTAGTTATATTTTATTATATTAAAAAATAATATGTATATTTATTAAATAAAATTAATTATATTCTTTTTTTTGTTAGCTGTGGATTTGTGACACTGCTAAAATTCTTGTGGTTCATTACACCAATTACAGCTAAATATAGATGGATATTGTGGGTGCTAAAGTTGTGATCTGAGCATTGTTATTTACTAATACTATTGTGTTGAATATGTGGTAAAAATTACTTTTGTGACATAAAATTGCTCTTATTGTGATTATATAAATATTTGTATGTGGATTGATCATATATCTGCTAAATGAATAAATGTAAATGTAAATATTACCTTCTAGGGATGAATTGTTGTATGTGGGATCTTTCTTTTTATGCTTTAGTTGAGTTCTGCCACGGTGCGTCACAGGGAAAGGTGCTAATGATTACCAGTTTCTATATTTTTAATATGGATTATTCTGCATTTGCTTTGTTCTGTTTGTCAACTGAAAAAAGGCGGATGAGGGTGTTCTCTGCAAATATCAAAGATTTATAGTGCTTCAGAGTAAACAGAGAGTTTCTGCCTGTTCTGTGTAAATGATCATAATGACGAAGGCTTGTTTCTGCACCAAAGGAAAGATCAGAGGGCATTACCACACCAGACATGATCATTCACCAAACATCTAAAATAGAGCTGGTGAGAAAATGGTGCCACCTGTAGACCTTTTTTTTTTGTGGCAGATGGAAGAGAACATAGTTTGTGGGGAAAGGGTAGCGAGCCCTTCTGCTGCTTATTGGCCATCTGTGTTTGTGTGTTTCTAGAGCATATGGCATTATGCAGTAGACATTTCTGGAAAGTCAAGAGTGATTTTGTAAGACGTTAAGAGTTGAACGTGAAATCCATTACAGGGCCATGTTATTTTAGTTCTTATGGCTGTTCCGAATATTTACTTTGAAAACAAAAAGGTCAGAGTTTGTATAGCTTAATGTCACATATTTTTCCTGATTGATTTTTTTTATTTATTTTTTGTACTTTCTTGACTTTGTACAGGCAGCACATTTCATATTTAAAACTAAACATCCCGCAAAAAATGATAGAAATGTTCTCATGGCCACCCTTACTTTCATACTCTACTCAAATGTAGGCCTAGATCAGATTTTCGAAGCAACATTGCAGGTCAAGGGTCTCAAGGGCTGGAATGCATTACGATTTTTCATCTCTAGGCCTTTTTTGATGTTCAAGATCAGTTTAGATGGCCAAGTAAACTGTCTAGTCAGAGTTTTGATCTAAAACTGATCTGCAAACAGCATTTCAGAGTCTAACTGCCCGAGGGAGGTTCATGTTAGTGTATGAAATGATGAAATATTATTTGATGCATCTGGAAATGTGACATTGCAGATCACATTTATTTCACGTAGTTTATTCGCTTAAATATGAATGCTGACAGAAATATGTTGCTGTCAGGAACTATTTTAAGCAGTGGAAGTAGAAATTAGTTCAGACTAATGCTAACAGTCTAGATATTTTTTTTCATCCCCAAGAAATAACTGATTGACCAGCACTAGAAACATGTCTGTTCTGTCAATGTACAAATAAACATGCTTAAAAACTGCTTCCGAATGCCAGTTTGTTTTAGCTTGTAGTCTAAACATACCTACACTCAAATTTCACACAATCAGTCCCACAAATGATTCTTTTCCAGCTCATTTCAAAGATAAATTGAGTACCTGCTGATGGAGTGACTTTTTACGAGTTGTTGGGTTTCTTTCTACTCTGCATACCTGTCAAGCAAGACCAAGTGTGTGTTGGATCCTGATCAGGATCTCAAAATGAAACTCTCCAATAAAAATAAAATACAGGAAACGAAAACACATCTGCTTCAAATTCCCACATCTACCAGCTTTAACGGATCAGTTAACCTCCCAAAAACGAAAATTCTGTCATTATTCATCCTTGTGCTTTTCCAAACCCATATGTTGTGTTTTTTTCAATGGAACGCAAATGGAGATGTTTTGAAGAATGTTCATGTAGCCCTTTTTTCATACAATGTCAGTTTTTTTTGTGGTCTATTAACCTTCTGAGAAAAAAAAAGATAGACAGATAATTTCGGGTGAAATACTGGTACACATGATTAACCGGTTGAATTTTGTCAGCTGGTAGAGATTTTGGGCTATTGTCTCTATCGTGGTTACATGCGCACGTGACATTGCTGTGCGATCACGAAAATGTATCATTTGCATTCATTTTTTAAATGCAAAAATGGATTAAAAACAAGCGATTTTAAGCTGCCGAAATGCAATCAGCAGCGAAAATGAACTTGGTTCTCTATATGTGCACTGAAAGGCTGTTTCTGAGCACTGTCATAGAGACGTGTGCATGTGTAGATGCTGCTCATAGAGTGCAGGAGAATTGAATGAAGTTATTTTTGTCGCTTTATAGGTCTTGAAAGGTTAAATGCACACACTTGTGTGTCAAAACGCCTGTCTTTGCAAGTTTCCTCATATACGCAGTAATTTAGGTCTTAAGTGAAAGCAAACAGCTGAGAAGGAAAACAAATGTGTGACAATATATTGAATCCAGGCAGCTCTTAAAGTGACAGCAGTCTAATATTCCTGCTGTCTGTCATTCATGTTAATCACACAACAAAAGAGAAAATCTGTCCCTGCACTTGACTAAATCACACTTGTAACTTGAAAAGAAATATATATTTAATTTACACTGAAGAATATGTAGTGTTTTTATACATTTTAATACCTTATACAATGTATGCAGCATTTCTCATTTATTTGCTCTACTAGTTTTTTTTATTGTCCTAATTTGCTGTATTTCTAGTCTTCTGATGCAATATGATCACAAATAGTTTTGTTTAGTGTTCCACAGAAGAAAGATAGTCATAACGATTAGCAAATGAGGTTGAATGAGTAATGAAAGAATTTTCTCTACAACACGTTTTTAATACAGCCCTTTTGTGCCAGGGAAAGGTGCCAGTTGACATTTTCTCTCTTTTAAATTTATTTTCTTTTTCTTTTTACAAGCACAGTGAGGAGAACCATGCTTTTAACTAGCATGGTTTAACAGATAGTATGCGGTGCTCAGAGCATGGATGGTGGTTAGCATGTGCTATGAGCCATGGTTGGGTGTCACCGCTTAAACGAAAGCAAAGATGCCTCACCTAGTCAACCCGTGTGAAGTGCTGTCTGCTGCCATTTCACGAGAAATGGATACTGAAATGTTTTTTGCAGCCCTATAATTCCTTTTACACAGACGCATGCACACTCTTACTAACTCCTCTCTCGCTCAATTTTCAGTTTGTCTCTCTCATAGGAAATTAAATTAATTTCCTCTGCTGTGAAGCATTTCCATGTGTACCATCAAACATTTTATTTTCAGAATTGCTTTGTTTTTCTAAATTGCCCTCCAAAAATGCACACACACTCACACTGTTCCTTATCCTCATCTTCACACAAGCGATATTGTAAAGTGGAATTTGACTGCGTTTGACTGTGTCGGTCGCTCTCTCTGCACCAGTCCCAGGTCTCAGGCTCGTTGTCCTCTCGTGTTAAACCGTGTCGTCTCGCTCAGGCGCTAGAGTCGCAAGGTTCTGGGTTGTTGTTGCCATGGGAGCAGGTTCCCGAGCGATGCTGCCAGGTCTTTCCAGCCTCGAGCTTTGCAGTGGGTGTGTGAGAAAGCGGGCATCATTGGAGCCTGGCCCAGTCTCTCTCTTCTCCTTTTTTCCATCTCCCGCTCTTTAAGTCTTGATATGAGTCTTTAATGCCCCAGTTCCCATATGCCACCAGTTTACTTTGCAATTTCGTCATGGGAGTTGTGCCCTCACATATTCGCATACAGAAACCACACTGCATGTATCAACAGTGGCTAATATTGATGTTTGTGTCGGGGGCTTGCTTAGTCAGTAGAATGTTGTTTAATGGTGCGTTTGATTCTAAGAATAATCATCAGACCATTCATTACATTAAAACTCTCTTGCTGGTATGCACTACAAAAAAGTCATTTATGTTATACTATATGCAATATTTTATAAAAAAAAAATCATTAAAAAGTGACTACACTACTGTTCGAAAGTATGGCTCACCAAAGCTGTATTTATTTGATCAAAGATGCAGTAAACGTTAATATTTTGAAATATTATTGAAATTAAAAATAAGTGTTTTAAGTGTTAAAATGTAATTCATTCCTGTGATGGAAAAGCCGAATTTTCAGTATTTTCAGCCGATTTCATGTTTAAGAAACATTTCTTATTATTATTATTAATATTGAAAACAGTTCTGCTGCTTAAAATGTTTGTGTAATTTTTTATTTTTTATTATTATTTAAAATTATTATTATTTTTTTTATGAATTTGAAAGTCAAAAGAACGGCATTTTCAGCATTTACCAAATCTTTTGGTGACACTCTATATAGTGACCAATTTTCAATATTAACTAGTTTTTTATTAGCATACCTATTATTATAATATTAGCTGTTTATTAATATGTATAAAGCACATATTTTGCATGACCATACATCCCTAATCCCGCCCAATACTTAAACTTTACAACTACCTTATTAATAAGCAAAGTTAATAGTTAATGGTTTGTTAAACGTGAGAATTAGACCTTAAAATAAAGTAACCAATCTTTTTTTTTATGTCTAAATGTCAATCTTTGCTGAATAAATGTATTAATTTCTTTTTTTTTTAATACAAGTTTATCTTGTTTTAAGAGCGTGTTAGGATGTTGTACCTACTGGAAAACAAGACCAAAAGCGCAAAATGATACATCGCTAGCCGTTGGCTGTTACATGCTCAGTCATGTCCTCACAGGTCAACGGGGTCTGAATGTGTGTGACTCTATGTGTGTTCTGCTCACTGTTATCACATTCTCACACACACCCACCTGTAAAAAGATGATCTCTGAACCATGCGGTAGCTTCATGAAGACTTGCAGCAGTTAAGATCGCATTTATCACTTAAGGTGGCTTAAGGTTTCAGTGCCTGGGAGCCATAAGCCCCAGAGATGGAGTGGCTAGTCGAGACAGGAAACATGGAGCTCTGTGATTGTATGTGTGGCTGGTTTTTGATTCACGGTCCTCTGCATTCCTACACGGTCGGATGTGAGAGAGACTGAGATTGCTTTTTGGTATTAATTTGATCTTACATGAAAGTGAAAAAAGTGAATAGTGACGTGACATACAGCCAAGTATTGTGACCTATACTCAGAATTCGTGCTCTGCATTTAACCCATCCAAAGTGCACACACACAGCAGTGAACATACACACACACACACATACGCCGTGAACACACACCCGGAGCAGTGGGCAGCCATTTATGCTGCGGCGCCCGGGGAGCGGTTGGGGGTTCGGTGTCTTGCTCAAGGGGCACCTATTGCCGGCCCAAGATTCGAACCCACAACCCTAGGGTTAGCATTTAAACTTTCTACTAGGCCACGACTTCCCTAAAGAAGACAAATAGGTAATGATGCTGTTATTACCTATTTGTTGCCAAACATGCCAGACAGTGCCTTTGTTCAGTCTGATCCATTCTGTGAATTTGCACAGAAGAAATTGTGATTCAAGGCTCTAAAAATTGTCTCTTCACCCTCCCCTTGCACCTGCTGGTCTTGACCCAGGAGCTATTATTGATAATGTTCTCACTCTGTAGTTTTTGAAACAACTCAATTCAAAGCCAAACTAGATTGCCTCTATTATAATCAAGCGGTACTGGAATAGCTCAATGTGAAGCACATTCAGTTAATGGACACACTTGCCTATTTTTGACACTGTGCAATTAGTCCAACCACTTTATTTTCCCTGTTGATCTAAAATGTATGCGTATATTTTTTTTATTTAGTCTTTATTATATTTAACATATTTGAATCAGTTTGATATATTGAAATATATTATTTAGTAAATGTAAATACACATGCATTTACTTAGTAAATGAATGGATTAATATGAATTTTAAAGAATTTATTTTCTAATATTTATTAATTTAATTATATAAATATGTATCTGTTTGATGGATAAAAAAATAACATATAAAATAACAAAATTGTTTTATATTTTTGACTTTTGAACTGTAGTGTAGTCTGTGTTTAAATCATGTGTAAGAGAAATGAAAGCCACCTCAGCAAGATCATTTTGGCTGTAATCGTATACTCTGAAAGGTCAGAGTTCACTCACAATAGGTCAAAGTCCTGTTTGGAAGAATGTCTGGAATGTGAGGGTCTGAAGCTCAAGCACAGTTGAGTTTCGCAGTATTGTGCTAATTGTTGATGGTGTCAGTTGTAACATTACCTCCTGTTTTCCTGACCATTTTGTCCTCACTCACACACACCTCTCTGTCAAATCATTGTGGCTGTTTGTGTGTTAGGTCACAGATTGTGGTGGCTCCACCAGTGCTTCAAGAGTCGACCTTAAATTTGTGTTTTATGCATATGTGTGTGTTTATAAAGCGTTTGGTGGTCTACAATTGTTTGCAGACTATGTCTGTGTGCGTGTGTGTTCTTGATCATAAAGGTCATCTTGTGGTTCAGTGGTTGCTTCCAGACAGTGTGTTTTGCCTTTTTGTATGTATGCATGGCTTCTTCATAACTTCCAGCCATAAACTTTCCCAGCCGAGTCTCCGAGCCCATCCTGGCTGAAGATCTTTCCTGACATCACATCATGCTCACCCTCATTCAGCACAATTCACCATCCTCCTCCCTCTGGATCTGATTGGATTGATGCTTGGATGAGGGAATGCCAGCAAAGGATCTGCATTTTTAACTTCCGACCCTGACGTTTCTTTCATCTGTCAGTCAGCGCTGCTCAGTTGCGGTGTGTGTGTGTTTAATGAGTGGTAACTGCAGGTTTTGAAGTTTTTGCCAGTTTTTTGGTGGGTTTTTCACTGCTGTGTTGTGCACCAGGAGCAGACCAACTCTAGCTGTGGGACAGATTACTGAAACAGCCCTTCACTTCCTTATGGGAAATATTTTTAGGAACGGTCGGGTTCTGGCACGTCACGCCTCCCGAGTTTTGAACAAAATTCTGAATGTTTTGGACAACTTACTCCTAAAAGCTCTGATTACGGACAGCCTTTGTTCCTCACAGAGGCTTTTTTTCTGGCTCGCTGGCTCCTAAATGCCTCAACGCTGTGTTTATGGAAAGCCCCTTTTTGGACTTTGTGTAGTTTGTTGATAGAAGTTTTTGTGTGTTTTGTCTACATGAATGGATCATATCATGCAGATTGGCTTGTAGAGAAAAAGAATGACTTGCCTTTTGGCCATGAACCTGTACGTGCATGTTTGTGGGTGTGTGTGATTGAGGAGGAAAGCGACAGAAAGGGATCAGAATTCAGAAACACGACTACACACATCTGTTTCTCATTGCTCAGTCCACAAAGGAGCCAAAAATGATGGTGAATGGCAACATATACGCACTGAACTCAGTGAAGGAGAACATACATTGGGGCAGCAGTGAATGTAGCATGACGTTCAAAGCCCCTTCTGCCCACACCCAAATCCCTTTGACCCCTGACACCGGGCCTCTGAAATCATCAAACAGCCCAGGGCAACCTCAGCATATGTGGAAGACATCAGAATGAATGGACACACACACATTCTGATGGGAGGATGTTGGCAGACACAGATTATACATTATTAACAGCGAAATGAAATGAGAATAGAAATGAGTGGATGTTCTAGTGAAATTAAATAATATAAATATTAAAGGGATACTGTATTTCACACAAATGAAAATTCTGTCATCATTTACTCACTCACATTACTCACATTTTTACATCAGTACTTTGGTTACCACATTTCTTTAAAATACTTTATTTTCTGTTCAACGAAAGAAAGAAACTCCGTTTTGGAACTTGAGGTTGAGTAAATGATAACATAACATATATATATATATATATATATATAGAAGAAACTTCTTTCAAAAACATTAAAACTTTTGGTCTATATATATATATATATATATATATATATATATATATATATATATATATATATATATACAGTACAGACCAAAAGTTTGGAAACATTACTATTTTTAATGTTTTTGAAAGAAGTTTCTTCTGCTCATCAAGCCTGCATTTATTTGATCAAAAATACAGAAAAAAATGTAATATTGTGATATATTATTACAATTTAAAATAATTGTTTTTAAATTTATTATACTTTAAACATTAAAAATAGTAATGTTTCCAAACTTTTGGTCTGTACTGTATATATATTTGTTTTTTTTACTTGTTTTCAACCTACCATTGCCCTTTTACCCAAATTCAGAAGCCTGGATTGGAAAATTTTTAACATGACATTTACATGACCATTCTATATTGTGAATATAGTCAAAGCTAAATGGTATGACACACAAAGGATTTTTGGAAACTAAACATTATTATTTTTCTTTGAAGAGAAAAAGCTGAATTAGGGAGAATCGATAAATTATGAATAATTTACTGCCATTTATTGAATAATGTGCAATCATGCAATCCATAAAAAGTCTGAAATAAGATTATAAGCATTTTAAAATATATTCTATATAAATATATAATTGCTATTATTATTATTATTAATAATATTATTATCTCTGTTCTCTTTTAAGTTTTTTTTTCTCCCTGTTTTTCCCATTACTGCAAAAACACAAAACATTCTAATTACATTTCACAAAGAAAGTATATTTCCCCAATGGCATAGTATTTTTTATTACCAAGATGATATAATAGAAACTGGGTGGCAATTAAATGTTGTCTGCTGTTTAAAAAAATAAAATAATAATAGTAATAATAATATTAGACATTGTACTGTACTTAGATTACTGGTATTTCATTCAGATCATTGTCACAGATTCAGAGGAGTTGGTGTATGTGAGCTCATCTTATTAACACAATGATCACTCTGAGAGAAGAGAGACAGGTGTGTGAGTCCGCATACACGGATAAATGCTCTTCCGCTTATGCATGGAAGGACTCTTGAGGGACTCATCATCTGTGACGTTAGCACTAATGAAACATGTCTGTCGTTTGCCCTCATCACGTTGTTCAGCTGTTAAACCACATTCTCTCTAGGTTAAATCCGGCTGTTCTGCTCTTGCTGTTGATTACTGTAATTTTCGTAACACCAATCTTTTCCTCACCGATGGCTTGACCACAGTGAGTCTGGTTCCAAATTGATTCCAATAATTCTTCTTTTAGTATCGACTTGGTTTCTTGGCTTTTGACATCCCCAATTCTACCTCATTTTGGTTATACTGTGAGCTTTATTTGACTCACTTTGGCAAAGCCCGTCTCTATTGTTCTTTTCTGTCTACAACACCCACTGTTAGAAAAAATAGGCCATGTCCAATAAAAGTTCCTCCTGCATGTGATTCAACACACATACACACACATTCACAGGTATTCAAAGTAACCCAGACAAGTCATCATCGTCATCATTCCTCCTGTATTGCTCACTCATTGACTCAGTACTTTACCGTGCTCAGTTTTATGTCAGTATTCAGCAGTTTAAAGTCTATTGTGGTCCAAACTATGCCCTTTTAATTCTCTCATAGGTTTCATTGCAAATTTAGCATTTAAATAATTGAATCAGGTTACAGAATGGGCTAAGCCGAGGCATAATTGACTTTAGCCTCATCTGAGTGCCTGGCACAGAATCGGGAATGTGCTCATTGGTTTTTTTTTTGTGTGCGCTTCTCCGTCCATTTAATGTAATAATGCCCTTTGTTCTTTCTTTCTTTATTGTAGTGTTTCTGCAGGAGCACTCAAGAGGATCAGAGGACACAAAAGAGGCGGAGGAGGGCAGAGAGAGGGAGAAAGTGAAAAGTAAGTGGTGAATAAGGAGATGTAGGACTGTGTTTGGCAGTAAGGATTGGGGATAGGCAAGTTAATCTACATTTTCATCTACATTAATTTTGGTCTTAGCTTTACTGTTTTGTGCTTTTAAAGGGATGAATACCAAGGTGCAAGTTTTCAGAAGAGGGTTTGGCATGCTGACAGATGCGCTTTAGCACGCTGTTAGACTGTCAGTGGTGTAAACGCTCACAGTGAAGTTTAAAGCATCACTGCTGCGTCCATCCAGAAAGCACTTTAACACATTCATCACCTTCAGGAATGAATTTCAAAACAGACCCCAATCACAGACCCCAAACTGAACGGTAGTGTAGATCCATTCTGATCATTTGCTCTGTTTTTGAAACAATGCATCCTATGCACATTCTGTAGAAATAAGCATGTCGGATCTCATCATGGTTTAATTTTTTAGGGCTTGTCAAGTAATTGTTCAGAAAACTCACCACCAAGTTGATTATGAAAATGTAGATTTCCACATTCCTCTTGAGGTGTAGTGGAAAAAAGGAGTAATTTAATAAAATAAATAGCTTTTCCTTTCTCTACTTCACAATCTGAGAATCAAACTAAGTAGTAGAGAAGGCGCCTGAGAGCGGTAATCTCTCTCGAAATTGTCTTGAAGGTTTCTCTCGCCACTCCCTGATCTCCTGCCCTTGACTCACGTCTGCTATTGGCTGCTTCGGTCTCTGCTGTCCTTCAATAAAGGATTGGATCCATGCTTTTTATACAAAGAAGGTCAATGAAACATGAAACCAGACCCTCCAACCACAGGAAAAAATGCAGGCGCTTTCAGTACTCTAAACACACTCTGTCTTTCCACCCTCACCTTATTGCATTTATATTGAAGCCTGAGGCAGTCTGGTTTTTTTCATGAGGTGGTGAGAAAATTCTGATTGCGAAGCAGATTACGAGCTGCTCTTGATTTTGCTATGAGATCCCGACACCTAGTTTTTCTTTTTGCCGGTTATTAAGCAGGAACGGTGGACACTGAGCTCCTATTACAGAAAGAAAGTATTAGCTTCACATACATAAAGAGAGAGCGAGACCTTGGTAAATGCTGCTCTGCTATCGCAAACCATTTTTCATAAAGCCTCAATGCGGATTTTGCCTCAGTCGCTGACAGTGATTAATAGCTCAAGTCAGTCACGTCACTATGATAATAAGTGTGTGTACGCGTTTGTTTCTCAGTAGGTGATTACACCCAGGAAGCGTGCGATATTGTGTGTATATTCTGTCTTTTGCAATGCTGGAAGGTTTTAGTAATGTATGTTCACCAGCTAAACTTTCACCTTTACATAGAGATAAACTTGTCGCTTCAGGCCATTTCCTGAGGCGTAAAATCGTTTTGTACTGTCAGTGGTATTGATGTGACTGAGATGAATCAAAAGTAGCTGAATCAGAAGTTTTCTAGTAGTAGCTTAAAAAATGTTTCAAAATGTTTTGAAAGAAGTCCAAGGCTGCATTTATTTGATCAAAATCATTTAGCCATTTACTCCTGTTACAGCAAAACTGAATTTTCAGCAGCCATTAGTAAATTATTACTTCAGCGTTTTTTTCGCAGATTCATAAATATCACTTTTTCAATTTAATTTGTCATTGCTGAATAAAATAATTTCTTTCAAAACTATTTTTCCCCCTTTATCTGATCAATCTGATTATAAATAGACCAATTTAAAATATTTATAATACAAGATGAATCGCAATATAATTTCTGTATATCTTGTTGTTTAGCATTGAAGCATTAAATTAATATTATTATTGTTTTACAACCAATGGCAGACAGAGGAAGTGTTCTTAAGCCTTAGTAGAATGTTTCTGTAAATATAACATTATTCTATTCCAATTGCACCTTCTAATATAGACAAAAAAATATATAAAATTCAGTGGGCCAAAAAGCCTTGAGCAGTTTATGCAAAAATTTGTTCTGCTCATTGTTTATTAATCAGGCGCAGTGTTTGTAAATCTAATTGTAAATGTAGTATTTATGGTCTAGCTAATTAGCATACAATTATCATTCAGATGGCCAGGGGAAAAAAAAACCTGTATATTTGTGTAGCACAAACTACAGGCTAAGAAGCTTCAATCTGCCCCGTCTTGATGAATGTTTAACAGCTTACAGTGCGTTTTGAATATCAATCCTCTTGCTGACGTATGATAAAGAACAAGTGATTATTTCCAACATGTCTCCATTCGCCTCTAGATTTGGATGAGGACTGTTTGTGAAGTGCCTCTGGAGACTCAAAGATTTTAGTGTGCACTCATGTATTTGTGCCTGTCTAAGAGTAGAGAAACAATGTGGGTCTGTGTGATTACTTCTCGTCAGCCACCAGGCCATACATCATTTTACAGAGAGGTCAAACCACCGTCACCTCCTGTCCAACATGCTTATTTGCTGTAGGTCTTGTCGTTATTAGTTTTAATGGTTTATTCAAACAGCCGTGTTGAATGTAAGGTCTTCGGGGCCCCTCTTGGAGTTTAAATGTCAGGGAACTCTGTTTGAGCAGAAGTCCACTTTTTGAAGAGATTTTGGAGCCCAGAGGGCAAGTAATAACAAATTTACATTAAGTTAACTTAAGTGCTGCGAGACTACCGATGATTTACACCCCAGTTTCACACAAACACACTCAGGATGTGATGGAGACGCGGTGACTGGTGTGTTGTGCTTGGAGCATTGCCATACACTCCTGTGCTTTGCATGTGTATGAGCAGGATTCAAAATTAACTCTCAAGATGAGTCAAAATATCCCTTTGGTGAAAAAGTACAACTAATTGGCTTGTATTTATTTATTCATGCTTATTTACGTACTTATTTAAATGTATTAATTGTATACATTATTTACCTGTTTACTTCTTTTTATAATTTACTTATTTACTTTAAATTGATTTTGTATTCATTTACTTACACATTTGTTTTCTTATTTACTATTTGTTTATACTAGTGTGTTTAATTACATATGTATTTTATCTCTTTATACCTATTTGTAATTACTACTGATTTATTTATATACTTTGTTTTATTTACTTATTTATTTATTTTAATTATATATTTATATTTGTTTACTTTTGCTTTTAAATAGGTATTTGTTTATTTACATTTACTTATTTACTATTTTATTTATATACTTTTCTTATTTTGCTATATTTTTATCCACTTTATACTATGTATTTCTTTACATGTTTCTTTATTTACTTTATGTAATGATTTATATTCATTTATTAGTGTGTTATATTATACTTGTCCACTTTTTACTTATATATTCATTAAGTTTTGTTTAATTGGATTTCTTTGTTTACTTTATTTATATTTATATTTGTTTTTTTATTCATTTATTTACAAATTTGTTAAATATGTATATGTATCCATGTGTATATTCATGTTTATTTACATTTCTCTTTATTGAATATATTTTTACACATTAATGACACACCTTCATTAATATTTATTTTATTAGCTTTATTTAATTTTATTTCCAAACAATGCAAAGTACAGTTTTATGACTATAAAGAAATATCTATGGACTCAAAGTCTTCTCATTTGCCATTAGCAGATGTGGCAAAAATCTTGTACCGTTTGCGAGTATGCATTTTTGCCAGCACTCCCTATTTGTTAGGGGCTCAGTTGCATTGTTGGAAGTCATAGTTTAGCCAAGTGACTCTGATAAAGTGAAACTCTGCAGAGCTGGAGAATTACGACCCTTGTGTAATAATAACGGACACAGTCAGATATATTGCCCCTTCCTGAAATTATCGACCCTCTGCTGTGGAAGAATTATGGGCGGTCTCACCTGTCCTCCCCCCAGTTCATAATCTGTGAGAGAGGGAAGCCAGAGCGAAGGGGACAGAGAGAAAACTAGCAGTTTGCAAGAAATAGACCCAAACCCTGGTCATAGATCCAAACCAAGATGGTATCAGGAAAGACGCATGCTACCCGCTTTTCAGAAGCTCTTTTCGTCAACAGATTTATCCTCTACATAATAATAATAATAATAATAATAATTCATTACATTTATATAGCGCTTTTCTAGGCACTCAAAGCGCTTTACATAGTCTGGGGGTATCTCCTCATCCACCACCAGTGTGCAGCATCCACCTGGATGATGCGACGGCAGCCATAGTGCGCCAGAACGCCCACCACACACCAGCTTACTGGTGGAGAGGAGAAAGAGTGATGAAGCCAATCAGCAGATATGGGGATTGTTAGGAGGCCATGATGGTCAGAGGCCAATGGGCGAATTTAGCCAGGATGCCGAGGTCACACCTCTACTCTTTTCGAAAGACATCCTGGGATTTTTTAATGACCACAGAGAGTCAGGACCTCGGTTTAACGTCTCATCCGAAGGACGGTGCTTGTTGACAGTATAGTGTCCCCATCACTACACTGGGGCGCTAGGACCCACACAGACCACAGGGTGAGCACCCCCTGCTGGTCTCACTAGCACCTCTTCCAGATCACATAGACAGCATCCTAACTTAAATAGATCCTCATACATGACTGATTTACAACACTGTACATAGGCAGCAACTTGTTTGCCTCCTCATCACAGGAGAGTTGGTTGCAGTTGAGTTTGCTGTTAGCATTTTGCTAAGCTAACAGCATAACAATGTGTAGAATACACAGATATAAGGTACTATTTAACACTTTTAATTACTTGAACAGTTTTAATCAGTACATGTCTAAATGAAATACAACTTTATTTATTATTTTTTAATTGACATTCTGACTCTACATATCTACATCTGGCTAAAACAAGGTATCTTAGGAGGCATCTTAATTAACATCTCTATCTTTTGGAACAGCTTGAAAAGTTGATGCCTTAAAATGGTGCTGCAGTAGGCAGCTCTAGGTTTTGGAGCAGAGTGAGAGTTTCTAGTTTGATGGATATATTTGCTCTCTCAAGCAGTAATAGTTGTGATCTATCCCAGAAGTCTGCACTGCTGTAATCTATCCCATGATCCATGATCTAGCATAGAGGCCATGACACGGCACGCCAGCGGAGGAGATGAAGCACTTCACTGGTTTTGGATGGAGAGGGGAAGTTGTTTTCCTTGAGATCCTGACAGAAAGTAATACTCTTTGCTTTCTGATCTGAGTTCAGCCTCCATGAAGTTTTTCAGACCTGTATTTGGCTCTGGAGTCGATCCTGCATCATAGTTCGATTTAAAGCTTTCAGTGCACCAAACGGAGGGAGAGCATCAAAATCTCGTCATGCCTGGCAGGGGTAATTTGACACAGAGGAGCTGACGGAAAGATTGGAGGGAGAGCGAGTGAGAGTGCGGTGAATAAGTGAAGGGCGATGAACGGGTAAATGAATTAGAGCTGGTTTCTGTCTGAGCATTTGCTCGGTAAAACATATTCACAGTGGAAGCCTCAGTCATCTTTGATCCTAGTGGATTTACCACAACAAATATACCAGTTTTGATCCTCTCATTTTAAAATTTGGAAATCATTTTTACACATTGGCATGCATTTAGCAAGCGTTACCCCAAACCCTTAGTATTAAACTTCAATATGAAATATATCCTGCACTTTTTGTGCTACAGACATGAATTATACTTCCAATATATGCTGCATTTAGGGGAACATTTTCATAGCCTGAGGCTACGCCAGGTTTCACTTTCACAGGATGATAAAAAGCTGGGGGTGAAAATTTTCTTATTTTACCTAAATAAAATATTTTTAATTTAGTACTGCCCTTCAGTAGCTACAAAAGGTACTTGTTTCCCAGAAGACAAAATTTGTCAAATTTACCCTGATCTTAATGCATTGTGTTTCCTTCTGGAGCATCAGCGATTGTTTGAATCTTCTGTAATAGTTGCGTATGAGTCCCTTAGTTGTGCTCAGTGTGAAAAGATGGATCTAAAAATCAAACAGTCATTGTTGGAGAGAGTTCAAATATACACAAAAATAATGGAAAACCATTTTGTGGGACCTGAAGGATTTTTCTGAAGAACAGCAGACAATTTAACTGTTCAGGGACAAACAAGGAACTCATGAACAACTAAACTAAAAAACAAAACAAAACAAAACAAAAAACACAGCTGTGGATCATTCAGGTAGCAACACAGTATGAAGGTTATTTTTTTCTCTTGTGGACTATATATATACATTTGTGCATCTTTTATGTGAAATATCTTATTCCAGTCAGTACTAAATAAACAATAACATGCATTTTGTACAATTCCTCATTTTGGTAAAATAATTAACATTTTGCAGATTCTGCAAGGTGTATTTATACTTTTGACTTCATCTGTACTTGACTTTAAAATGGCTTGAGCATTTAAAGTGGCAGATGACATAACTGAAACATGTTAAAAAGCACTTAGAACACATTAAAAGCCACTTAGCAACACTTTTGATTCATTGGAGTGAGTTTTTCACCAGCAAGCACCATTTATTATATTTTAAATAATTTGCTAATGTATGATATCCTTTCAGGCCATATGACTTCTATGAGTAAACAGCCTCTTGTCTGTCTACAAGTGGGTCGATAAAAGAGAGCACTGAGCAAAGCAAATCGGCAGGCCTCCGTTAGCTGTTTTGACACAGGCTTTGGCCTCAAAATGAGGTTTTAATTGACTTGTAAAATTCTTCCTTGCTTGAGGATTTTTTTTTTTTTTTTCTGACTCAAGGTCACATCAGGTCTTGGTGTCATGACAAGTGCTCTTCCCCCATCTCCCCTTTTTCCTCTGTCTTTGACAGACACAGACAGGTATGACACATAACGATTCTGTTGACCTTTCACTATGTCACTTGGTATTTTGATGATAATACGGTTGTGTTCCCTCACTGTGACAATGTCTTTCTGGAATCTCCTGAGAAACAATTAGCTGTCAGATACGGTGAGGCTGGCCATGTCCCAAGTCGCCCGCTGAGGAGTTTCAGCTCTGACAGAGTATTGATTCTTCTTACTTGACCATCCTCTTCCTCCTCCTATCTCAGACATGCATCTTCCCTCCTCTGTTTATTTCCACTGGATGCAAAGTCAAAACTGCAGAAGGGAGGACAAATCTCTCTTGTACACGCTCTTATTCTGTCTCTTCTTCTCTGGAATGAAATATTGTTTCTTTAGAAATGATTTTCTTAGCCTGGCAAAGAGAGTGTGATTTCAGGCACTTTGTCAGATATATTAAAAGAAAAAGTTATGAGAGCAGAACCAGAAGAAGACGGATCCTTTCGCTTACTTGACAGAAGTACAGTTATTCTGCTAGTCATCATTTCCGGAGCTTTGACAGATGTCTGAGTACTCGACTGCAAGCTGTCATTAAAGCAAAGGGGGTTACTGCAAATACAGTTTTGAAATTCATTATACATTTTTCACTTCAACTTTTCACTTAGGTTGTTGTATATGGGCTATAATATAATATAATATAATATAATATATTCCTCACTTTTTTTGCCCTTATCAAACTTTCAAATCCCCATTAACACTGACACACAAGTTTTTACAAATCCGAAATTGTGAAATCTCTCTCTGAAATAGCAGTAGGAGGAGAAAGAGCAAGCCAGTGTAACCTCCCTCACTTCTTCTGACAGTCTATTAAAAAATGATGCTGCTCTCTGTGTGCTGCAGGCTGTGTGTGTTAAACCGTCCACCTGCTTCCTGAGGTTACTTTAAATCATAGCATCTTTTTAATTCATTGATGCTCTGTGTGGCTGTGATCACATGCCAGGAGTGTTCATGTTATGCTTTTAATTAAATTAAATCCATACTCAATTTTCATTTCTATAATGCTTCATATTTGAAGCGTAATATCATAACGTAAACCCAAAGGTCAAAACCAGAGGGTGACTCTGCATGCATGTGTTTTCATTGCTGATGAGATCACAGGCCAGATTTCTCAGCGGTTGAAACTTGCGGGCTGTGTAAGTGCGTGAGTGTTTGGAGGCAGACCAATATGCACACATGCTGATTATAGTAATTGTAATCTAATGGAGATTGCTGCCACCACCAGTTTGAACTTCACTGCAGTCATCAACCCCTAATCTCTGGTGCAATGAGTCACAGGTCTCTGTACCTGTCTCTAAAGTGTTTCGCTCTCTCTCTCTCTCTCCTCTCTCTTTTTGTGAAGTTGTTTCTGCATTATTCCCCATAAGCTGAATTGGTTTCTCAACAGCCTATTAAGAAATTATCAGAGCATTGCAGCCAGAACAGAATCCCACGCAGCCGGTACAGAGCTCCAGGCAGCTTGAAAATGCCCTGCTTTCTTATATCTGCTGTATGGATCAGCAGCAGGGTGTTTAGACCATAAAGCAGGCAATTGTGACTCTCAAACTAGCTTTCTCATTATCTCTAGCTTATCTGGCTCAAAATTACTGAAATATTTGGAATGCAAACTCTTTTTTTGGTCCTCTCTGTTAACATGTTTGTTGCTTATGCTGGGTTCTTTTCACATCATAAAGTCGCAATTACCAGCTTCTTGTTTGAAGTTTGAAATTCCTTAGAATTCCATCATGGGAATTTGGATGGAATCATACATTGATTTAGACGTGGTTATATGCCATTAAGCAAACATGGCAGCACTCAGGGAGCTAAATATGCACTTTTAAGCAGATTAAAAATAAAAAACATCAAAAAGTAAATACATTTAAATCCTATTTAGAAAACAAATTGAAACACCGGTGTGTTTAAAAAAAAAAAAAAAAAAAAAAAACTTTAAATGAACCTTCACATTGGGTAATTGTACACCTGCAGAGCAAGTGCTAGAATTTGCCATTTTGTTTTATTACACATCTCTCATGTATTGTACAAATGAATGCTGTGTGGTAGATGTCAAATAGGAATATTGCATTTGCCGATTTGAATGGAACACAGCATTATTCCTTCCATTCGTTTGGGGAATTTGAAAAGAATGTGTATTGCAATACAGATTAGAGATTTCCCCCTTGACTCATCACATGAGCTAGCATTAGCGATTAGCCTACTCACACCAGCTTAAACCACACAATGGCTCAAAGGAAAATAACCACTTGCCTTTTACAGTTACAGCTAAATTTAGCAGATAATATTACTGATTTAATATGGCGTGTGGGTTCTGGCCAGCTCTTTGGAGATGCGTGTGGTTATTTTATTGAAGAGAAAAGCTGGCATGGGTAATTTTACTTGGTTTTGTGTCTAAATCACATTGACTCATCCACACTTGGGAAGCCAAAGCTGATTTTCCTCCTTTCTGCTTAGAAGTGTGTGAAAGGGAAATGCTGGAAAAACCAGGTCATACCAGCCTAAGGTGGTCAAGCTAGTCAAATAGTGAAAGCTGTGTTTTGAAAAATGGTTACATTTGGGTTGCATTTCATTAACCCTTTGTACTACAGGGTAAATAAATCATGAAGTCTGAATTCACAAAGAAAGAAGTTTTTGTGCAGTGCAGATATGAACTGTCATAATGAGTTGTTTTGATCGACAAATCTTGAGAGAAAGCATTTAAAATCGCATCCTAAGTCACAGTTTGGATTTATTGGTAAGTTACTTGAATATAAACCCTTATCTGAAATTTGCATATTTGGGTCTTAAACTATTTAAAGTATTTTTATAAATGGTATTCTGTTTTAACTCCTATTATGTTGTGTTATGTTATATTATATTATATAGTCAAACAGTGAAAGGTGGTAATTAATTAATATAAAATCTATTATAATTTAGCCTATTCAAATTTCCTGTTTTATAAGGTTCTGTTTTACTTTTACTTTGTTTCTCTGTTCAATCTCTTTGATCTCAAAGTTTGTGACATGTCATAGATTACGGTTTAATATTTTTAATTATGTTGATGTGTTTTCTTATAAACTAGGACTACCACACAACTCTCTCTCTCTCTCTCGCTCTCTTCTAACAGAAATTATTAAATTTTCAAACACGTATACATATTCAAATGCACACACAAAAAACAAAACGCAACTCTGCATTCCTGTTCTAAACATGTCAGTTTCTCTGATTGTGTAATCCATCCTGCTGGCTGAACCGGTTCTTCTCTGAACCATTCATGATCGAGTCATAAATTAAGAAATTGCATCTCATACAAGCGTCTGCTTATCTTGCTCAAGTATAAAATGAGTGCCTTAAGAGCGTATTGTTTAATTCCTAGACTCCCTGGCCACTCAACCCCACAATGTTATTACAAAAAGAATAAAGTTCTAAGCAACACTCAATCGTTTGTCTGGCTGATAACTTCAAAATCTCTCCATCTAAATCGGTTGTGCTTTTCCAAACATTCACAAAAACACCCACATAACGGTCACTGTGTACACAACTGCTTTTCTATAAGTGACTTTTTCTTGAATAATCAGAACCAAGCCCTTAAAGCCACATGCATCGACCTGCTGCTTCCACAAAACCAATCTCCTGCTTTGTTATTGTAGGAGTATGAACGAATGAAATACCCTTTGATACAGTTTTAATTTCAGCTTTTGTTGTTCCCCTTACAGTTCAGAGGAGCACTGGAGGGCATAAAACAGAGACACAGAAAAGATACAGACACATAGTCTGAAAGACTTAATGCAAGATGGACAGATAGACAGAGAACAAGTGCACATTGGGAGATTGAAAAGAGCAATGTGCTCTCTGGATGATGAAACGTGTGTGTCATTCTGGAAGAGCGTGTATGCGTCTTGATACAGTGGCATGGGTCTTCAGAAGTTTCCAGGAACGAATCTTGTGTGTGTGTGCATTCATCTGGTTTTTTACCTGCATGAAATAGTTCAGGACCATGCTTTTTATTTACTTTTTTCAGCTCTTTTGTGTCTTATTTTGTGTCTCAAAACCTCAGGTTGTTTCAAACCTGTATAAGTTTTTTTGAGCACAATATAATGTATTTTGAAGAATATTGATAACCAAGCTGTTGACGGTATCCATAGACTTCAGTAGTATGGGGGAAAAAAAAAACTATTATGGAAGTCAATGTCTACCGTCAACTCATAAGTGAGGTCCAGATCAATCGGTTCCAAACCCAATACAAAACTTACTAACAGAAAAAAAACAAGTTAATAAAAGATCAAATAAATTAATAATTTAACATTTTTAACATGTAAATGTAAAAAAAAACACGTGCTTGAAGTTTTCAGTATGTTAAGGGGGAAAAAAAACCTTTGTATGCTTTTGCAATAGCTGTCAATAGTTAGCTCCCTGATAGAAAACGTGTGTTTCTGCAGTGAATATGGGGATTGCATAAGAAAGTGAGTGCTAACAGAAAAGTTGTGGTCTGTTTACTGTCTACTAGTTAAAATATTGCCTGCACTGCAACACTCACACACATCTTTCAAAACACAGATGCTGGCATCTAAATGCTGTAATTGGTATTGCATTTATAATGTGGCACATTCACCTTTTAGAGGACCATAAATCAGCAAACATCTTCCTAATACTGCTCAACATCAATCATGCACTGTTTGTTTTATACATGGGCAAACACACTCTCAGTGAATGCTCATCGCTTGTTTTAAAAGGGATTCGGAAAGGCTCTTCATAATGCTGTGGTGAATGTGCTCGTGGGTGGTTTTTGCTGGTCCAATTATGAACCACTTCAAAATCAGAATCAGCGCTCCGAGTATGTAGAGCTGACTGATTAAGGTGTGTGAGGGTCAGCTTTTGCCTACGCGGAGAGGAACAAATGGCCCCACAAGGATAGTATAACCTCAAATCAACTACATTATGTGGTCCCATGAGGAAAACAGCTTCATAAACAGTAAGTATTTTAATTTAAAATGCAAAAATGCAACAAGGGTACAGTGAGAGTTAAATTTAGGGATAGAGAATAGAAAACATCATTAACATGGCATAAAAACAATAGAAATCAATGGAAAACCCCCATTGTGATGTATTATGTTTTTGTTTCAGCACTCCTTTGAGGACAAATGATTTATTATATGTCATTGGTTCTTCTGAAGCACAATAATAGTTCAATAGCATCAATCAATAAATAAACCAATCAATCTATTGATCAATCATTTATTTTTACTGACCTAGTTGAGGCATTAGATTTTTGTTTCAACAACATATGTTTGTGTCAGAAAAGAGATATAAATGATCTATAAATAAAATAAAATAAAAATATATAGTTTTAAATAATAATAATAATAATAAAAATAATTAATGTAAAGTAAAAAAAAGTTTGTGTATTACTTTACATTTAACATAATGTAAATATTCGATGTTGTGTAACTTGTAAATAATTATATTTATCTTTTTTTACACTGAGTAGCCTAAGTGATGAAAAACGAAGGCATACGCTGCAGAACATTACCGATTTGTTTATAATTTTTCATCTCTTTCTAACTGATGCTCCCAAGACTATCACAAGTCATTCTTGCAATTTTAGCAAATCCCCATTTATATTAGCCAGCTACATACATTAACTTGGTGACACATTTAAATCAGCATAATTCACAACAGCACATTCAATATATCATAGAAGTCCAGAGGTTTAAGCTTGCAAATCATAAAAAAACACACATGCACAGGATCATCATGCGTATGATGGACAGGAACTAGTCTGTCTGCTGTCTCAAAACCTGGCTCATCTTTATTATGGAGCCTTGTTGTTTAGGAGGTTAGTTTTTGTTAGCTTTTTCAGTAAATGCTCTCTGAACTTAGTGATATGTTGCAGTCAATAATAGAAAGTAAACCCATCTTCCAGAACTGAATATGCTCAGGGTGTTCAGTCAAACTGAAGTAGCTCAGCAGGAAAAGGGTTAGCTGGGAACGGCGATGCATGTTAGAGAGTGAGAACTGACCACAATACTTCTTATTAGTATGATTTCCTGTATAAAGCCCCTTTGGCATTAAGTGGGTCATACAGTGGGGTGGCCATAGCAGATTTATGAAGTATTAATGCCTGCAGCTGTGGTTGTTGGGGTTTATTCATTATGGTAATTATGTTGGCTTTTTAAGCCCTCTGTAATGAGTGAAGTGGCAGGCGGGTTTGACTGCATGTTCTACTCTCCAAGTACAAGAACTATGAATATGACGGCTAAAGTCCATTCATGAGGGCTAGGCCGAATAATTTGCCCTTTAATGTTATCTAATCCCCCATAATCCATAGAGTCCACCTGATCAACCGAAGCGGTGCAGTTCAGGGTAAAGTAGGCCACAGTGTAGTGGGGAACAGGTTTTTATTACATCTTGGGGCCTAGATGTTCCCACAAGTATATGAAAACCTGAAACCACATATACATTATGAGGAGCAGCCAGGAGGAAATCTTAATAAAATTAATAAAAATACTAAATAAAGTCCTAATTAAAGCACAAGGTTTGCATGACAGAACTAATTCAAGATGTTGTTGCATTTCTTTTTCTTTTTATGTAACTGGATAGATCTTTTTTAGTATAGAAATATTAATATATTTCAGTATTGAAAAAAAAAATCATTTTAATTATAAATATTATGGAAAATATTATTTTATTGCAGCAATGTTTTGTATCTTTTTTACTATTCAGTTATGCAATATATATAAGCTTTACAGTATATCGGCCACTGCATTGGTATTGGACAAAAAAATAACAAAAACATAAATGCTAAAATAAATGCATGTAATCACAGCAAATAAGATGCATAGAATATTGCATATTCCAGTTACACAATATTATATATATTAGCTTTACAATAAGCCTACTCTGCTTTGGCATTGGACATAAAAAAAACATAAATGCTAAAATACATGAAATCATAGCAAATAAGATTTACAGAATATTGCTAAATTAAAACATTGCTATTATTATTATTTACTTTAAATGTAGTATGTCTAATGTCTAAAAATATTTTTCATTGTTGTAAACACAATTACAATTGAAAAAGATTAAGTACATTTAATAGGAAAATATTATTTATTTTTTTATACTTAAAAATTTAAGTATACAATTTAATAACTCTTTATTATATTTGTGAAATTTACTAGTAGTTTCTGATTGAAAAATGTTTCTGTGTAGTTTAAAAATTGTTTAATATCCATCGATTAGGCAGATTTGTGTGACTGACACAGGTGAAACTGCTACTTTTTTTAAAATCAACTGTGTAAAGTCTGTCAGCTAATATTGATAATGTCAAAACATCCACTGCTTATTTGCCCAGTATGTCATTCTATCAGTAGTCAGCGATTTTTACAAATAAATTCAGCTCTGGGCAAATTGAATTGACCCCTATGTGATCTTTCTGACAGATTTCTATTGTATTATTAGCTCCCAAAAGCCCTCTTTAGAAGTAATAATCACTTTCTCTCTCTCTCTCTTTCTCTCTATCTCTTTCCCCATCTCTCTCAAGACCTCTGAATCTGCCAGCCCTGGTAAAGTTATCGACTTTTACCCACAATCCTGTGCAAAAGGTAGACTTTTCTGTAGAAAAACTCTGGGAGTCGCACTTAATAAGGTGTGTGTGTGTGTGTGTGTGTGTTGGCCTGCGGCATTAGAGTCTTGGCTAATTAAACCCCAGTGTAATTTATTAATACAATGTGTTCTGGATGGAGCTGCCGGTTGTGTGTTTAAGTGAGAGCAATTAGGAAACCTATCAAGTGGAAAAGATACGTTATCTCTGCAGTAAACTCCATAGCTGGAGGGAAAACGGGGAGAAAGAGGGATGGCGAAGGAGGGATAGATAACAGAGGAAGCTTTTCCTTGCTTCACCGCTTCTGAGAAAACTCTTCACCCCCTAAACTAGTCAACAAACTCTTCTTCCACTCTTTTAACTCTTTAACTGCAGGATTACACTGCATATTTCTACTGTGAATGTTTTGTTTGGCTGTATGCTTGATTTTGTGCACCTACTGTTTTGTCTAGTCGAAGTCAGTGGTGACGGAAACAACATTCATGTCTTAGTTTAGTTGTTTCAGAGTTGTTGACACAACTTCCAGTATTAACTCGTTTTTTTTTTTCAGTATAGTAATATGGTACATTTCAGTCATTCACTCAGAACATTTATAAATGTTATTATGCTGAAATCTTATGTAAAAAAAAATAAAAAATATATAATTTTTTTTTTCGTAGCAATGTTTCATATCTTATTACAATACCTGCAGCTGGGAACCAAAATAACAATTACTATAAAAAAATTATACCGAACTTTGTTTTTTTTTCAAATTAATGTAAAATTATGATTATTTATTTATTTTATTTTTTTTGGGGGGGGGGGGGGTTATTTATTATGGAATTTATGTTGGCTTTTTAAGCCCCCTTAATGAGTGTAGTTGCATGAGGGTTTTGACTGCGTGTTCTACTGTCCAAGTACAAGAACTATTAATATGACGGTTAAAGTGCATTCATGAGGGCTTGGCCGAATAATTTGCCCTTTGAAAATGTTATTTGACTTAAGTTGACTTAACTAGAGTATTTGGCCCCTCAACTACTTAAAAACATACTAACATATCACTTCTCAACATCGTTTTTCTGGGTTCACCACAGTCATACATTAAATAAAACAACTCCAATAGAAAATACTAGGCTATTCCAATCTTTTCACATACTTTCGTGTTTAATTTGACATGTTACTTCTAGTGTTGAGCTGATAGTCCAATCCCACCCCCCCTCCCCCCACCGCTCTCCCCCGCTGATGTCATCGTCCATCGCAATGTTTCACTATACTGTACACATCATCCAATGCCAAATTTGTAATCATCACCCAACCCTAATTACTTCCCATTTCTGTGTAGTTATTTGAGAAATTTACTAGCAATTTGTGAGATAAAACAGTTTCAAAGAAAATGTATTTTGGTTTGGAATGAGATTAAGGCAAGTAAATAATTTTTGGATGAACTCTCCCTTTAATTCGAAAGGACCATCCACATACTGTTGTCCATGTAGTTTATTCACCATCTGTTCATTTATTTTGTTCTCTTCCTCCGTCTAAAATGCTTGTTTTTGCTCTTCTAGCTGCCAAGCAAAGCCAAGTTAGCCAGCCAATAGTCTGGAATGTGGATCGCTGTGTTATTTTACACTCCCATCAGGGGCACGATCCCACCAGCGGACACAGCCACAAAGACGGCCTTGTCGTGGCGGTGCCAAGTCGTACTTGGCTTCCTCTGTCTCTAATTGTCTCCCTCTCTTCCTTTCCAGCAGTCTCTCTCTTAGTCTTTTGTTAACATGCTAGCACACGCTCAAAATCGCTCACAGCTAGCGCTAAGTGGTAACCATCTACCCTAGCATTACTTCAAGGGCACTCTAAAGCGAACGGTTCTATTCAATTTTGTTATATTATCACCGACCTGCCAGATAAAAGTACTTAAAATGACGTTGAGTACAGCAGTGCACGTTGTAAACTATTCGAGGTTTCATTCGGGCAAAGTCGAGGCACACAGGGGTGCGAAGACAATCCCTTAACTTTGTGTGTGCGCGTGAATATTCAAGGTAATGGCTCGGGGGATCCTCTTTGTATTCTTAGCTTGTTGAAGGCGCTGAAGTGGAGAGAATTATAGATTGGGCACAATGAGCAGTCAAATTTAATCAACATGCCTGCTGTTCTCCATGAGCCACTGGGAGAGATGACACAGCTCCACACCACTGTTTGCGTGTGTCCGTGGGCATACGTGCATGCCATGAGTTTGTGTCTGTGTAGCAGACTGCAAAAGAAACCAAACTTGTCAACATTTGTTAGTGTTTGAGTTATTCAGGTGTGAATGAGGCGATGCGAAATTGGATTTGTGGATGAGTCGCCTAAGACCATAGAACAGTTTTCATTTAGGAAAAGGATCAAGCCAGTGTAGCAGTTTAGAATATACTCAAAATTTCTTTCTTTCTTAATTGTTGGTTCATTCGTAATGTTGACCATTAGCTGTATGGACATTTTAAGGAAGGATTTTTTGGAATTAATTGATGCCAAAGGACCCAGTTTCTAAACATAATGGAAGCTACTGACATTATTTTAAACATACAAGCAGGTGCGGCTATTTTTAACTTGAAGTTAAAGATTCCAGTGATGCTTCTAATTGCTTTAGCTGTACAAAAATGTTATGGCACTTGATATTGCAAAAATAACTTTTTATTTCTATAATCATAAACACTCAAAATAGTTTTGCTATAAACGGCACTTACTGTATTGTGGTGAATAAATCTAAAGTCTCGCACATTCACTGGAAGTAGCTTACTTCTATCTTGTAAAATAAGGATATATTTTCATGTAAAATATCCATTTATACTGTGAGAAATATAAGAAGTGTGATATCAATGACATTGTAAATAAAAAAATTTGGCAGCTCTTTATATAAGAGTTTCCCTTCAATAAACTCGTAATATGCTGCTTATTAATAAATAGTAAGGTGGTTGTAAAGTTTAGGTATTGGGTCGGGTTAAGGGATCTAGAACATGGTCATGCAGTATAAGGCATTAATATGTGCCTAATAAGTACTACTACTACTACTACTACTAATAAATAATTCCTTCCATTTGTATAGCGCTTTTCCTTTACATAGGAGGTAATTTCAACCACCACCAATCAGCCAATATGTTGCATGCCAATAAGTGACTAGTAAATAGTGAGAATTAGACCTAAAAATAAAGTATTATTGAAAATCTTAATATAAACAACACAAATTAACAATTAGTTGCTTTGAACAACAAAATAATAAGCCATAAAATACACTAATAATTGAATGGAAAAATAGCAATAATAAAAAAATAGACACACAAAGCATATAATTTGTTTTAATTAATATTATAAAGACATAATACTTTTTTATATTAAATAATTGCCTTTTATTGCCACTGTAATAGAAGCAAAAAAAATGATTACATATGAAATATTGGAAAAAGTTATTTGAAAATAATTTTTTCTGCCCACTATTTCAGTACAGCTGAAAAATAAACATTTTAAATGTAATATTTAATCATATTCAATATATTTGTAGTGTTCTTTTCACAACTTATATTGTTAATAAGTCTATTTGTTATATTTGTATATATATTTATAATAGTGTGTGTGTGTGTGCGTATCCCCATATCCACAACCCCACCACCCCCACACCCCCTACACACACACCTTTGCTGTTCCTGGACTCCAAAGTTGCTTGAAAATGATGCCAAATTGTTGATCTCACTCAAGTCAGATTTGTGACCTTGAATCGTTACAGTGGTTATTTTCAAGTAGACGGTGGAATATTTACAAATTGCCTAGAATGCAGCATGAAAGCCTGAATATCTCTTGTCGTTTTTGGAGATTAATGGGGATGTGCTGATATACCAAGATATTAATGAACTCTGTCCTAAACAAGAGTCGTTTAGATAACATTAGCATAAAACATTCTCTCTATCCTCTTGGCTCGGTCTATCCTACGATCTTCCAACATGCACGTCATGCTCGCGCACATGCACGCTCCGCTTTGATCCCTGCCCGTGTAACAGCAGTTGATGTGTTGCTGACAAATTGCATCAAAATTGTTTTTGAGGAGATTTATGAAACTAAACTGTTTTTGGCCATTCTGTGCTCGAACCTGGCTTATGAAAGCCTGGGCTACGTGTTTCACTCACTTTCATCTCCCATTCACTCCCTCTCTCTGCGGCTGACAGCTGTAGAATAGAGTGATTATCTGCAGCACCAGTGATTGAGCACAAAAAAAGCATGCGAGCGAGAGGGAAAGACAGCAAGATGCAGGGATTGTGATAGAGATGTTTCAGGAACGCTAATGAGGAAGAGGGTTAATTCATCAGCTTCATGAAGGCACATATACAGACGAGACGGTCTGTCTAGAGGAGAGGGTGAGATGCTCTTTATCTGTTTGTTTGTCCCCTTCGTCCTCCTGCTGACCATCAGAGCCTTGAACTAGTTCATATCCAGCCAGAGTAATTACCGTAACCTTTGCACTCGTCTCTCACTTGGTTGGGACCATCTGGGTAGTGAACACACTCTCCTTCACTCTCTCTTCATCCCTCTCACACACACACTGGCATGTTATACAAGGGCATTCTTGCTATTAACCTCGATCTGTAAGTGCCTCAATGCAGCTTTGCTCAGTCGTATCCACTTTAATTGTCTGTCCTGCATCTCTGTCCCGATCCCCCTTAATTTTCAAGTTCAAACACCAAACACTTTAAACAGATAAGAGATATATATTTATATTCTGTCTTAATGTACTCACCCTCATGTCATTTCAAGCTGAATGGCTTGGTTTCTTTCAAGGATCAAGAAAGGAGAAATGTTGAGGAATTTCCTAGCTGGGTCTTTCACAAAATATGACTTTACATATATATATATTAGCATGATTATTCTCAAAATGAAAGTGAATGGATATGTGGGCCGCTGAGCTCCAAAATGACAAAAAAGCACAATAAAAGTAAAAAAAAAAAAAAAAGTCTCTAAACTATATTTCATGTATTCTGAAGTCATTTGTTAGATTTTTCTGAAAAAAGAATTAAAATGTCAGCTGTACATTTAATTTTCATTGATACATTGACAAAATTCAGGTCATTGACAAAGCAATGGAGTGTATTTTCCACTCGCATTTGAATATCTTGTTTGCGCTGTCTGATACATTTAGTTAAGATTAAATGTTGGGTCCTTTTAAACTATAATTATGACACCATACAGTCTCGTTGACTTCACAGACACATACAAGTGAAGGCCACATAAGTCCACTTTGAATGTGCCATTTGGGGCCTAGCCAAAGTAAGAGGCAAATCTTCCAAGAGACTGGGATAGTTTAAATATCTCCCTTTTACATATTCAAAGAGCTCTTTCAGTACTGGCCTGAATTTACCTGTGCGTATCCAGCCACTCGTGGTCCCTCTGATCCCAGCCTTAATTAGTCTGCCGGTCTCACCCGTCAATCATTCCGAGCCGTCCGTGGAGACAGTCATTGAAAAGCAAAGGCAGAGGTGGCCATGACAAGAGGGCAGTACCTGGCATCCCACTCTGCATTACCAAAAAGCAAGTTTTAAAGGTGAAGTGTGTGATTTCTATGCCAATAGCATCACCAAACGGAATCGCTAAAATACTGGCTATTTTCAGTCTGAGTAGATCTAGAACATCTAGAGAAGTCAATCTATTAGCATTGGTTAGCATGTGAACTTTGAAGAGCCCTCAAAACTTCTATTAGAGTAAAGTATATAGTGCTGTGCGATATTGAAAAAAAAAACTGACAGCGAAATGTTTTTTCTTCAATATGAAAAAAAATAAAGGATTTTTTTCAAGATAACTTACATAGCGTTATTTAGAAATAATTTATCATTCTGTATTCTGTGATTTTGTTGAGGAATGCATCTGCTCGAAAAAAAATAATGTAAAAGCTGAAATATATATATATTTTTTTGTAGGTTGAACGATAAAAGGATAAAAGAAATTGAATAATAACAAAAAATATAAAATTGAGTATTTAATAAAAATAATGCAAATCCTTTTATTTTATAGTAATTTTTTGCCCATATTCCAAATAAAGAGTGCAGCTATGTTTATTTGCACGCTTACAGCTCATTATAAAGTGCTTCAGCATCAGTCAGATGAAATGAAAAAACTCTTCACAATTTGACTATAGCAATAAGCCATGTTATAATGTAGTTATATGTGTGTGTGTGTGTGTGTGTGTGTGTGGTACAGCCCTAAAGGACAATAACTAATTGTGAATTTAATTAACTCACTTTTTGTTAGCAGAACAATGTAGTAACATCCATCTACCAGTATGAGCTAACTGAACCATGCTAACCAACCAAACCATGACAAGTTTCAGACAGGTTTCCCGAACAAATCCCTATCTGCCGTTGGCAAACCATGTGCTGTCTCTATGTATACTTACAAGCTGGGACAGGAAAAAGTAAGACCCAGTTTAATGAGAAAAATATGAGGGAATATTGTAAATGATACATGAGTTAGCCGTAAAGAGAGTGAGGAAACAAGCTGCTGTGGACGGTCAATCAAAGTTTGTATGCGAGAGGGAAGTCTGCTTGGGAGTTTGAGAGAAGATGTGGGGTTTACTATTAACTTGGCTGAGAAATTTCAGCATAATGCCCCGCGGTAAGAGTAGTACTGGTTTAGCACTTGTCTGCTTGTGCACTCTGCTACCAGTCGTTTTTCTTAACACAGAGAGAAGTAATAACACACTGGTGCTGCTGATCTGAACTGCAATACACACTCCCACTCACAATATGAGCATCAAACGCAGGCCTCCTTTCTTGTTCATACTTCTGCTGCATTGCGAGTTAATTTACCGGCAGCTCAGGTTGAGATAGCCCTAAAGTAATTTAGAGAAAATGTGTTTGGTTTGGCTCTGGATCAGAAAAGCATTGAGAAATGAAGGAAATCTCATCTGAGACATGCCCTCAGTGGTAAATCCAAGGAATACACCCATACAGAAACGTGCAAACAGACTTCCTACTCATTCTTGTTGAAATGTTTTTAAGCGTGATTACTGGTCACGTTTAGGCAGGATGTTCTGGCAGTGTGTCCTTGTTTGTGTATGAGGGTTGATAAAACTAGATTTTCTGAAGATTACGAGTGGTGTTTGGAGAACTCCCTGCAACAGTGCTAGGGTGTTTTGGGTGGTTGCCAGGGTGCTGCTAAGATGATGCTAAGAAGTGTTTTTTAGCAAGTTGCTATGTGGTTGTCTTAAGGATGCTTGATAAGGTGTTTATGGAGTGTTCCACTGTCCATAGGTTTCTGTGATATTCTGGAACCATAACTTTGGCCATAACAAAAAATGCTATTAAATTACCTTTTAGACACTATAGCTTCTGACTTAATAGGATAGTTCACCCTAGAATGTAAATTCTGTTATTTACTCACAATCATGCTTACTCCAAACCAATATGACTACCATGACTATTACTTTCTTCACTCTTACAAGTTCTTAAAAGAACCATTGTGAAGAACATTTAAAGAACATCCAAACAACATTTTTTTTTCTGCTGTAAAAAAAAAACATTTGTACAGGATGGATGTTAAAGGTTCTTCATGATACCATGGATTCCAATAAAGAACTGTTTCAAAGTTGATCTGTGGAATTATCTTTTGAACGTTTTAGAATTGATCCTGAATGTATCCTCCTTAAATACTTTTCATAAGAACAGTGGATTTTTGAACATAATACTTAGGGCTAAGCCTGAGAATGTGCTAGCAATAGGAAAGCCTGCCTTAGCAAGCCCCACCAATGACTACTGTTTGTCTGTGTTAACATGCAAATCAAGAAATGTGTCATAAGGCACACTGCATTCTTTTGTGATGTTTAGTCAGAGCCGTGTAGCACACTCAGCACAAATATCAAGTCTATACTTAGAGACTGGCATCATTGTTCCTGTTAATAATTTGGTCTTGTGTTTGAGGGGAATTGTCAGTCTAAATATTCATAATGAAACTTGACAATTTGCTAAAACCTATCCTCCCGGTCACTTTTTTCTAAAGCTGTACAGTCCAGACAAATCACCCATGTGCTCTGAATCAGTTGCAAAGACCGCCTCCTGTTAACAGTTAACACTAGACTCACACACACAAAATGTAACACACTCCCCCCCACAGTAACCTCTAATCTCATTGAAACCCTGCACACTAGAGCTCTGACAGACACCAAGTAAAGAGAAAAAGCCTGTCACTTCTGCCCTGCCTCACATCGTGTCTCTGGAGCCCCGTCATTAAAGCCAATAAGCTGTAATACCCGCTAAACTCTTAGCATGAATTCTTTATGAGCTCTGGGCTCAGGATCGTGGTGTCTGAGAGACTCCTGCCATTCGATTTGCAGTGAAAGTATTTGCTCTGGCAGTCTAAACACCTCAGTCAGTTATGTGGAAGTCCACTCCAGAGGATTGTCTCCACATTTAGGCAGATAAGTAATGGAATGGGGAGTAATGGAATGGTCAGAAATATTGAGTGAATATGGTTAATATTTCATTTCCCCCAACTACTTTTGCAACCTTATAAACATCTAAAATTAGCTCAAGAATGTTCACGACTGTGATTAGATTATCCTGTCTAACACAATAACTTTGCATGCTGTGCTGGTTATTATAGGGGTTGTTTACAGGAAGGAGGACAGGATTTGTTTGGCCCACCTGCTGAGGTTGTACCCATAATTCATTGAGCCACCTTCTGTTATGCTGGAATCAGGCTGGCCTGTGATTGCTTTGATCAGCGTTTGACTTCCGCCCCAGTTTTTTTAGGACCTGCTTGAAGTGCTGAGGGGATGGATGAAAAGGAGAATGAAAGGAGTGCAGGGGTGGAGGACGAGCTTCTTTAGAAATGCTTTGCTTGTATCAGCGTGTCAAATCACCAACCATCTGCAACCCCTCTGAGGGAACAGTTGAGAGGCCTGATCGATTTTTCTTTTAACTTAGTCTTTGTTGGTAGCACTTTTCACTAGTGCTTACTTCAGTATAGTATAATGATGCGTACTAAAGAAATTCTCCAGTTTCTAAAAAGACTTCAGTTTTCAGCTGTGAATTTATTAGTGGTGCCTGCTAAGACGAGCATCTCTATTGGGTCAATGACAAATGAGATAGCGAAAATGAATGATCTTTTATTAATTTAGTTTAAAACTCATGTTCCAAGTTCTTAAAAATGTATTTTATGTATTCAAGTTGGATTCTTTTGAAAAAGCAACACATTAAAACTATTTTCAGCAAATGTTTAAATTCAATGAAAAATTTTATATGGTGTAGACATCAAGCTAAAAGTAAAACATCTTCCTTATAAATGCTAATACATGTGACTTTACAAACTTGATAAATTATTTACAAAAAGTTTTAAAATACGCTTTTCAGTTTTCAATTTTACAAATTAATTAGTAATTATTATCATGAATTCATAAATATTATTATGTTTAGGAAGTTATACCACCTGACATTTTAATACCAGAACGGAAATCTTTTTCAACTAAAAATAATAAAAAAGATTATGCCAAACTAATTTTGGTAGGATAGCTGTATCACCCCCCCCCCCCCCCCCACCCCCCGAAAAACTAATCAAAATGCATTTTGTTTCATAAATTAAAAACACTATATTAGAGGTGAATTCATATTTATAATTAATTATAATTAATTTATAATTAATTTATTAATTAATTAATAAATCTAGACATCCTAGCAGTTTCGTGACAGTATGTAACTTGTCTTCATACATTATATATATATATCTTGTTTTCTTTCTCTCTCTTCAAGAGATGGCGTGGAGGGCCCTGGCAGCATTGTCCCTGCTGCTGTGTTTTGGCTCATCTTGCTGTGACGATACTCAAGATTATTTCTTGTCTGATACCGTCATCAACAATGTCGTTCAGGACCCTCTAACCGGTCGAATTTACGTGGGTGCCATTAATAACATCTATCAGCTAAACTATGACCTGCTGAAGGAAAGCAGTGCTGTAACAGGCCCTAAGAAGGACAACCCACACTGCACTCCACCAATCACTGCACATTGCACTGATGCAAAGGATATGGACAACATCAACAAACTCCTGCTGGTAAATTCCGCCAACGGCACCTTGATTGTTTGTGGAAGCCTTTTCAGGGGCATCTGCTCTTTGTTAAACCTCAACAGCGTGGACAAACAGGTGTACTACAGTGACACTAAAGGCGAGAAGACATATGTAGCCAGCACAGAAGAGTCTGTTACCGTTGTGGGAGTTATTTCTTATTTTATTGAAGATAATAATAATAATGCAAACCTCAGCGTATTTCTTGTAGGGAAGGGCTATGGTAGCTCAGACAGTTCGAAACTCATTAGCACCCGATTGCTGCAGGAGTATGGAGAAATGGATGTCTTTGAGAACATGGTTGATGCTTCCACTGTGCAAGCTAGTCCTTTTGTCCAGCGTTACCTCCACGACTTTCGTCATGCTTTCAAAGATAATGGCTACATCTACTACTTGTTCTCACGTACTCCAGGCACCAGTGACAGTAGGAATAGCACATTTATAGCACGTCTGTGCGAGAATGACCATCATTACTATTCTTACACCGAGCTCCAGCTCAACTGCTCCATCAAAACTGAACAACAGGAATACACATACAACAAGGTCCAAGCAGCATATCTGGCCAGACCAGGAGAAGTTTTGGCTAGGGAGATCATCCCTTCGAATCTCAACGATAAAGTTCTGTTTGCTGTGTTCAGCGCGGATGAGGATGGTGGCCGTTCTGCCTTGTGCATGTATCCGCTCAGCAGCATTAATGCCAGGCTTAAGGAGGTGATTGAGTCTTGCTACATAGGAGAAGTTCTGGAGGACGAGAAACCAAAGACCGTTTATTCACCCTACATCTCCAAGCCTGAGGCCATCTGCAAGACCAAAAGAGACGTGAGTTGTTGTGTTGCTTCAATTCTGGTTCTATTTTGTGTGGGCCTTTACGACCCTTCTGAATGTGGTATGTGTTTTCACCCAACAGAAGGAAATGGTGAAGGCATATAAGTGCGGTGCAGAGTTCCTTCCATCTCCACTAGCCAGTAAACCTGAGTACGCTCTGGCTGTCAAACCCATCTACACCCGAAATGACATGCTGACAGCTGTAGCTGTGGCAGTGGAGAATGAGCACACTGTGGCATTTTTGGGAACCAGTGGAGCAGATGTCTTAAAGGTGAGTCCCATTCCAGGGTCTGGTTCCTATCCACTTTAATTTTCACTAAATCCCTTGAGGTTTGACTGCTGTGGTGGTCTAGCTTGGTCGTTAATAATACAGGCTGGTATCCAAAAGGTTGTTGGTTTAAAACCAAGAATGGGTGATTTACAGTATGAGCTACAACCACTTGAGTAATAGACTTAACCATAGGACTTGCTCTAGCTGTACTGCTCATATAATACAGTGTTTACAGTACAAGTAAGTTGCTTTGGATAAATGTATTTACCAAATGCATGAATTAATTAACTTTCTGCTTGCAGGTGCATCTTGACCTCAGTCACCCTGGTCTTTATAAAAAGATTTCAGGGGAACGCACAGATGGTGGGGTGAACAAAAACCTCTTTTTTAATTCAAATTTGGATATCTTGTACATCACCACTGGCAGAAAGGTTTGTTTATAAACACATCCACAACTCATATATCACATTGTGTCAATAGAGATCGTGCACTAGTTAAAACCTGTCTGAATGATGTAGGCTTGCCAATCTTGATGGATTTTTTTATGAAATGGTGCAGACAACATATAGAGATATCTTGAAATATTGCATGTGACATCCCTAGACTCTGTAATCTGCCACAAAATGTAAGAGCAGGCTATGTCACATTGTTTTAGCCAATCGGAAGAATTTGGGGCACTCTTTTCCCATCAGTCATTTTGCTCATTCACATGTTCCATATATTAGAAGCAGGAAACTCAGCCTTAAAGTGGATCACTTAAGTTAACTGCCATAAGCTGCTTCATAAATTGAGTATGTTGCACACAAATTTTATTTTGTAAGGCAATGCTTCTGATCTTCTGATGTTGCTGAGATGATATGGATATGGTAAAAGTTTTGGGACCTAAAGGTATGGCAAAAACTGCTTCGCAATGGACCTTTTTTTATAATGTGATCTCACCTCAAACTCTTAATACAAAAGCTGAACCTTCAAATCACATATGCATTAGTTATTAGGCATCTTAAACTAAATAATTTAACAATTTAGTCATTTAAAGGATGTGGCTGTGTCTTATTTGCTTCTCTTTTGCTTAGATCACCAAAGTCCCAGTGCAGGCCTGTGAACAGAAGAATGATTGTCAATCATGCATCTCCCAACGGGACCCATATTGTGGCTGGTGTGTGTTGGAAGGCCGGTAAGTCTTTTAGACTCATTTTATTACCAAAAGCACACCATCAGTTGGGCATTCTTGTCCAGTAAAAGACAGGACAAGTAATGAAACTGCCATTCTACAACAGAGTTTAATATTTCTACTGTCAAATAAACTTATACCCATGGACCCTTTGGGTCATGTGACTAACATCATTATTAAAGTATGCTTTAGAATACTGAGCAGTTTAGTGATCTCAATTTGAAATAGTTTAATTCTAAAATATGGTGTAATCAAAGTCTTAGAGTTGCTGGTTACATTTTAGCAAGCAGTATGTGGTAGATATCTGTGTGCAGTCCAGTTAAAGTGAATGCAGTATGGCTAATACTGGTAATAACCTGTGTTTGTCTGCTTTGCACCTGCAGTTGTACTAGGAAAAAGGATTGTCACAAAGGATTAGAAGAGAACGCTTGGTTGTGGAGTCCAAATCAAACATGTGTATCTATTAAGTCCTTTGAGCCCCCCAACATGAGCTGCAAGAAAAAAGAAAGTACACAGGTACTAAAGCATAACATGAACACACACACACACACACACACACACACATTGTGATAAAGTCTGCCATTATTTCAAACCCTAACCTCTTAAGGATTGACTCAGGATTGATATTTACTGTCCGTAACAGATCCAGTCTGTGAGTCTAATCCTTTTTTCATGAGATGACATGATGAAGTTACTAAACAAGGCATCTGAAACTATCATTCCATACCACATGAACACACAGAGCACTTTTCATGCATTTCTAATATGTTTTAGAAGAAACTCAAGTGATCATGGTTGATTGAAGAGGCTTCCTGTATAACATAATTAACTTCCTGGATCATTGGTAATGAATAAAGGCAGTATACTTCTAACTTGTTTACTACTCGCTAAATTCTATATTATTTCAAATTTCTTATTACATATTTCAGGGGAAATACAGTTGTGAAAAAACCTAGAATTGTAAGGAAATTGTAACATTGTGTTTATCGCAGCAAAAATTTATGGTAAACAATAAAACCTTATTAAGTGATTGACAAATATTATTTAAAAAGTAAATAATAAAAATATTCTCTTTTAAAATATTTTTTTCTTGCTTGCTCATCACTATTCAGTATTTTAAAAAATTGTCAATCAATAATCATAAACAGTTAGAAAATACATTTCCTGTTCAAAATGTGCGAGAACTGATGTTTTCCTTATTCATTCGCTTGTTCATTCATTCATTCATTCATTCATTCATTCATTCATTCATTCATTCATTCATATATGTTTGTATTTATTTAGTTATTTCCTAAAACCTTATTTTCTGGTTTAAACTTGCAGGTGATGATTGACATCCCCTCCCTCCCCAGTGTCAGCAGTTCTTATAAACTCCACTGTGAGTTTGATAGCTACAAAAGTCTAGCAACTATGCAAGGCACACAGGTCATCTGTGATCTCCCGACCTCTGAGAACATACCACCCACACCTGAGACACAAGGTGAGGGCATCCTCTTTGCCTTTAACTTAATAATCACCTACTGTGAAGCCGTCCTCTCGCTGCCTGCTTTACTCACGAAACAAACAGATGGTGTTTGTCTTGCAGAATGCCTGAAAATTATGTCCGGCTTAAATTTTTCATTTCTTCATGTTTTGTAATTTGCTAGTTTTGTGATTTTTAATTTGGAGACTGATCGAATGAAAACATTACACTGAAGCTAAATCTATTACCAGATAGATTCTGAAGTTAAACTTATTGATTATGGAGTTACATAAAACTTTTATCATGTCCTCCTTTCCTCGGGAATCAAACCCACAACCTTGTCGTATCTGGCACCTATTGAGTTCTATGAATTGTTCCTACATAAAAGCTGATATGATTCCCATTTCACATGTTTCTAGAGTTACAGAAGTTTTATCAAATCATGATTTTCTGGGTAATCAAACCCATGACTTTGAAGTTGCTAGCACCTTTTTGAGCCTTACAAGTTCAGAATTGGCTATATGAACTGCTCTTGCCTAAAAACTGATATGATTCCTATTTCCCATGATTCTAGAGTTACAAAAGCTTTAATCAGGTTTTACTTTCCTTGGGAATCAAACCCATGACCTTAACCTATGTGGCACCTCTTGAGCTCTAGAAATTCAAAATTAGTTGTATGAAATGTTCTCGCATAAAAGCTGATATGATTCCCATTTGCAATTATTCTGTAGTTATAAAAGCTTATATCAGGTTGTTTTTTGGGGGAATCGAACCCATGACCTTAACGTATGTAGCACCTCTTGAGCTCTAGAAATTCAAAATTAGTAGTATGAAATGTTCTTGCATAAAAGCTGATATGATTCCCATTTGCAATTATTCTGTAGTTATAAAAGCTTATATCAGGTTGTTTTTTGGGGGAATCGAACCCATGACCTTGGTGTATCTAGTTCCTCTTGAGCTCTAGAAATGAAAAAAAATGGCCTAATACTCCTGCTTAAAAGCTGATATGATTCCCATTTGCAATGATTCTGTAGCTACAAAAGCTTATATCAGGTTGTACTTTCTTTGGGAATCGAACCCATGAACAGAACTGGCCATATGAATTACTATATTTCCTAAAAGCTCATATGATTCTCATATGCATGTGTGTAGATTTTGTGGCAGTGCCGGTGAAGATCAAGGTTAATGACAGCATTGAAGTGGCATCTAGTAAGTTTGAGTTTTACAACTGTGCAGCAGTGGTGAAGAGATCGGAGAATACACCGTGAGTATCAGGCAGTGTTTAAGACATGTGTCTTCCATATAGCATTTCTTTAGATTAGTCTTTTGACTGGGTGGTTGTGTGTCCTGCAGATGCATTGCATGTGTGACCAGTAAGTGGGGCTGCCAGTGGAACATTCAGGATCACACATGCAGTGATAGAGATGACACTGTCAAGGGTGATCATATCATACAACACATGGAGGTGAGTCATGTTAGGAAGAGTGCATGCATATGTAAATTAATATGCCTGTTTGTGCTTTAATTTACGGTGAGCAATCAACTTTTGGTGACAAAACAGGACTAATAACAGTTTTATTTTATTTATTTGTATGATTCTTGCAGAATGACAGTTGTCCTCAGTTTGAGATCCCAGAACCTCTGCTTATTCCTGTAGGAATTAAAACCCCCATCCAATTTCAGGGCAAAAATTTGAGGAAATATGAGGTAAAATACATGCATTACTTATTATTGTACATAGTGTGGTTGTTATGTTTAGTATATTAGTGTATCAAATGTATGCATGGAATATCCTGAGGTTTTCTTGAATATTTGTATGTATTTATTTATTTAATTAATTAATTAATTCTATGTAAAGAATAATTTATAATCTATTAGACATTATTGAATTATGCTTACTGAATACAGTGTATAAATGTATGTGAGTTATTGATTTAATTAAATGATTTTACATTATAAAAAAGTCTTTAAAAATAGGGCTTATTGTACTGTTAAGGAATTTCCTTTTTTTTCTAGTGTGATTCTCTTATACCACTTCATATAATGCTAGCAATAACTACATAATTTATCACAGAACCATAACAATTGAGCAATCAGAATCAAATATGTCAGAGAGCAATAAAGATGGAATAAAGAAAAATATTTACCAAATATCTCTGTGAGGCTATTTGTCAGAATGATTTTTTTATAGTAAAATACCTGTTTTTAGAGCCTGCATAAGCAGCAATACTCTTTCTTCATGTTTCTCAGGGCAGTACCTTTCAGATCGGCACTGAGCTCATGAAACAGGTGGGCGAGGTGACTGTGGTGGCTGATGGGTCAAAGTACAGATTTGAGGGATATGAGGTCAGTACGCTCCACTCGTATTCCTCCTTCTATTATGTCTCCCTCACTTTCTACTTCTTCTCTGTTCATACATCAATTTGTTTCTGGAGTTTGAGCAGCAGCCAATATGGCATTCCCAGCTATTGAGCTGCACGTGTGTGTAGGGCTCAGTCATGTGTGTGCATAACAAACACACAGTGATCGGGTTCACAAAGACATCATGTTGGCAGGAGGAGAATTTGCTGTAGCGCACAGTTGTTCCACATGCAGTGGTGTATATGTGTGTCTTGTTTCTTTAACGATACCTTTCTTCTGTTTTATGCCAGTTTGAATATGACAAAGAGCCAGAGGTGAATGTGACATTCTACATAAAGGATAAAAGCACGGACAGGAAGATTGACAGCACCCTCAGAGGTACATTTCAATGAATTTTCATCATCATAGCTCAGAAGAAGCCGCAGTAAACATGTGGATTGTCAAGATATGGCAAGGTTGTGTATGAACATCTGATAGACCTCTTATAAAATAAGCAGATTAACATATGTTATATATCATTAGCATCTTGGAGACTGATCTTTCGAATCTTGTTTTTGTATCCAACTAGTAATGTTTTAGACATGTTTAGCAGATGAGGACTTGGAGGACTGAAAATTGATTTTTTTTTTTTTATAAATTTTCATTTTGGGGCAAACTATCCCTTAAACTACTTAAAAGAGCATTTATGTTTCTTCAGAAACATTTTATGTGCATTTTTTAACTGGAAGATGTCATTTTGTAAGTGCTCATCTACTAAACATGAACTATCCCTTTAAGCCATACTAAGCTATTCTGCAAGGTAGGCTATTAACTGAATGCACAGCAGTTATCTACATAACATTAAAGCCAATATCTTTTAAAATATACAACTGCCAGCCTGCATATTCGGAGTTGTGTTGATCTGCCACAAAAACAATGAGCATCAAAAATCTTTGTGCTAGATGTGACTAATAAATCACCACATAAAACAACAAACAGCCTAATTTGCATAACTCACAATTTCAGGAAAAAAATTGTGATCAACAACAGGTTTTTTTTTTTTAAAGACAATGAATTCAGTGTCAGTTTTCTGAATTGCTTTGTTTTCCTTTATTCTTCTACTCAGTGGTGCTCTACAACTGCTCTGTTAGACGTGAGGACTGCAGTTTGTGTAAGAACGCTGATCAGAAGTATAACTGCGTGTGGTGCAGCACAACAAAATCCTGCATCTACAGAGACCTGTGCACACAGGAGGAGGGACAGTGTCCTCCTCCAAAGATCACTGACGTGAGGACCATTCTTCTTGTCGTTCTTTTCTCAATTCTGTCACTCAACATTATTTTAAACATTCCTAACACTAAATTCAGTTATGCTTCAAGCTAAGCTCAAAATGCATCCAAAAAATATCTAATTTGCGTGACGTCAGCGATTACTAATCTCACTATTCCCAGTTCAAATGCAGTTCATAAATTTCTACTCTTCATCTTCTCTAGAAAACACCATTTCTTTTCATCCTCTTTTCCATTTTTCATGCCTAAATGATATATAGATGGCTGCGCTGGTAGGCACAAACTCAGTCTCTCACTCTAGTGTTTTGTTGAATCCATCTGAGACTCTAATGATCGTGCCGCCTGTGCCTGATGGTGTTTTATTATTTGTCATCTGGCAAATGATTTTCTCCAAAGCAGCTAGATCACTAGGGGCACAATGGTTATGGGTGATCTTTGTAACTCTATAGTTTATGATATTGAAGATTATAGACTTCTTTTAACTGTGCTGTTCTGCTTTCATTCCAGATTGTTCCCCGGTATGGGCCGTTACATGGACAGATCTCTGTCACAATAAAAGGCTCGAACTTGGGCATCAAGCAAGAGGACATTAAGAGAATCACCGTGGCTGGAGTGCCTTGTACTCATCAGCCGGAGAGATACTCCGTCAGTACCAGGTACAGCATGATATTAGATTGAGTATGTTGTGTAATGTTAGAAAACAAGTAGGCCTATGTTAGAAAGAGCGGTTTAGCTTATATTCTGTTTCTACCCATGTTTTTTCAGTGTTGTGTGCGAGATCGGTCCTAATATTGGCAGAAAATCTGGGCTTGTGGAAGTGGAGGTGGAAGGAGGGAGAACAGGACAGTCGGAAGTGCTTTTCACTTACAGGGTAACTGCTTTCTCTATGATTAAATCTTTGTGGCTGTTTAGTATCCTGTTTGCCTTTTTCTGTGTACATTTCTAATTGTGATTCTAATGATTGAAGTTCTGAAACAAACAGCTTAGACTCCCTTGCTGATCCAGTAGTTGTTTCTGGTCAAGCTAGTGAACTAGCATTATGATGCTTTAACAATTGTGATGTTAAAGGGGTCATCAGATGCCCGTTTTCCCCAAGCTGATTTAATTTTTTAGGCTCTTAATGAAAAGTATTTAACATAGTTTGGTTAAATGTCTCAATGGTAGAGTAAAAAACAATTTTATTTAAATCCTGTCAAAAACAGCTCTTTTCAGAGCAAGCCGTTTTGTAGCATTTTCCTTTTAATGTTAATGAGCTCTCCTGACCCCGCCCCTCTCTTCAGAGCCGCTCTCTGAGAGACTGTTAGCTTTAGCCAGCGCATTCATCATGAAACTTGGAAATTAGCACATTAATAGGAAAAGATTCATTTAAAAACCTTATACTCAATTTTTTTGTTGAAGCTGGACCACGAATGATTCGCGCACAGATATACACATTTAAGCAGATTGGGGGTGCATTCCCTTCAGAAACAAATGTAATCCACTGCATTTTCAGCGGCTCAGATGTCGTGAGTAAATGTTGAATGCTACGTTCACACAGACAGGCATCTGAGATTGTCTTGTTTTGAGAAAGGAGAAATGATATGATGTGATAAAAAAACCACTGAATTGATTTTGATCATTATATAGGGTGGTTTTGTACACACACTGCCAACACACATTTCAGTACAAACAACTTGTATGTAACGTAGCATCCGATGACAACCTAGTGAGGATGGTTCATCATGATTTTTTTTGGACTTTTCTTTTGTTTTGAGCAGAATATTAAGTTTCAGTCAGAAATGAGTCACATTTTCAAAGTCAAACGGGTTTTTACTTCTGAATTTAGCAAACCAGCATTTAGAGCACAAGGATAGACCACTTTTGTTTGACAAGAGTTTTCAAATTAATAGAGTATTTTTGAATTTTTAAGTCTGTTATGTTCTCCAAGTTGCATTTATTAATTAAATATTACAATTTTGTATAATTGCTTATACTTTTAGTAGATGTAATTTATTTTTGTGATGACAAAGCTGAATTTTCAGCAGCAGTTATTCCAGCCTTCATCTTTTAGAAATCTTTAAAAATCTCACTAAGCCCAAATTATTCTGAATGGTAGTGTATGTGTAGGTCTTTTTTTCAGACATTAATTTTATGTTTTATTCCACTGACTGTGTGTTATTAATATTTAATAAAGCTAGACTTGTGTAGAAAAAGGAGTGATTATTGGAGCTGTGTGTGAGCAAATGTTAACAATAGTTTTTTCTCTCTGTGTCTCTCTCAGAATCCTGTCCCGAAAGCTGTGTCCCCCTCTAAAGGCCCAGCCGCTGGAGGAACAGTCATCACTATCACGGGAGACGACCTAGACACAGCTAGCATAGATGACATCAGCATCTCAGTGGACAAAGAGCCGTGTAAAGTGTGAGTAACAAGGAAAAATAAAACTGATTTGATTTATCTCAGTCCTATTCTGATCATGTCTTTGTTTTTAAACATGCAGGTTGACATTTGGCAAGGAGATCACTTGCATGACAAGCCCATATAAAGGACAGAAGATTCCTTCTGAAAGGCTTCCCGTTTTTATAAAGTATGGCAAGGTCAAATTAAAAGAATTCGGCGGATTCGAATACTCAACCAATCCCAAAGTTACAGATTACACCCCACGGGCCAGCTTTGTTTGGTAAGTCTGTTTTTAAGCCTCACTCACATATACAGCCTCACTATTGGGCCTTTCAGATTTTGAATGCCATGGCTTTGAAAATCTGATCACAATAAAGATGTCAACATGTATTTCAAGGTTCAGGGATGAAAAAATATGGCTGTGTACATAAGCGTTACATGTCTGTGTGCATGTTTGTGTGTTTCCAGCGGAGGTCGTAAGATCATAGTGATGGGATCTGGATTTGATCAGGTGCAGAATGCCACCATGCGAGTGCTGCCCTCTTCTGACGAGTTCAGTCACAAGTCTAGCAATGTGGAGGTGTGTGTAATGTTTGTAATAATAATTTTTGGGCTCATCTGTGGTAAAGTCAATGGTCCCTTACAATAAGCAAGGCTGGGATTTGAAGTGAAGACACTCATTTTGTTTCCTTAAAGTGTTAGTTCACCTAAAAGTTAAAAAATCTAAGTTTAGAAATCTTTGTTTAGAATCTACTGACCTCTATGTCATACAGACCTGCTAGATGCTGTATTTTTTTGTTAACTAAAATAAAAAAAGATTTAAAAAAATGATTTTCGTTAACGGAAATAAATCTAGATGAATGAAATGAAATGAATCTGAGATGAAAAACCTAAAAAAAACAACAACTAATATATATATATATATATATATGTATATATATATATATATGTATATATATATATATATATATATATATATATATATATATATATATATATATATATATCAATTATTTCGCTTTTATAATTGACATATCAACAATAATATATAGTTTAAGTACTAAAATTCGTAAAACTGAAACTGACATAAAAATAAATTAAAGCTAAATAGAAATATTTAAAAAAAATATAAAACTCCTAAAAATTTCAAAAGCAAATAACAAAATGACTAAACTTTAAGTGTAAAATGTGACCATATATAAAAAGGATCATTTAAAATATTTATAACTTCTCTTATAGTTTAAAATTAATACTAAAATAACACTGACTTGTTTTTATTTGTCCATGCAACTCAAAAAGCAAACGCATATTTTCTAGTTCCTAGTGACCAAGCTCCATAATGACTTTTAAAAAAGCACCATAAATGTAGCCAAAACAAATTGTGCTCAATATTTTGAAGCCATACAATAGAAGGTTAAAATGTAAGTTATTATTTATTGAAAGCTTTTTTACTCCGTTTTGCTTGTGCTTTCATTTTAAATCTTCAGGTTTCCTTATTTTTGTTCTGTCAGGTGTTATTGATTGGCTCTTAAAAAATGCCAACATTTCATTTTTATGTCATTTCTTTTTTTGATCAAATGTCTGGCTGTCTCAACCCATTGCTCAGTTTCAAGCTGAGGAGTGTCCTCTCTCTCTTCTCTTCTGTCTGCATCTACCTAATATTTCCTTTCCTCCGTCTCCCTTCTCTTAATGTTAATAAGCAACATTCATCACGAAGCTGACATCCTGCTGTCTTATTTCTTTAGTGCTCAGACGTTTGTGAAATATGTTTTATGCAGAGAAAAACTGACATGTTTTCTTTCCTACAGTTCATTGAAAAATGTATAAACAAGAACGAAAGCGTACTGGAGTTCCTCTCTCCCACTGTGAACAAGACATACATAAACCAGTCCTTAAGAACGATCATCCAGCTGGACAACTTGGTAGCGAACTTGACAGAGTTTGTTTACCATCAAGACCCCTCCTTCGTTACTTTGACTGATAAAGCCATCACAGAAAACAGCATCATCAACGTTAATGCAAGTATTTTTGTTAACAACAGATTTTGGATGCATCTTCCTTAAAGGGACTTTGGTTTCAGTAACTGCTTCATTGCTTTTCTGTGATGCAGGGTAAAGGTTTTTCCAAAGCCATGACTGCCAAAGAGGCCAAAGCGTTTGTGGGTGATGAGCAATGCCTGGTGACAATCCTGGAGGATGATAAGCTGTTCCTCGTAGCCCCCTCCAGGCCTCCAAAATCCACCTCCAGACGCCAGCGCAGAGACACCAGCTCAGAGGCTATAGAGCTGATGGTTAGAAATTGCTCTGCATAAACTTTAATCACTCTTATTCTCACCAATTTTACCTTGCGTTTAATGTTTCTTGTCTTTTTCAGATCATATTCGGAAAAGGAGAGTGGAATGTCGGCTCGGTTCGCTTTGAGAGGAAATACGAGGTTCCCCTTTACATCATCATTCCTGCTGTCCTCATTCCCATGGTCCTCTTCATTGCAGTGTCAATCTATTGCTACAGGTAACAAACCTCTGAGTGCACCAGACTGTAATAATCTGAACTTAATAACTTGGATTTCAAAGCTGTGGTCTAGTGAGTAGCGCATCAGGCATATTGCTCAATTTTTTCTTTTTCCAATATGTTCTCATTCCCTCCACTTCTATCTATCATTTCCTGGTCTCTCTCTCTAACATAAAAAAAAAACTTTTTTATTTTATTATTGAAGTCAACACATGGCTAGTTTGACTAGTCAGTAAATAAAATGAAAACAAATTAAACGGCAAATAAACCTGTTCTCTATATTTCCTCTGCTCTCTTAAAAAAGGCATTGTATTTAATTCAATTAATTATATATAATAAGCAGTAAAATAAATTAAGCAGTTCAAAAAAATCAAACCATAAATTCAAATTCAGAAATTTAGAACTACAATTTTCCGGTCTTCCGCTCTACTTTCAATAAAAAATTTAAATAATAAGCAGTAAATTAGAATAAAGAAATTTACAAATAATGTTTGTCTTTATATGTGTGCAGGAGGAAAAGCCAGCAGGCAGAACGAGAGTACGAGAAAATCAAAAATCAGCTTGCGAATTTAGAGGAGAGCGTCCGTGATCGCTGTAAAAAAGAGTTCACAGGTGAGTCATTCCTGCTTCTCGAAATAGTGTATCATCTTGTACAAAAACTGAATCAGAATTTCTGTCATGATGGGATGAAAAACTATTCATTACAGGTCATTTCCTGGTATTTTTATTAGTTTGTTACTGCTAACTTCAGCAGATATTTGCTTTCTTGATAATCTGTTAGAAGAACGAGGATGAAGGGTGTCTGTACTTTTTGTTTCTGCTCTTGTAGCTCCTGTCACCAAGACAAATTCCTTATACGGCTTATATATTACACTTCACTCTCTGTTTCTTAGATCTTATGATCGAGATGGAGGACCACACTAGTGATCTGAATGAAGCTCGAATCCCATTCCTGGACTACAAGAACTACACCAACCGCGTTTTCTTCTTGCCCTCCAAAGATGGTGCCAACGATGTCATGATCACTGGCAAGCTGGACATCCCAGAAGCCCGTCGAGCCATTGTAGACCAGGCACTCACCCAATTCTCCAATCTCCTGAACAGCAAAACCTTCCTCATCAATGTGAGACCCTTAACGTCATTTTCCAGTCTCCACCTGGATGAGTTCGCTCTGTTGCCATGTCGGCATACTACTGGATTTGATGTACTGTATAAGCTGACTTATGTGCTCATGTCTTTGTGATTTAGTTCATTCGTACCCTGGAGGGCAGGCAAGAGTTCAATGCCAGGAATAAGGTTTACTTTGCTTCCTTGTTGACGGTGGCACTCCATGGAAAGCTGGAGTACTACACAGACATCATGAGAACCCTCCTGCTGGAGCTGATGGAGGAATACATCCACAGCAAGAACCCTAAACTCATGCTCCGCAGGTCAGAACAAATTCACGTAACTCACTATTATTGTTGCTCATACTTAGCTTTAAAGGGGACATCGTAAACCCATTTTCCACAAATTGGTCTGATTCTTTAGGTTCTTCACAAAATGTCTGCAAAATACTTCCTCAAGGGTTGTGTAAAACAACAACCTTTTTATCTTTTTAAAAAACAGCTCTGTTCACGGTCACCTATTTCGGTGCATGTCTCTTTAAATTATAATGAGCTACTGCTCGCTCGACATTACCATCACGAGTGCCTGTCATATCAGGAGAAAGTGAATGTTCATTTTTACATTCAGCAATAAAACACCTACACACTGCTAAGATACATTTATATGTAAACACCACATGAAAGTGAATTTTGCATCCAGTGTCCCCTTTAATTTTTCTATGCAGTCATACTTAAAAAAAAATTAATTATTCCTGGACTTTGAGCCAAAATATTATAGACTTGACCCTTTTAGCTTTATGCTAATAAACAACCACATTACAACCACACTAAACACCCTAAAAAACAGCATGGCTATTGCTAAAACCATTCAGAATACTTTAGTAGATAGTTCCTGATTCGAATTAATTTTAAATCATAAGCTCTTAATTCATTTTGTTTCCTGTTTTAATTTTATTTGATTTAGATTTATTTTGATGTATTTTAGCTAAAATGTCCATTTAGCTTACGTATACTTACATAGAGAGAAATGTTATTTGCTGCTCATGCTGTAAATTATACAGGACAGTGTTTCGACTGGCAACATGTCTCGTTAAACAAAACTGCTCATAAGAGTCAGTTGTTTGTGAATCAAACTACGCCATCAGGCTGCGTTGTCTGTTTTGCACGTGGTTCTCGATGAGTCCATAAAATGTTTTGTGGTTTAGTGCCGCCACTGAACCGTTTGGGATTTCAAGCATCGATGTCAGGATCATTCAAATGAAGATTTTAATTTATCAGGAAGCAAGACAATAGTTAGTTAAACCCATTGTTTAAGGTATTGCCTGTACTGACAAATTATATTATCGGCCTGTGTTTCCTGTTTAGGTCCGAGACTGTTGTAGAGAGGATGTTGTGTAACTGGATGTCCATATGTCTCTACCAGTTCCTGAAGGTGAGCAATTATGCTATGAATAGAATTGCAAAAATTGTTTTCTAGCTGTAAAGTCTGACTAATGTGTTTTGCACAGGACTCAGCCGGGGAGCCGCTCTATAAGCTCTTTAAGGCCATTAAACACCAGGTGGAAAAAGGTCCAGTTGATGCCAAGATGAAGAAAGCCAAGTACACTCTGAACGACACCGGACTTCTGGGAGATGATGTTGAGTACTCTGATTTGGTGAGTACTAGACATAATTTAGCATTTGGACTTTTAAAGTGTGTGGTGTGTCTGTACAAAGATGGTTTCCCTGCAATAAATGGACCCATTGAAGAGAAAGCTTGTTAATACAGAATCAGGAAAGCGGAGACATGTTCGTGTGTCCATCATTGCTCTCCTAACACCATTTCATTGGCTAGCAGTGAGTCTGTAATCTTATTCACAAGCGTAACACTGCTCCTCAGGGACTGAACAGCCATTATCCGCTGGAGGAAACCACTCTGCAGGAAACAATTCATTGCTCTCAGATGACAAATTAACACAATCTTATTTTGTTAGCAGATTTCCCATGCAACCCAGATTTACGCCCAAGTAATTGACTTGGAATTGGTGATTCTTAGTCTAATTGTTTATTTGGTGTGCTGGTCTTTGTACAGTTGATGGTATCAGTAGACTAAAGCCTGTTTGAACTCTCTAGACCTTACAGGTGTTGGTTCATGGCGAGGGTCCCGATGTGACCCCTGTAAAAGTCCTGAACTGTGACACCATCTCCCAAGTGAAGGAGAAGATCATCGAGCAGGTGTACAGGAATCTGCCGTACTCCCAGAGACCCACGGTGGACAGCGTCGCACTCGGTAAGACATGGAACAAATTTTCCATACCACCCGGGACTTTTGATTCATTACTGCAGGAACATTTCCAAAAGCTTCCAACTTTATGAAAGTAACACGCATAAATAGCTCTCTTTATTAACAATGCACTGCATTTAAAAGTACTGGACGAAGCCTCGCTTCTGAACAGATAGCGATTTGATTAATGGTGGATCCTTGTGCATGTCGCTCTGCACTCCTGCAGTTCTTAATGAGTTGTTCTTCTAAATGCGCTGAATTGTTAAAGCCGATGTCTAGCATCATCCATCAGACAGATGAATCTGGTTAAAAGAAGGAGTGTAGGGCGTGAAACCAGCCAGGGATTTTTTTCTTCTCAGGTTTTCAAGTGCAATATGTGCCAAGTTTGTAAGACCTAATTCCTTTCCTTTCCACAGAGTGGCGTCCTGGGTCTACAGGGCAGATCCTGTCCGATCTGGATTTGACATCGCAGAAAGAGGGAAAATGGAAACGAATGAACACACTGGCCCATTACAATGTGAGTGTCTGCATAATCACACATAAATACACACATAAACACTCACAGTGTATTGAAAAGTTATTCCATTTGATGTTTCTCACTGATAGGGGTGCGCGATAAATATCGTCCGATAATTAATGCGCATCTCGTCAGTAAAGCCGGTTCTCTAATCAGCGGTAAATTCCATCAGGTGTGTGATTTCACATAGAGCAGCTGTTACTACACAGAGCCGGACGATATTTACACAGAACTACACAGAATTATCGGACGATATTTATCGCGCACCCCTACTCACTGATTAATATTGTCTTGAAGAGCATATTTTACTGTGCTATTACTGTCAGTAACTTAAAATGATTTGATTTGGATTTAGAAACTTATTGTTAATGCATTTATTTTATTTCATCACAGGGATTTATTTCTTTGTTAGTTTATAGTGGCTGGTACTCTGCTTAATTTTTATAGTTTTATTAATTTGTACTCTGTCCTAAATTTGAAGAGTAGACTTGAATTTCAGAGTCAAATCATTTTTTATAAAGAAAAAATACATATATACAATGCAATATTGATTATAACTTATACCATTTTTAGTTACCGGTATATGCAAAGGGTTTCCATCTGGTCTTTAATGTTACTGACAAGCCTGTCAGTTTTTATTAATATTTGAATTTATTTGTGCCCACAATATTTAAAACATTTTATTCCATTGCATATTTTTATTTATTATTATTTTGCTTTTTTTTTTTTTTGCTTTTTTTTTTTTGGAGGTACATATATAAATGTGTTTTGGCTCTGCTTGTATGTACATCATTTTGTGTAAGAAATTAAAATAAAAAACGAATATCTTCTGTTATATTTTTTGTTTGTGTCTGTTAGGTGAGAGATGGTGCCATCCTGGTCTTGTCCCGAGTTCTGCACACCCAGCAGTCTTTCGACCAGAACCAAGACAACCATGAAGAAAGTTAGTGACTTACAGTCTTAAACTACTCGTCCAATTGTATTTTAATGACAGCGGTGCATTACTTCTTATTGATCCCCCTTAAAGGGTTAGTTCGCCCAATTTGCAAAATTATGTCATTAATAACTTACCCTCATGTTGTTCCAAACCCGTAAGACCTCCGTTTATTTTTGGAACACAGTTTAAGATATTTTTTATTTAGTCCGAGAGCTCTCAGTCCCTCCATTGAAGCTGTGTGTACGGTATACTGTCCATGTCCAGAAAGGTAAGAAAAACATGATTAAAGTAGTCCATGTGACATCAGAGGGTCAGTTAGAATTTTTTGAAGTATCGAAAATACATTTTGGTCCAAAAATAGCAAAAACTATGACTTTATTCAGCATTGTCTTCTCTTCCGTGTCTGTTGTGAGAGAGTTCAAAACAAAGCAGTTTGTCATATCCGGTTCGTGAACGAATCATTCGATGTAACCGGATCTTTTTGAACCAGTTCACCAAATCGAACTGAATCATTTTAAACGGTTCGCGTCTCCAATACGCATTAATCCACAAATTACTTAAGCTGTTCACTTTTTTAATGTGGCTGACACTTCCTTTGAGTTAAAACAAACCAATATCCCGGAGTAATTCATTTACTCAAACAGTACACTGACTGAACTGCTGTGAAGAGAGAACTGAAGATGAACATCGAGCCGAGCCAGATAATGAGTCGTTCACGAGTCATTACTTTAATGATGTTTTTCTTACCTTTCTGGACATGGACAGTATACCGTACACACAGTTTCAATGGAGGGACTGAGAGCTCTCGGACTAAATCTAAAATATCTTAAACTGTGTTCCAAAAATAAATGGAGGTCTTACTGGTAGGGAACGACATGAGGGTGAGTTATTAATGACATAATTTTCATTTTTGGGTGAACTATCCCTTTAATAGTCTAAACATATTGACAATCCTTGATGGAAAAACACAGAATGACTGAAATCTGCTGGCGCACTAAATGAACAGTGGACTAGAACTGAACCCAAACTAATGGGCCTCTCAAGTACATCTTAAATAACTGTTCTCCAAACAGAAGAGCAATCAGTCCTTCAAATGTGCTTGTTTTGTGAAAATAGGAAATGCTTTGCTGGAGGACGATAAAGTATTTCACCTGGTGAGACCGGCAGACGAGCTGGATGATGTGAAATCAAAGAGAGGAAGTATGAAAGACAAGGCCACGACGAAAGCCATCACTGAGATTTACCTGACCAGACTCCTCTCTATGAAGGTGGGTGAGACTGAACTTTTAAATGTACATTTAGATGTTTTCTTCATTCACATGTGGATGTGATTGGAACATGAATTAGCCAGTGATGTACTGTGATGTACTTGTGTTACAGGGCACGCTGCAGCAGTTTGTGGATGATTTCTTCCGCAGTGTGTTGTGTTCTGGGACTGTGGTTCCTCCTGCAGTCAAGTATTTCTTTGACTTCCTGGACGAACAAGCACAGAAACATGACAATGTTGATGATGAGACCATCCACATATGGAAGACCAACAGGTATGTAGTACTTTACAGCTCTGAAAAACATTTGTTTAAAGGTTTAAAAAGTTTGAGTTTTATGAAGAATGTGTCAGCGGTTTGATTTTTTTATTATTATTATACAATGAAATTCAGAAGTATGAAACGAAATTGGACTTTATTATATTATATTATATTATATTATATTATATTATATTATATTATATTATATTATATTATATTATATTATATTATATTATATTATATTATATTTATTATATTATATTATATTATATTATATTATATTATATTATATTATAATAATTCATAATTAGCAAATAATTATATTTAATTAAAAAATGTATATTGTATATTATTATATACCATAAATATTATAATTATAAGTTGATACATGTAAATATATTAATAATAATAGTAATAACTATTTGTAAATTGATGCTGGTTTGACCCATGGGCTCTTGTGATTTTAAAAAGTTAGCTTTCATATTGAATTAATTGAATTAAAACACAGTTTCTAACTTTTGGGACAAATTCTAATAGGCCTACAGTACGAATCTGTTTATAACTAGGTGCTTGTTCACATAAACTGTATCTAACCACAACTTCACAGTTCTCACAACAACACTAATAATAAACCGTCCTGTGCAGCAGAGATTTGAAAACTCTGAAGGGAAATGCTCCAAACTCATTTTAACTTAGCAGATGAAATTCTGCAGGCTTTGTTTAGCCCTGATCAGATATTCACAGTGTCTCTTGTTGGATAAGCAGAGAGATTGACAGGTGAAGTCTGCATCTGTGCGCTTGAAGTGCACACTCCTCTTTCACATCGGCCCATTAAATTATTAAATTACCCCTCTCGTTATTGTTTTGAACAAGGGCCGTGACTGTTGGGTAAGTCACGAAAACCGGTTTGGTTTGTTTTCGAAGAGTTTGTTCTGAGTCAAGGCCAGCGGGACTCTCGTATTGACTCTGTATGGGTCACTCACAGCTCTTTTCACATAAAGGCCGCCCGGGATATTGTTATATTAAAATCTCACTCCAAACTCTGCGAGACATTTTTCTGAAAAATGATTTTCTGTGATTGAAAGAGGAGATGCTGATACAGGCATTAGATCAAGCGATTTAAAACAGCTCTGGAGGAATTAAGATAAAGATATTACGTTCCTTAAAACAAAATAAAATGACATTTCTATTCTGTAGAGGGTTTGTTGTGGTAGCCTTTAAGCTCAATTGATTGGTACTTTGTGCATAATTCAACAGATAGACTTTGGGTAAAAACAATTTTGCCTTGGGTTTTCATTTCGCCTTTAGTGTTTAGAATTTTTATTTTGATATTTCGCTTTCCTTTTTTTGCCCTTAGTATCTAAAATAGTGTAATTTGAAGAAATTAATGGCAGACTGTCCTGCAAACTATTTAGATTTATGTAATTATATATTTTATATATTATTTGTATTTTTGCAGTCCTTCACATTTTTATAAAAAAAAAAAAAATTCTTTTTTTAATTTAATTTTATTTATTCTTGGAATTTCCCCTATAAAGGTTAAAACTATTCTTTTTTTTAAATAAAAAAATTATCTTTTTTTTTTTGTCTTTTAATAAGAATGCATCTATAAAAGATAAACAAGTATGTGGATTTTGTATTTGTTTCTTTAGTCTTCCTCTCCGGTTCTGGGTAAACATTTTGAAAAACCCTCACTTCATCTTTGACGTTCATGTGACTGAAGTGGTGGATGCCTCTCTGTCTGTCATCGCTCAGACCTTCATGGACGCCTGCACAAAGACTGAGCACAAACTTACCCGGGTGAGCTGAAAGGCTTGAAGATGTAGTTGAGCAATCCTATTATCATTTCATCTTGACTTTCTATCTAATGTTCCCTCTCTTGGTCTCACCTTCACAGGACTCCCCCAGCAACAAACTGCTTTATGCAAAGGAAATCTCCACTTACAAGAAGATGGTTGATGAGTAGGTTTCTGTTCTGTTCATCAGTTGATAGATGTGTAATCACAGTTCACATCACATGTTCTCTGTGCTTTTCAGTTATTACAGAGGCATCCGTCAGATGGTTCCAGTCAGTGACCAAGACATGAACACACACCTTGCAGAAGTGTCACGTGTAAGTTTAAGTGTATTATTTATTTAATTTTTCATGTAAATTGTATTTTATTTGGTGTTTAGTTTTATCATTATCTTATTTTATTGTTTCCCAATTTTTGTTGCTTTGTTTTGTTGTTAATTTTTATTATTTTAAGTATTTTGTATTTGTTTTATTATTTAGTAATTTCTAGTTCATCTAGTTCTAGTTCATTTTTATATTTTTTCATGTTTATTTTTTATTTTAATGTCACTTTATTTTATTTGTTTTATTTTTGTCATTTCTAATTAATTTATTTCATTTTTATTTTAGTTTTTTTTTTTTTTTAGATTTTGTCATTCTATTTTATATTTTGCCATTTATTATTTTATGTAATTTGCATTTTATTTTATTAGTTTTTTATTTCTTTTTTTTTTGTTATATTTTTGTATTTTATTTTGTTTCATGCACGCTTTTGTACACTGCTTTTGTACAAAGTTTAACTCTTTATCTTTCTCCAGTCTCATACAGATAAGTTGAATACCCAGGTTGCACTGCACCAGCTTTACCAGTATGCCAGCAAGTACTACGATGGGGTAGGTGTTTTGTGTTGAACAACAGCCATTTGCATACTCTGGTGTACTTTTTTTTCTTTCTTGAGATCAACAAGTAAACGATGCAAATTTCTGTCTCTTGCCATGCCATCCATAGATCATCTCATCGTTGGAGGACGACCCTGCCGCCCAGAGCAAACAGCTGACCCTGAGACTGCAGCAGATCGCCGCCGCGTTGGAGAATAAAGTGACCGATCTTTAGTGTCGCGGAGCCCAGACAGAAAAGAGACGGAATTGCCACTAAATCCAAGACAGAGCTCAATTTAATGGGCTCAAAAATACAAACAGCCCTTCTGGAGGACTCTAGTTGATGGAGCCTCTACTCCGTCGAGTGAAAGATAAAGCGCGGGGGGGAACGCAGACTAATTGCGGCCCCTTCCTCTCCACACAGCTTTCAGCTTCGCTTTTGATTCAGAGGGACAAACCGAATATACTCTGACCTGAGGGGAACATCACAACCGTCGAGGAGAGTGAAAACTCACTATGGTACTTCTCAGATCAGCACCTGCACAATGAAAACCCAGCATTTTATTTTTGTGTTCTGCTATGCCAATAATCAGATGTTCAGTATATTCTTCCCGTGTAGATGAATTCAAATAGTGTTAAATGTAAATATATTTTTACACTCAAGGCTTTAGACAAAACAGATCGCTTATTGTTTCCCTGGAAGCCCACTATTTTGTTTTCCTGTGTATTTTAAGTGCCACTCTCATTCCTGTGCAGTGATGATGTCACATCCTGTGGGTTCTTTGACGCCATTGGCTCACGGTTCAGTTTGTGGTACCACTATCGGTTTGTGTTGGTGTTTGTGATGCTGATGTCCGAGCCAGTGCTTATTTTGTCCCTCCCAAGTATTTTTAGCATATTGTATCAGTGATTGCGTACAGAAATGTCATCAAGTCCGATTCTAATTTAGCCAAAGTGCAAAAGAACAGACCATAATTGTCAAGCGACTGTCCACGTCTCAGAAACACGGCTAAAGCACACTTGATCCATGACACACAGACACTCAGAACGAAGGTCACGGAAGCTTTGATCTCATTTTGCTTTGGTGTCTGATCCAGCGGTTGCGATTTTATGTTTTGTACCATCTTTGCTTTTATATATGTGCACTTCGACACATTGCTTGGCTTATTTTATGACAGTTATGATTTTGTATTTTAAATCAACAATATTTGATTTGCATCGCTGGTTGCTTTTCTTAAGAAATATTTAATACGTACATATGGTAGAGAATTTCCTTTAATGTGAGAATGAAATACTGACGATCGTGACTTTGCTTCAACAGCAGTACTATGGACTGAGAGCGACTCATATGCCAATTAAATCATGAAATCATAGAGTTTTCATTTAGTTTATTGGTACTAAAATACTTTTTTAATGTCATTTTTTGATTTAGAGCTTACCAAAGTTTAAATAAATTGTTTGCAGCTGTTTGCAACCATCTTACGCTTCTGTTGTTTTATGTGTATCAAATTACCTAGTTTAAAGTGTAATCTAATGAATAAAAAAGATATAATGGTAAGGCAGCTGATGGTAAGACTGATGGTGTAACAGAATTTTTTTTTAATGGTACGCTTTTCCTACCTGTATGTTCTGACTCAAATGTGCCAACAGTATATTGTTTCTTCACGAATTTTACTAGTGTGACTCGTGTTGCCTTTGGTAGGCGGTGACAAAGTCACACTGCAGCCAATTAGAGGCTGGCGCCGCCCATTCTGAGCATGATGGACACATCAGGAAATGCCTTTGAACTGTAAATATAGCCCAACTGCCAAGATTTCATGTTCTTCTCTCCTTTTTCTCGCTCTTCCTGCCAGTTCTTCTGTGTTGTCTAGCTATGACGGTGTAAATGGCTTATTGTAAAGCTTCTTGTTTGCCTTTCTTTACCAGGTAGTGCCTTACAAATATGAGTAATAATGATCAATTGTGTGGTGATTGTGTCTGCATTAAAATTGCAATAGGGACTTTAGTTACGTTTCTGTTTTTTTGTGAGGACCCTTTGCTGCTTTTTTAAATGTTGGCTTGTTAAATTATGTGTAACGCTAATAATTTATAAAATAGCCCTGGTCTGAAAACTGAAATCTCTCCAGGGACAAACCGAGAGATGTTTGTCCCATATTGAGCCTCATAAGATGGCTTCAGAGATAAGGTAAGACTTAGGTTGAGACGTTTTCTTAATCTGCTTTAATCAGTTGTTATGTTGGTGGTAAAACACATTCATACTAGTTAGTATTGTATTGTCCATTTGATTCCCCTTAATATTTAAGTAGCCTAGCAGTCAGAGTTTGTTCAGTGGCCAACTAAATGTTTGTTTTCAAGCAACTAAAGACAACTGATGGGCCAAATGTTGAGTTTGGAGGCGACAAGGTCAATAAATCATTTCCAAAAAGTGCATTTGAAAGCATTTCTTTTTTGGTCTAGAGACCAATACTAAAGGAAGAAGTTGTAGATGTGATCACATTAACTTACTGCAGAAGGTGGGAGTGACTGTAAATGGTTTGTACTGTATAATGTCCAAGCCATTACTGTCGATGTTAATGTGCTGGATGTGCCTTCCAGGAAATGAATGCACCAGTTTAAAATAAATTACAGCATGAATATGTATACATGTAACTTCACAGTGGTGTTATCATTAACTAAAACTGCAAATAAAAACGTTTTTGTTAATTGAAAAAAGTCTTGAATTAAAAATAAGACAAAAAATTTTTTTATGTTGCTTTGGCAACTAAATGAAATTTTAATGACTAAAATAACTGAAATCAAACTAGTTTTAAACAATTTAGAAATATATTTTAATGTCAATCACAAATGTAAAAAAAAAATTAAACTTAAATTTTAAATGAAAATGTAAAAATTAAAGCTCATATCAAAATATTGCTAAAGACTACTATAGAATGAATATACAGAAGTAAAATAACACCCTTTTACAGGAACTCAAATGTAGTTGGACTTGGTCTTGTACTATATGTGCAGATATTGAGTATAAAATCACTCTTGCTTGTGTATTTTTTCCCCCCTTTGCCAACAAAATAGTGCCAAATGAAGCCTTTTTTTCCAACATAAAGACGAGGCTGTGACGCCATTTACTGAAGGTCAACAAGCTTAAGGACATTAAATTAGATGTTATGTGCTGGAGTTGTTTGTTCGCTTCAGTTTCCAGCTATTTTCAAGTGCTTTCCTCTTGAGGTTCTGCCTCTTGAACCTCTTTTTTTCCCATTTTAAGAGGAATATTTTGAATATTGGTGTTTTGTTCCAGGAATAGAAGGCCAGTATCACAAGTTTGTCTAAATGAGCTGTAAACACTCGTGGACAATGAAGATATGCTGCTCTCTGCTGCCCCAATCATTCATTACACCCATTCAAGACTGAAAAGGAGGAGAATATAAATTAATTGTGTTCCTGCAATATCATCAGCTGCTCCTGTAATGGGAAAGTACAAAATAAAAAGAGCAATTTTATTTCTTTTTTAATTCCTTTACTAAGAATACTGCTGACTAGTCCAAGGTCTAAATGGAGTAGTAGACTAACTAAAGCATTAAGCGTTTTCAGGGAGTTTAATCTACATGTAAGTGGAGGCACATGTTCAAGGGAAGTAAGGCTTGGGAAAGGGCCAGGTGTATGACTCTTTTCCGGCTGAATACACACAGAGAGAGAGAGAGAGAGAGAGAGAGAGAGAACTAGAAAACAAGCTAGCAGTTAAAATTTATCAACCTTAAAAGGATGAAGACAGCTACAGATCTAATAATTTGCATACTTAATAATATATGTGCTTCCCAAGCTTCACTTTTCTGCTTTTAAACCCTCCAGTGTATTCGCCCCATAGACTTCCATTATAAAAGCATTACTATATGTGCACAAGTCTCAAGATGGATTTAATCATTAGTTGCTGTCCACATTAAGTCCGATAAATATGGTAGCCAGTTTCTGCCATGGGATAAAACCATAAACAAATGTAAGAAAGTAATTATGAAATGTGCAATTCTGAGGAAAAAAAGCTATAATTGCAATTGCAAGAATTCTCTCTCTCTCTCTCTCTCTCTCTCTCTCTATAAAGAAATCTCAATAACTCGCTTTCTCTGAATCCTTAGTTTACATCTCACAATCTTTTTTTTTTTAATTTAGATTTAGACATTAAGATTTAAACATATCACTATTCTGAGTTTTTTTTAACCATAAAATCTGATTTTGTCTCACAATATTTTTTATTTTTTTATTTAATTTTTTTGTACCAGCCACAGAATTAACAAAAAAGTGACCTTGTATCTCTCACTTTTGACAATCTTGCATAGATAACAGATAATTTACTCTGGCAGAACATCCAGCCATTTATCAGCAAAATGTCCTGTTTTTTTTCTTTGTTCTGTGTTGTACAGTCGTGGCCAAAAGTTTTGAGAATTACATAAATATTAGTTTTCAAAAAGTTTGCTGCTAAACTGCTTTTAGATCTTTGTTTCAGTTGTTTCTGTGATGTACTAAAATATAATTAAAAGCACTTCATACGTTTCAAATGTTTTATCGACAATTACATGACATTTATGCAAAGAGTATTTGCAGTGTTGGCCCTTCTTTTTCAGGAACTCTGCAATTTGACTGGGCATGCTCTCAATCAACTTTTGGGCCAAATCCTGACTGATAGCAACCCATTCTTTCATAATCACTTCTTGGAGTTTGTCAGAATTAGTGGGTTTTTGTTTGTCCACCCGCCTCTTGAGGATTGACCACAAGTTCTCAATGGGATTAAGATCTGGGAGTTTCCAGGCCATGGACCCAAAATTTCAACATTCTGGTCCCCGAGCCACTTAGTTATCACTTTTGCCTTATGGCACGGTGCTCCATCGTGCTGGAAAATGCATTGTTCTTCACCAAACTGTTGTTGGATTGTTGGAAGAAGTTGCTGTTGGAGGGTGTTTTGGTACCATTCTTTATTCATGGCTGTGTTTTGGGCAGAATTGTGAGTGAGCCCACTCCCTTGGATGAGAAGCAACCCCACACATGAATGGTGTCAGGATGCTTTACTGTTGGCATGACACAGGACTGATGGTAGCGCTCACCTTTTCTTCTCCGGACAAGCCTTTTTCCAGATGCCCCAAACAATCGGAAAGGGGCTTCATCGGAGAATATGACTTTGCCCCAGTCCTCAGCAGTCCATTCACTATACTTTCTGCAGAAGATCAATCTGTCCCTGATGTTTTTTTTGGAGGGAAGTGGCTTCTTTGCTGCCCTTCTTGACACCAGGCCATCTTCCAAAAGTCTTCGCCTCACTGTGCGTACAGATGCGCTCACACCTGCCTGCTGCCATTCCTGAGCAAGCTCTGCACTGGAGGCACTCCGATCCCGCAGCTGAATCCTCTTTAGGAGATGATCCTGGCGCTTGCTGGACTTTCTTGGACTCCCTGAAGCCTTCTTTACAAGAATTGAACCTCTTTCCTTGAAGTTCTTGATGATCCTATAAATTGTTGATTTAGGTGCAATCTTAGTAGCCACAATATCCTTGCCTGTGAAGCCATTTTTATGCAATGCAATGATGGCTGCACGCGTTTCTTTGCAGGTCACCATGGTTAACAATGGAAGAACAATGATTTCAAGCATCACCCTCCTTTTAACATGTCAAGTCTGCCATTCTAACCCAATCAGCCTGACATAATGATCTCCAGCCTTGTGCTCGTCAACATTCTCACCTGAGTTAACAAGACGATTACTGAAATGATCTCAGCAGGTCCTTTAATGACAGCAATGAAATGCAGTGGAAAGGTTTTTTTTGGGATTAAGTTAATTTTCATGGCAAAGAAGGACTATGCAATTCATCTGATCACTCTTCATAACATTCTGGAGTATATGCAAATTGCTATTATAAAAACTTAAGCAGCAACTTTTCCAATTTCCAATATTTATGTAATTCTCAAAACCTTTGGCCATGACTGTACATGACTCAGAGACCCGTTTCAGCCCAGAGCAGCATGTATAATTACTCAATGTCCTCACCTGCCTGCTAAAACAACTGGGCAAAGACTGAGAACATGGATACTGAGACATTTACTGTGTTGTGGTGTAAGCTGCTCCTGTAAACTACAATCCATCCATATGTCATTCTACCATTTGTTCCATAATGCAATTATTGTAGTTGCACAGCATACAAAAACATGATTTACATTTGGTTTTATAATTTTAGTTGTATAATAATAATGAAATGTATTGTGCTGCAAAATTAGTATTGTTATATTTATTAAATATGAATATACTTTATAAGTTAATATATTTATTATAAATTATATGCAAAAAAAATTGCTGAAAATGTCTTAAGATTATTCAAATAATCACTTCACAATCACTCAAATTAAGTTTGTTGTTATTATTACATATTATTATACGTTCATATTTTATTTTTTATGTTTAATTATTTCAAATGTCAAAATGCTAATTGTGTTGTAAAATGTCCTTAAAATAGATGTACTATTATTATTGTTATTGTTGTTATTATGTTAGCATAGGTCTACATGTTCATATATTAATAAGCATTTTTATCTTTTTTTTTTTTTTTTTTTTTGCTTTGGCACCTGTTTAAGAACTGATTTAAAGAGAATATGAAATTGCACACATCGCATTGTTATTGTTGTAATTAGCTTTGCCTTTCCAACAGTGTTATCAGCCCTTTTCCCAACACACACACACACACGCACACACACAGTGTGATTTCACCAAGTACAACATGTTCCTGGATCAACATCCTCGTTGATCTTGGAACAACATTGCAATCAACCAATCATAATTGATAACTTTTCAGGAAATATCTGTTTTAGGCTTACGATCAGAGTTAGGTGCTTCTACTCCCTTGTTAATCAGCTATCATTTTCCACTGATTTTAGGAATAAATTATTTAGGTTTAGGGGTAGGGATTGGGTTAAGTCTATATTTTTGAAAGATAATGTTGATCCAGTATCATCAAAAGATGTTGATCGAGGGATGTCTTACTTGGCAAAATCATGGCGACCCACACACACACACACACAAGCACAATCTCTGTTACCTGGGCAACCTTTCCAGGGTGGAGGACATTTCTTACCACCTACATTTCCCTCCTCCTCCTCCTCCTCCTCCTCTCTCTCTCTCTCTTTCTCTCTCTTTTTCTGAGAGACTCAAGGGAAGAGCAGGAAGTATAGCAGCTCAGAAACATTCAGACTCAGCCATCGGGGCGCACTTCCCTCATCCTCACTCTCTCCTCATTCCTCCATTCATCCTTCTAATTCCAGTAGTCTCTCCCTCTTCTTCCCTTCTCATTGCCCTCAGCACTGTCTGTCTCTCCTCTTTCCATCTCTTTGATTGACTTTGACAAAGTTTGAAGCATGGGCTGTGGGAATTCCACCTCTGCCAGCACAGCTGCAGGTAAGTGTGCTGCTTTTCTGCCTTCACATGTGTGTGTGTCTATGTGTGTTTGTGTGTGTGTGTGAGTCTGTTTGTGGGTGTGTGGGCTCTGTAAACAAGCCCATGTCTGCTCATGTGAGTTTAGCCATCAGGCATCTTTCTCTCCTTCTCTAACCATTGGCTGCTGGCCAGCCACTCTCATGTTGTGAATGGAAGATCTGAGTGTCTGTCAGGACTGAATCATTCACACATCGAGACTCACTCAATCTGGTCCTTGAAGATTTAACTGGATCAAATATATCCAAACAGTTTTTTAACAGTTAGAAAAAGAGGTGTTTTGTGTTTGGAGGTCCATTGAGGCTAAATTATATTCATGAATGGTGTTTGTTTACTCCGCTGTGAGGGGATTGCTTGATCCGTGAACCGTGTACGAGACTGACATCTCTCTCTTGGTTGGACGTGTGTGTGTGTGTGGGGTGTGAATGTTATGTCCTCAGTCATTCAAAAATCAGCAGATTTAGACGGCAATCTAAACAGCGCTTCAGTATGAGTCATCTCACATAGGTACGCACACACAAACAAACAGGAGCCATGGCAGGAATGGGCATGAATCGATATGAAGCGCTTTGTGAGGGTCTTAGTGGAGTCATCAAGCACACAGTCATTTTGAAATACATTTTGAGCTTTACAGGGTGATGAAGAGATGTTATTTGCATGGTATATCAAACTTGTGTCTGCAGGAATTCATGGATTTTTAGTCATCAGTACAGACGTTGTTTCCAGTTGTTTCCATTTATTTCAAGTTATAATATGTATCAGTACAGAATGTAATCTAATGATTGATTGTAATGTAATGATGTATGTAAAGACTAATAAGTCTAATATTTCTGTGGAGAGCCGGCTATATGTATTTTTGCATTCATAAACAGTATTCTATTAATAGACACCCAATCACTTGTCAGGTAACTTATGGAACTGTACTTGCGCTCGCGCGCGCACACACACACACACACACACTCACACACTAGTGTTCGTTTGATTGACCAGACATTGGACAGAGGTCTTGCCATACCAGCGAACGAAACTCTGCCTTACGACACTTTTATTATAGCTTTTTTACATCGTAAGAACATTAATGACACATATTGCACTTATTTTTAATCAATCCGTTTTCTTTCAAACAAAAATGTGGGATTGTGTTTTTATACAACTTAAGCAGATGAATCAGATTCCAGAGAGAAATAAGTTCTTTTTACAATTACTCAGTGTTTATACTGTATATTTTATGATCAAGGAACATGCGGCATGACTAATTTGTGTCTTTGTTGATTTCTACAGGTCCATCTGAGTCAGCCAAAGATGTGTGAGTATTGCCAGAACAGCAAAAATATAACGTGCAACCCACAGTTTTCACCAAAATGCCACAGCAGTCATTGTAACTTAAATAAAAACATAAACAATAGTCATAAAAAATGTTTTTACATAAATTGTTTTAAACCTACCGTTGCCTTTTTGCCCAAATTCAGAAGCCTAAATGAAGCTAAATGGTAAGAAACAGTGTGATTTTTGGAAACTACACATTATTATTTTTCTTTAAAGAGAAAATTATTAGGGAGAATAAGGGAGTATCAATAAATTATGAATAATATACCGCCATTTTATGAATAATGTGCAATCATGTAATCCATAAAATTTTGTTTGTGTGTCTGTGTGTGTGTATATATATATATATATATATATATATATATATATATATACTAAAAATTCAGCTTTGCATCACAGAAATAAATGATAATTTAAAGTATAATAAATTTAAAAACAATTATTTTAAATTGTAATAATATATCACAATATTACATTTTTTTCTGTATTTTTGATCAAATAAATGCAGGTTTGATGAGCAGAAGAAACTTCTTTCAAAAACATTTAAAATAGTAATGTTTCCAAACTTTTGGTCTGTACTGTGTGTGTATATATATATATATATATATATATATATATATATATATATATATATATGTATGTGTGTGTGTGTGTGTGTGTGTTCAGTATCAACAACTGAAAATAACTGTTTTGGTATTGAGGTGACAATTTTTTTGGAAATCTCTTGATTTTTTTTTTTCAAAGGCTCTAACTTCAGAGAGAGAGAGAGAGAGAGAGAGAGAGAGAGAGAATAAGATAAACAAGAGAGAAGATGCTAGTAATCCTTGCAGTGTCCTTCAGTTTTTTGAACTGCTTGTCAATCATTTTCCCTTCTGAGAAATAAAAAACATAATGGGGTTTTGACCACTGCCTGTTATTTTCCAAACAGTTCCTGGAATTATTCTCTCACATCTGAGCAACAAGCACCCACACAGCAGGAGAGAGCCTTGCTCTCACATATCTAGGCCTTCACTGCCACTAAAATACACACACACACACACACACACACACACACACACACACACACACACACACACACACACACACACACACACACACTTACCACAATAACACACCATCACTGGCACAGCATACATGTTCACAAGTCTCTTTTGAGAACAATGTGAGATGTTCAGTACAGTTAAGAGAGTCGCAGCTCTGCTAATTAAATTCTCAGAGCTTCTAATCAAGGTTTTCTGTAGGATAATCTCTTCAGAAACTAGATGCATGACCCCTCAAGACTTAATGACTCAAAAAATTTGTCAGATATGATGGTGCAAATTTGTTCACTCCAATGTAATCATACGATCCTCTGAACGTTTGTTGCTATATTCAGCTTTTCACAGTAATATGGATAACAAAGCAACAAACTTTTCTAAGTTTTGTTTTTCGCCTCTTACATCAGCCCATCGGATCATCTCTTGGTTCTGTTCTGGTTCTGGGCCCACAGGCAGGACGATTCGTCTGTGGATGACGAGAAGAGGAGAAATTATGGTGGCGTGTATGTGGGCTTACCTGCAGACCTCAGCAATGTGGCCACCGGGCAAACACCCTCCACACACAAAGGTGAGAGACAAGCCCAGCTTTACATGCACTTCCATAGGTCTCTTAAAAAACACCTAACAAATCATGTCCAGAAGTAAACAATCAGTGCTTGCAAGGCAGCAAAATAACAGCGTTTTAGGGATTTATTTTTAGGTTCTAGCTAATGAAAGAAAATATAAATCCCTTTTTTGACAATTAGTGTCAGACAATCAAAACAGAAAATGTGCCTAATGAAGGTTAAATAGATGCAAGAAACAAAAGAGTAATTACAATGCAGTGTACAAATAGATGTAAGACAAAACATTACAACATCACATTCCAGCATGCATATTTTATGATGACATCATTGTTGTGAGTGTAGTAATAGTCAGAGCATGTTCTGCTGTTCATATCTCAGTTGAAGTGTTAATTATTGATTCCATCTTAAACAAGAACAGTGCTTATCTGTGAACTTGCAAAGCAGCATGATGTTCCAAGTCGAAAATAGACCTACTTATGACTTTAGTAAAAAAAATTCTCTCCTTACCTTGTTAATTCAATGAGCCATACACATTTTAAAAGAGAAAGAAGGCTTGAGGAAGTGTAAGTGTGAATGCAGTCAGAATGATGCTTCTTCAATGTCCTAAGAATCGGCCTCCTCTTCCTGAAACTCATTACTTGCACAATGGAAACCAATTTCCTCAATTCTCTCAGGACTCATGTCAAGAATTAACAGAGAAAAAAAAAAGATTCTTAAATTTAAACAATGAATTATATTTAGGACTGTAGTGTGAATTGAAACACTGTGTGTGTGTGTGTGTGTGTGTGTGTGTGTGTGTGTGTTGGGTGGGTTGTTCCTGGAGGCTCTGGGATGTGTTAATTGGAGAAACATCTCTCCGCAGGGAAAGCAGAAAGTGCTGAGTGCCAAAAAGAGTGCTAACAAAGCTAAAGGTTTGTGTGTGAGGGAAAACACATCATCAGTGTAGTTATACATAACCAAATAAATCATTTAAAATCATTTAATTCAAACTGAAATAAAACAAAACATAAATTAGATGAAAAACTATTTTTGAAATACTAAAATTAGCCTACTAAAAATAAAGCTGAAATAAGAACTAATTAAAGCTGTATAGAAAAAAAGAGTTAGAAAAAAATGAAAAGTGAGAGAACGGTGCAACAAAAGTTTTTAATTATTAAAACTAAAACTAAAATTAAAACTGAACATATAAAAATATACATTTTTACAAAATAACAAATATTATATTAGCATATAAATAGTACTAAAATAACACTGATGTGTATGTAACTAATGCATATTTTCATCAACAGAATAATGATATTCAGAGCTGAAGGCACAGATAAAGGTAAGCCCATCTTTGCTTTCTAACACAGTTATATCATTATTGAGCAGTCAGCATTGTGGCTTAAAATTCTTACACATTCAAGTGTTCAATTTAACATCTTTAAAAAAAGCAAAGCAAACAACACAAATCATGTCAAAACGAGAGCTGCCTATAGAGCCTACATAGGCAGCTAGCTTCTAAGGGAACCTAGATGCAATAAGTAATGCTAGACAGCAACTCTGTGTGACATGACTCAATGGATTTTGACAATAGCATGTCACTAAGCTAACAGCGCAACTTTCTAAAAGGCATGAAAACACACAGCACACACATATTGAGTACAATAGCCCACTTTGAATTATACCGAACTGATTTTAAACAACACTAAATTAAATACAAGTATTTTTAGAATTTGTTTTTCTTACTTTGCCCATAATCTCGGATTTTCTTCAATGATATTACTGGAGTGCAATCTGGGTTTTCTTACTCCAAGAAAGGTATACGTCATTCTGCCTAACAACTGAGCTAAAACAAGGTATTTGACACCCATATGGAACAGATGTTCTGGTTAAAAAGTGCTGGTTAAAAATAAAGGGTTCCAAAACGAGGGTTTTACAGCAATGCCATAGAAGAACCATTTTAGGTTTCCCAAAGTGAACAGTTCTTAAAAGAACCACTCCTTTTTCCTAGTGTAAAGACCAATCTAAAGAATGTTTTCCCACTATAAACTCTTAAAATATAGGTTCTTTATCGGCATCAGTGGTTCCATGAAGAACCTTTAAAATCCATGGAACCTTCCATTGCATGAAAGTTCTTTAATTTATTAAAACATTTTTCACACTAAGAAAAAAAAAATTATTTAAAAAACTTATTCCTGATAACGTCCTTTTGTTTTTTTCTTTTGTTTTTTTTTTATTGCATCATTATGAAAACCTCCTCTTAGAGCCTTATTTTTTATAAAGTATACTGTGGACTGCAAAGGTTTTAATGGATGTTTAAGGTTCTTCATGGCCACTTATTATCCTTATCAGAGTATTATTATTATTTTTTTGGATAGATACACAATGTATTTGTGTGTACACTGACTGCTCACTTTCTTATTTAACTCTCGGGGCTTTCCAGAGGGAGTCATGTCTGAAAATTGCTGCGTAATGATCTCAACAGGATGCGATTTTCGTCATCTCGCCGGAATCCTTTGAGAGCCAATCATCTAATTGAAATCTCTGGAAACTGAACTAGAAGGTCAGAGGTCAAAGACAAATCTGGGTTTGTTAGCATCACTCAGCTCTTTTAAGGGCAAGTTCTACCAGCACCTTGCTTCTCAGGACAATGACACACAGGTGTTAATGACAATCACAGAACAATGAAGAAGCTAAAAACGTATCTTTGAACGATGTTGCTCTGTATGTTTTTAAAAGGGTTTTACAAAGGTCAAGTGGTTTTCGATTGGGAAATGGGCCTTTTAAGGCACTACTTATGCACTCACGAGTCTGTGTTTTTGTTCTTCACTCTTTCAACATGATATACATCCTTTCAGACATTCTCCTCTACACTGTAAAAAAAAATATTTACAGTAAAATACCGGCAGCTATGGTTGCCAGAACTTTACCGTAAAAAAATATGCTAGAAACATTTTAGGTATTACAGACTTAACTTAATTTCACAATAATAAAACTTATTTCATTAACTGATGTAATCTTAATAAACCAGAATATTGAAGTTCTAATATCTGTTTTGAACTATTGTTATACTAATAACCACCAAAAACTGTAAAATTACATTAAATGTAACCACAGTTATTCACCGTATATAGTATGGAAACTTACTGATAACCAATTAACATGTTTTTACTGTAGCATTTTTACAGTATTTTACTGTTAAAAATCACAATTTTTTTTTACAGTGTAGTCGTAAAATGTCCATATTATGCTTATCGAATATTACCTTTCATGTTGTGTATCATGTAGCTATATGTGAACATAAACTATCTGCAAGTTTTGAAGCTGACAGTGCACGATAAATAAAGTTGTCTATAAAAAATTTAAAAACAAGTTTGGTTGTTTTACACGTTCTACATCACCAATTTGCTTGCCTACAAACGGTAAAATTTCACTTGACACTTACCATTGAGAAATGTCCTGCTCCAGTCATGCTTGAGAATCAGTCTCTTGTCAATCAGCCAGTTCAACCATTTCATCATCAGACTCTGGCTTGAATTGGTAAGCTACAATCCATACCATCTTTACTATGTATTGACAAGTCTTCAGGGCTGTCCTTCCGTCATGGCAATGGGCGTTTAATTTCTGACACACGCTGTACGCGGTCCAGACCAATCCAGAGCCAATCTCTCTATGCCTCTGTATCAGTCACAAAGGACTGCGCCATCTGACCAATCACAGCAGTGAGTTGTTTACAAATCATTTACAAATGTCAAATCATTTTTTTTTTTTTTTGAGAAAACAATGTTTTTTGCCCATGCATGCTTGTAAACCTGTTTTAGGAGACTCATGAAACAATATTAGCAACCTTTAAAATGGCATTATATGGGCACACTTTAAGAAAAAATCCATAATGTTTGCAAGATGGCAAAAGAGGTACATGAAGTGCCTTTAAAGGAGCTTGTTGCTGGTCTGTCAGGTGAGTCCTCTTAGTGCTTCTTCAAGCCCTGCACTGTCTTCTGGAGGTGAAATCAAGGGTTATGTGTTTATGATTGGGTTTAAGGTCCCTCCATCTCGCTAATCCAATTAGATTGACCCAGTGAGAGCCGAGTTTTACAACGAGAGTATCTGTGCTAGCAGCGGCTGACCTGAGAGAACTCCGAGGACTGTGTAAGTAGGCCAGCTGGAACTCACGCTCCTGTGACACAGGGGAGAAGAGATGAGGAGAGAAAGACAGAGAGTGATAGAAAGACAGAGAGTGCTTGAGCCAGACGTGTATCACAGCGGGAGCTGAATGAGACACTGATTCCTGAGGGATGGCAGGTTGTGAGCCGATACTGTGACACGGGTTCTAGCTGAACTCCCATGAACCCACTTTCCTCACTCCTTAAAGAGACCCAGAAAGAAATGAGGTTGTTATATATTGTTTCAAAACCTGTATCATTAAAGTAATATGTATTTGAAATTTAAGTTTGCGGTCAATAAGATAAAAAAAGTATTTTATTCTTACCAAGTCTGCATTTATTTGATCAAAAAAACACTAAGTAAATATTTATAAAAATTGTAATCTATTTTGAAAATGGGATTTATTGTTTTGATGCCAAAGCTGAATTTCCAGCAGCCATTATGTGTCTTCAGTTTCACATGATCTTTTAGAAATCATTCGTATATGCTGATTTGCAGCTCAAGAAACACTTAAGTTTATTATCAGCGTTAAAAACAGTTGTGCTTAATATTTTTGTGGAAATATTTTTTTTTTCAGGATTCTTTGATGTTCAAAGTAAAAACAACAACAACAACATTTATTTGAAATAGAAATCTTTAGTATATCTTTACTGTCATTTTGATCAATTTAATGCACCAATTTGTTATTGAATTAAAGAATTCATTTCTTTCAAAAAATGTAATCTTTATGACCCTGAATTTTTATATTTATGAACATATACACATATTGTAAGAGAACAACAAACTGTAAGCGCATATATGAATGTATGAACCCCTTTCCTTATTTTTAGACAGATGGGAATCTGTATACGCAGTATATTTGCAACTGTCCTCTCTCACGCACTTCTCAAGTGTGTGAAAGCTCTTTCACACATCACAGATGAGAGATTCTAAAAATGACGTGTTTCTCAGGTGCAGCTCTCACCAGCAACCTCACATGTGAAGCAGTAGTTTCTTGGAAAATATTTGACTCAGAACCCTTTTTTCTGCTTCTTGCTACAGTGCCACCAGCGACTCTCCTGAGTGGCATTTTGCTTAGTAGTTTGAATAGACTTTTTAAAGATAGGCTTTTTTTCCTTGGAGAAAGGTGTAGCACTATTGCTCTGTTAAAACACTGCTCTTTTTTGTTTGAGCATCCCAGCAGCAACACCTGACCTGAGTTTAGGCAGGACTTGTCATTTATCTGAAAACTCACGCAGAGGGGGAATGTATTATTATATTGTAGTTGTCATTGGAGCTGTTAGTGGCACATTGCATCTTCAAATAAAACAATTCTCACAAAATTTCAAAAACAATCTGGTAATTTAACATTTCCCTTTGGGGGAAAAGGTGTCACAGCTTTTAATGCGTCTTGAAATTGATTAAAAATGGAATTTCAAATCTCAATTATAGCCAATGATGTTCTCAGGAATTCTCAGAAAACTGTAATATATATATTTAATCTCAAAATGTCTTTAATTTCCACATGATGTTAATAAATGTTAAATGAATGTGATTATGCATTTGAAAGGAATTGTTAGTCATGTTAAACTGCCATATCTGTCACAGTCTCTCACAATCAAAGTGACTGGGTTGTAATGGTGGTAAGCTCTCATAATGGACTGTTTTATTCTGAACCAGGCACAATGACCTCTCTTTCTCAAATGTGCTCTATGATTAGAAAGGGATTGCGAACAAGCAGTTTCCAGTGCTGCATTTCATTACTGCTGCCCAATGTCAGTTTGTTCTTTTATATCAGACCCTTTATGTTGGATTAAAAACACTTGCTAAAAATACTAGTATAATATTTATAATTATTATTATGTATTGTATTAAATATATTACAGTTGTTACGTCAATATTGCAGGGCGAAAATCAGAGTGCATGTATGATTTTTTTATTGTATGCGACTACATACAGTTTTCAAGCCATTCTCTGGTTTTCACATAATCGCATTTTTTTTTCCCAGAGAGCTGGTTAGCTCTAGTTAGATGTGAGGCGGGGGTCTGTCTGAGCTCTGCAGGAGTTCTGTGTTTTTAAGGAGACTCAAGTGTCACTGGTGCTCCTGATGATTCAGTGAAGCCCAGACTTCAGCAGAAGCAGTGGCAGGCATCGTAACCTTTCCTCCTGGCTTAAAAGGCAACTTTTCCATACATTATCTCTGACTTTTCACATAAATTAGTCTCACATGCTTACATCCCTGTGGGATTAGAAAGCCCCCAACATTGTGACTGGGAGAAATGAAAATATATCACATAGTCTAACGTGATTAAGGAATTATATAAGGACTTAAACGCTTAATCTATGAGTAGTATAGCTTTAATATATTTATCTAAAGCGATAAAATCCCAATGCATTTTATGCAATTACGCTTTTCTACCATAAGGTGGTGCCATAGTGCCATTTTAAATGATAATGCATCTCAATTTCTTCATTGACCTTGATTAATATTACATTATGGGCTGCTATGGGCGTTTGTATAAGCCCGTCAAGAATAATATTTTATGATAGACAGTTAGCTTTTCCTTTATTAAACAGTTGCCTGGTTGTTGAAGGACATACTTTGGGCTTCAGACTCCAATGAGCTGAAATATTTAAGTGCTTGTGAAAGAATAGCAAACATGTGGAGTATTATATGTCAGATTTGAAAACTATTTGGCCATTCTTAATGTCCTGAGCACAGGCCCGCAGATGTAATTTTTCCCTTTAACCCACATAGAAGTGCACCAGCGGCCCAAGACATGGTTGAGAGCGATACCGCCCTCAAAATAGACAGAAAGTTAAATTTGGTTTTCAGGTTATGTGCCTCCTGATTAAAATACACTGCTGCAGACATGGATGGAGATAGTGAGGTTCAGCAGTGCTGTTCTTTTTACCCAGTTAAAGCAAGAACTTGTTTTAAAATGCATTCAGATGCACTGCACATGTTGTTAAGCTATTATAAATAGATGATGTGCACTTTGCACTATAAATGGCATTATAATGCACATGTGTTCAGTAATACCCATGCATTTACTTATTTTAGAGCCAATGCACACCAAAATATTATGGGGATATTAGGGGAAGTCGTGGCCAAGTGGTTAGAGAGTATGACTCCTAACCACCCTAAGGTTGTGGATTCGAGTCTCGGGCCGGCAATACCATGACTTGAGCAAGGCACTGAACCCCCAACTGCTCCCTGGGCAGCCGCAGCATGAATGGCCCCTTCTAGGCACTTCTAGGTGAATAGCTTCTGTTTATTTCCAACTCTCTGCCACCAGATTTTTGTTTTTGAAGTAAATAATTCGAGCGGGTACGAAATTCCGCCAAAAGGGTGGATTGCTTTACGGCAGCAACACATGTACATGTGCAGCAATCCACTGTAATTACCATAGTGATGTGTTTACGACAGTGGACTCACTTAACTGTAGGGGGCTCTAAAGTCAAAAAACAAAACAAAACTGCGTCCAGTTGCTTTAACTATCCACAATTATGTAATCAAATTGCATTTTATTATTAGTAGACCTATTTAGCATAATTTCCCCCCATTCTGTCCGCAGTCTTGTCAGGACAGACAAGTCGCAACCCTTCAGTCCAGCACTGCTGATCTATGTCTGTCTGGGAATAAAAAGAGCCTTCCAGCATTTTTGAAAACATGGGTCGCCCAGTTCATTTCGCATTGTTGCTACTCTCAGGAAACCATTCATTATAGGCCATTAAGATGTTTAGGGCTCAAAACGGCCACTCTTGCTAAACACACAAGCACACATGTCCCGTTTGCTGCAGATCTTGATTGACTAGCCTCAAACTATAATTTTTCGAAAACCTTATTTTCTCCTGGGGAAGCAGAGAGTTCAAAAAGCACATGCATTCTTTGGAAGAAAGAGAGGATGATACATTTCTACGAGTTAATGCACTTGCATCTGTGGGTTGAATGAGCAATAGTCAGATAAATGTGCAGGGGTTAATGGAGAGTGAAATGTGTGTGATGGATGTTGCCAAAAGCATGTTGAAGGATAATATTGTGTATTATGTTATATTTATGCAAAACAATAAAAAATAAAAGGCTTGGTTGGTTAGTCTTGGTTCGGTGGACCCTCCAGTGTTGGTTATGATCAAATTAAAACCTTGTTTTCCCATTAATTATAATAAAACTAAAATAATATATAAATATTGAATGAAAAAACTTGAAAGATAAGGAATAAATGCTGTCTTTGCTGCCAAATTAATTAAAATAAGTGTTACATTATAAAATAAGTGTAAGTTTGAACATTCAATGGCAAATACTTAAACTAATAACAAAACATACTTTCATTAGCTGATTCAGAAGCGCAATTTTGCCATAGCAAAGTCAGAATGACCCCCTCTTATAGGTTTACAAAGCGGTCTTTCATAAAAATGCGTTGCTGTTCTGTTGTAAGTAATCTTAAAGATTCCTAAATGCATTACATACTTTAAGAAGGCCAAATAAAGTGCTTTTGCTTTTGTCTAAATACACACAGCATCTCTCTGACATGACTGCTTCAACACTAACTGCGGTTCCTGAAACCACGCCTTTTTTCTTTCTGTGAACATTTGGGCAGCATTATGTAAATATTTCCACACAGTGACGTAGACATGTGTGGGCGTGTTTAAATGAGCCGTTTTAGGGGGGCGTGGCAGAGTCTTAACTTTTATAAAGAATATCTCTTTGGATTTGAGACTTTAGTCTTTGCAACTTTACAGATCTTCTTCACACACCAAGAGCTTGTAACACTCCAAAGAGAAAGGAAAAATTGAAATCGCATCATATGACCCCTTTAAGGGAGCCTGATTGGGACGCCATGCATAAATTGTAAAAACACACCACTGGGCCTGAATTGCTATAAAAAGGAGCATAACGCATGCTATGCATTCATAGCTAATCATAGACAGACTATGGAAAATAAGAGCAGGTCAGATATATCTGATTCTGTTCTGTTGTGTTGTCTGGGTCCCCAAAAACTCATAACTGTGGAATCTGGCCTGTTTCCTGTGCATAATGAGGCCGCAGGAAAGATCCCATGGGCCTCGGTGATTGTGTACAAAATGAGGATCAGGCTGAAGAGATTCAGGATAAGTATAAACCCACTGCAACGGGCACTAATGTAGAATTAATGGCTTCAGGTGCTATAAATAGCATTAAATGCTCTGCTTCTAATGTATTTATTCTAAATCTGATGTTCATGCCAGTGACTGTTTATTTAGAAAGTCAACATGAAATCAAAAGCACCTCTATTTAATTTCTTAATGCATGATACTGATCTTATTGTGCGTGACAGCATTTCCTTTTCATCTCAGGCAGTGCAGGCTATTAGAAAATGTCAACCAGTAGCCAAATAGCTATTTAGGCTTTTTTGTTTTTATTGGTAAAACAACATTCAGATCTTTTTTTTTATCCATTTATATATATATATATATATATATATATATATATATTATTTATATTATATATATTTTTTTTCTAATGTTTTTCTCATAAATAAAATATGTATTCAAGTTGACTTAATTTGTATCTGTCATTTCTAGGTGTACGTGCAGAGACACACACACACACATACAAAAAAAGGTGTTTAAAACAATTTTCACTCAAAGATTGCTTGTAAATTTCAAAAATGCTTTCAAAGAACATTAAATGCGGAAATCTTAAGTAGAAAGAATGAAGTTGTATTTTCCTGTGAAACAAAGCATAAAGTGTAGGATTTATCTAAATTTTTTTATTTTATTTTATTGCTAAAGAAGCTATATCTATGATACCATGTGGTCTGATTTCATTGCTGATTTGAAATATTTCATTGCAGTGTAATCTTGGCAAAAATAACTAGATATTTTGGTCTTTCTTATTCAAATAGATAGACAAACATGTGCTTTTTTATATTACTTAGAAAACAGCAGCTTGAGGGTTTCGCAAAAATGGCTGCGAAATCAAAAGACTTGCCTGAAAGGGACTTTGGTATGTGTGATAATTTGGCTTCAAGTCAAACAAATTAGGAAAAATGCAAACACCAACTGTAAGTGATGATAGAGCTGGATCCAGACTTTGGCTGAAGGGCAAATGACTGTGCATGATGATGTGTGTGAGTGTGAGCACAGCTGTAGTTTTGTCTTAAGTTTAATTTATAGTTTTAGCTTAAGTGAGCTTTTTTGAAAAATCTAGTTTTAGGGTTATTTTATGGTCATTGTAATTAGTTTTATATATAAAACGACAGCAATCTATGGTATGTCCCCATTTAGACTTTTATGTGAGTGTGTGTGTGTGTGTGTGTGTGTGAATGAGACAGTGTGTGAGTGGTTTTCAACACCAGGCGAGCGTGAGTTTTCGAGGTCTTGCCCACGCGTGTCACAGGTGCCAAAGGGTCACAGGCTCACAGCGGAAGATCTGATCTGCCCTCCCACATTCAGAGTGTGTGTGTGTGTGTGTGTATGGCGTAGGGCGGGTATAGTGATGAGTGAATTTCCCATTAGCCATGCCTGTAAAAGTGTGTGTATGAGTATGTTGGAGGTCATGTCTTGTTGGAACCTGCCATAATTTTTCTCTTTCTCCTGTTTTTCCTCCTGTCTGTTTATCACCGAAAAAGCAGCCAAGTTTAGTCATTGACTCACAAATATGCGATAAGCAATGATCAGAAAATGGTAACTGTTACAGGGTCATAGTGTCAAGCTCCTCTGTCATGAACTTCACAGCCCCAGATGAACGTTTACAGGTTAAATTTACAGCATTCTCACCAACTCAGGCCTCTAACCTGCAAATAAAATGGTTAAAAGTAAAAAAAATTGTGTTTATATATATATTTGGTAAATAAAATAAGTAATTTGGCTTATTTCAGAAGCCACTGGCTCTCTGCCAATCCTACAATGAGGAGTATAGAGGATTATATCAGCTGCACAAATGAACTATTAGCCTTATTAGTCTTTGATTCATTGAACCGAAAAGTATAAAGCTTTGTGTGAGATTATGGTTGTTAAAGTAACTAATTGTTTCACCGCCGTAATATTGTGTAATCTGTGTGAACTGTAAACCTCTTGAAGGTTTAGTTTAGGAATTATTTCTGTATCTTACGTAGGATATCAAGTTCTTACATCACAGTATTGCATTATGGGTTGCTGTGAGGGTGAGACGCACAGTGGATTCATTAAAATGGAATGAAAATAAATTGGATAAAAAAAGTGAAAATCTGAAAGATGCTTATAAGGTTACATCATTGAACTGTCTCCTTCTGGATTAAGATATTATCATAACGCACATTCCTCCGAGATCCCAGTTAATGCAAACCAGAAACCAGGTTTGTATCTGCAGGCCTCTGACTGAAATGTTTCTCAGGCTTTATAAACATATCCAAAGATATTTCTTATGTAACTTTGTGTTCGCTGATTGGCATCTCAATTAAGTCCCCCTCAGTATTTCGACGGGTTTGAGACTGTTTAGTATTAATTGAGTTTGACCCTTACAGGGTCCGTTTGGCACCCAAAATCCAGCGCCAGCTGGCACAACTGCATCTTTACAGAAAAAGGCCAGAATGAGGGCTCTTATGTAACCAGAGAGACTGGGACCGCAGCTATTAAAGATGATAACAGCTCTGATGGGCCAGGTAATAATCTCTTTGACAGTATTATTACAAGCCATCAGTTCCACCCTCAGGTATGTGAGTTAAAAAGAGAGATAAGGTCAGTAGTTATGTATGACTAAATTTCATGAATTTTTTATAGAATAGTATAAAGAATAGAAATGACTACTGTAAAAAAAAAAAAAATTTAAGCCATAAGTAAGAGTGGTGTTGAATATCAGCTCAGTTGTGATTTGGCTGTATATGGATTGATTCCGAGTGTGCCATTTCTTCTATACAACAGTTCAGAAAACAGAAATTTCATCTAGCAGCATTTTGACTCGGTATAAGCCTACCAGTTGCTCTATTTTTATTTTATTTTATTATTATTATTTTTTTGTCGCCATTGAAAATATTTCCAAACAAATTCTAAGAAGAATCACCTTTTGCAAATCTGAGCGTCACGCAACTGTGTCCAAACTTACTCTATACCACAGTAAGCAAATAATATTATGTGAAACAATTTGTTTATCTCATTTCATATTATCCATACATCAGTAGACAAAAAGTAACCCAGATGACCTACAGTACATTTTACAGTGAGTTTCTGAAGTATGCATCCAGTCAGAACTGTCAAATCCAATTGCCCAAGATCTGCAGGCTGGCTATGACTTTTAGCAACTGATCCAGATTGTAAATCAGGGCAAAAATGTATGAAAACATACTGTATTCCAGCCTCACCCTGCAGAAAGAATCACTGGATTATCCCCATTACAAGCACAGCAGGCAAAACTTTTAGAATGCCGTCAACCAATCAGATTTGAGGAACGGAACTGACTTGTTTTGAATAATTGATCGAAATTCCATTTATATACAGTCCCAAAATGAAATCAGACCAGTATTGATTTGAGAAAATCCATTCAGTTTAGGATGTCCTGAATAGTGTGTGTGTGTGTGTGTATATATATATATATATATATATATATATATATATATATATATATATATATATATATATATATATATAGTTTTTAACGCATAGTGTGGTCACAACAAATGTTGATTTTATTTAGTTCAGTTACTAGACGTTAATTAATAACATTTATTTATGGCATTATTTTTGCCGGTATCCTCACTTTACAGCATTACAGCAAGTGCCTAAAACTTTGCACAGTACTGTAGCTTTGCCGTTTTTTGAAGCATTTTGGAGACATTGCCACAGTTCTTCTGGGTTGAGTCTGTCTCAGTTTGTTCTGTTTCTTCATGTTATTCCAGACAGACTGATGATGATGATCAGATCTCTGTGTGGAGCACTGGCTGCTGTCAGACTCCTCGTGCAAACAAAAAACTCACTGGATTATTACAGTTAATGGCAAAAATAATGTTTGGAAATGTAAACTGATATTTACTACTAACATACCATAGCAAAATAATAACTAACTTAAAACCGTTTTTTTTTTTTTGCTGGTGAAAATACTAGTGGCCTAAGACTTTTGCACAGCACTGTGTATATATATATATATATATCATTTTTTTTTGTAACACTTTAGTATAGGGATCAATTCATGCTATAAGCTAGTTTCTTATTAGCATGCCTATTATTAACATATTTAGCAAATTATTAACAGTGGATGATTATTATTAGGCCTACTTAACTGATGCAACTTCATAAAACTTATAAAATGCCCTCTCTTTTCATCATCTGATGATGCATATAGTATTGCCAGAAAAATAAAATGCCCAAAACACCCTCTTTTCATTATCTGATGATGCATATAGTGTTGCCAGAAAAAGGCAAGCAAAATGTATGTAAAAGAAAAAAAAAGAAAAAAATTGCACCTTCATTTCCCTTTGGTTTAAGTGTGTCATGTTTTTATTGCATTACTGTTGTTACAGAGCCTTATGGCATCACACCTGGTCTGTACACTGCCCACTCCCCAGTGACTGACCTTAATGAGTGCAGCTGGCCCTCTAGAATACCTTGTTTCAGCACATGTTATGTAACACACTTTGGTTTGAATATATGCACCTGTACATGTACACAGCTCTGTGAACAGGTTTAAACCTGCCAGCTCACGTCATACAACATGTTTGAATAAAATGTGACATACTTACAACACAAAGTCTTTTAATGAGAGCCGATAAGGAAGCAGTTAAGCTAAACTGTAAGATTAATGGCGGTTGATAAAGATAAGCAGAAAATGATTCTTCATTGCATAAACAGATGATCCTCACAGATTTGAGCTGAAACCGGAAACCAAAGCCTAATTTGTACACTTTGACAGATTATTTTAGATGGTTACAATGGATATTATTGTTCATGGTTATTCATGTCAAATCTAATTCACAAGTAGAAAATGTGACTATTGTTTGGCTAAATGCTGTAAGGCCATGTGGATAAGAGCATTTACTTTTATATATCTACAGTATGATTCTTTATATATATAATGAGGGTCCAAGAGACCCCACAAGTTCTCCCAAGAGGCGTCTTTGTAATTTCTCACATTGGCAGCACTGTAACCCAGCTGCTTATCACAATTTGACCCTTAACTTGATTTTGCGTCACATGGGGATGTCGTCAGGGTGGGACACTGGCCTCTTGTTCGCTTTGCCCGTTCTATTTGACCTTGGAGTGGCAGTAGACACATACTTCACTCGCACTGCACTGAGATGTGTGTGTGTGTGCGATCGCTCTGACGTAATACTGTCCATGTGCGAGCTTAGGGTGTGGTTATAGCAGAGGATGAGCTGGCTGGAGTTTGTCTCTCAAAGGCCAAACATCCGTCCTCCTTAGGACAGCACTACAGGATTTCCTTCTCACCTCTGTGGGAAATTGAAAGCGTTGGTGACTGCTCTCTCCCATCGCTCTGACATCTAATTTCCTGTATCTCTCATCCGTTAAATTAGGAGAGAATCCGGTCCTAGACAAGTATGAAAGTACAGCATCGACCTAAAGTGGTGTGGATGAACAGGAGCTCCAGTTTTTTTCCTCTCTCATCCTCTCATTTTTCAGTCAAGGGCCTTATAATGGTGCTCAATTTCCACTTGTTTAACTAGTTCCATTGTGCTGTAGTATTGCACAGTAAATGTGCTTTTAACCAATATTTCGTATCACTATCAAGGCCGTATTGTCTGTTTCTTTTCATGTAAAATACATTGACCTTACCTTATTATAACCTTATTGTGCTGTGCTTAAATTAACCCTGGATTTAGTATTTCTTTTTGGAACTGATATGATTATGCACCTCAGAAAAAGATTTATTTAGTATTTGGTAATAATAAAGCATAACAAGAAATTGGGGTGCGGTTGTATCCTGTGTGAACAAAAATCTGTATTTATAAAATCGTTTATACATTTGTTACAGGATGTGATATTGAGACACATTATAATGTAGGAAGTGATTAAAAAATCATGACAATGCTATTGCATTTGTATTAAGATGAAGAAATCTGGGGAAAAACAGCTGTTTGTGGGGCAATTTTTTGTAAGCAGTGTGTGAGTTACACACTCACACTTGCTCATAAAAAAGCATTCATTCATATCCACTGAAGTCACATGTCTGTCACATGTAAACATGATTCTTACATTTAGTTCAGAATGAGTCGTCAATATTTTTCTCAAATGTTGCAAAAGAAAGAAAATTTGAAGTGACTTTCTGTTAGTCAATGCAAATGTGTGATCAACTTGAACCCATTGCGAAATCTGCATGTGGAAATGTTTCACCCTCAAAATTCCAGAACACATGGATTCTAATTTAAATGACTGCATGGATTTTGCTCTTAGATATTCACAGAACAACAGTAAATGTCCCACACTTTAAAATACAGACGTCATAAAGTCATAAAACACGGTTAATTTCATGAATTCTTAAAGCGTGACCAAATTGAACCCATTGTGAAATCTCTGTGTGTGGAAATTATTCACCCTCAGATGAAGTTCCAGATTGTGGATTCCAAATATAAACGATTGGGTTCACTGTGGAAGCTTGCAGAACAATGATGAATGTGACCACACTGTTGTGCGCAACACACAGACTAAAAGTCACAAAACTCAGGAGTTCTTCATATATCTTTGCATTTAATTTGAACTCTTATGGCTTCTTTAAAATGATGCTTATGTTTCATGATACTGAAAGTAATGGCACTGTACCAGTCAAAAACTTGGGAACATATGTGTAGTCTGAGATCTGAGTGTTCTGACGGGATTGTTGACTGTAAGCAACTCTGAAAGATATTTGGGAGCAAGACCAATTACAGCTCTATACACAAAAAGCTACATTTTAGACTCAATGCGGTACTATTGTGGTAACCAGTGCAGCGAGCGTAAGATAGGTGTAGTATAAACCCATTTGTGACTGGTAATATTGCCCCTATTAGCTGTAATGCAATACAATATCCATCAATGGAAGCTTCCGCCAAGTATAAACTGTATTATTCAGTCACATGCTAACATTCCTAGCATCACTGTATTACATCCATGCAAACTAATGGTTACCCTCTGTCAATGTCAAACACAAATGGAACAAAAATAAATAAGTCATGGATTAGAGTGGGAAAGCCATAGTATGGGTTTTCTCTGATGCACAGGATTCAGAGTCCGAGCGTTTTTCTTCTCTGTGGGAGTCTGTGGCCCGCAGGCTTGCTGCTGCAGATTTGGCTTCCTGGGAGGTCTGGGTGGTTTGCCTTCGCTGCCTCGTGTTCAGGACCGTCACGGGTGGACGGAGGCTTTACTCTCTGCACGTGAGGCTAATGTGAGTTAATGGAAGGAAGTTTTATTTTTTAGTGTGTGTGTGTGTGTGTGTGTGTGTGTGTGTTTGAGTGATGCTCAAATAGGCAGAGGCATGTTGTTGAAGTTAAAGAGCTTTACAATACCTGGAAGAAGCCATCCATTAGCATCTCTGTGGCAGTTACTTTACTTTTTTCTTTACACACTTTTTTTTCCACATTAGGTGTATACTGGCACTATACTCTGCTGTTAGAAATTATGTTTGCCTTCGCTCAAGTCAATTTATTTCAGTAATTCAACTCAAATTGTGAAACTCATGTATTAAATAATTTCAGTGCACACAGACTGAAGTAGTTTAAATCTTTGGTTCTTTTAATTGTGGTTATTTTGGCTCACATTTAACAAAAACCCACCAATTCACAACAAATTTCAACAAATTAGAATATTTCATAAGACCAAAAAATATAAATAAATCATTTTTAGTGAATTGTTGGCCTTCTGGAAAGCAGTGTTGTGCCTGAACGCGTTCATTGAACAATAGTTCATGAACTCGTTCATATTTTAGGCAAACGTGAACTGAACGTGCTGTATTACTGCCTGATGAACGTTACTGTGAACTCGTTCATTCTGGTGTCTGTGAACGGCACGCTCTCTCAGGTTAACTTCGTTCAATAGGGTGCCAGATTTCTATAGAGCCTTCCAGGCGAAACCCCGGCTAAAACACACCGTAAACGGGTCTTAATATGTAGCGGAAAAACACCCAATCTGGCAACACCAGTCACCAGTGTCGCACCGCCGTCCGCCGCATGCGTGACGCGTCATCAAAAAAAGAACAGCAAACGACAGCAGCATGTAGCAAGAAGGCGTATGATCATTTAAAAGAATTTTATGATGTTTATGACAAGGTCGGTGAGAATGGGAGACAAAGCATTAAAGCAACAATGGCGAAATGTTGCCCCTCAATGCTAATGTAAACCCTGGTTGGATAAGGATTCAAAATTGGATATGAAGATGAAATCTGACGCATAGCTTCATTGTTAAAACTGATAAAATAATTGCTGTCTGTGATTCTATATGGGCTGTGGCAATAATTTTGAAAAATAATAGCTCGCAGCAACGTATGGAAAAAAAGAACTATGAACTAGTTCATATTTGGAACTGTGAACTTTAGTTCAAAATTTTGTAGTTTGAACTATGAACTGAACTAGTTCATTTTAAAATTTGTGAATTGAACTTTGAACTAGTTCATGTAGAAAGTGAACTTTCCCAACACTGCTGGAAAGTATGTTTATTTACTGTACATGTACTCAATTCTTGGTAGGGGCTCCTTTTGCTTTAACTACTGCCTCAATTCAGCATGGCATGGAGGTGATCAGTTTGTGGCACTGCTGAGGTGGTATTGAAGCACAGGTTTCTTTGACGGTGGCCTTCAGCTCATCTGCATTTTTTTTGGTCTCTTGTTTCTCATTTTCCTCTTGACAATACCCCATAGAGAATTCAGGTCTGGTGAGTTTGCTGGCCAGTCAAGCATACCAAACCCATGGTCATTTAACCATCTTTTGGTGCTTTTGGCAGTGTGGGCAGGTGCCAAATCCTGTTGGAAAATGAAATCGGCATCATCAAAAAGCTGGTCAGCAGAAGGAAGCATGAATTGCTCCAAGATTTCTTGGTAAACAGGTGCAGTGATTTTGGTTTTCAAAAAACACAATGGACCAACACCAGCAGATGACATTACACCCCAAATCATCACAGACTGTGGAAACTTAACACTGGACTTCAAGTAACTTGGGCTATGAGCCTCTCCACCCTTCCTCCAGACTCTAGGACCATGGTTTCCAAATGAAATACAAAACTTGAATCTGAAAAGAGGACTTTGGACCACTGGGAAACAGTCTAGTCCTTCTTCTCCTTAGCCCAGGTAAGACACCTCTGATGTTGTCTGTGGTTCAGCAAATTCCTTCATATGTCTGAGTGTGGTTGCCCTTGATGTCTTGACCCCAGCTTCAGTTCATTCCTTGTGAAGTTCACTCAAATTCTTGAAATGATTTTGCTTAACAATCCTCATAAGGCTGCGGTTCTCTCTGTTGGTTGAGCATCTTTTTCTTCCACACTTTTTCCTTCAACTCAACTTTCTGTTAACATGCTTAGAGCACTCTGTGAACAGCCAGATTCATTGGTTTGTGGCTTACCCCCCTTGTGAAGGGCGTCAATGATTGTCTTCTGTACAACTGTCAGATCAGCAGTCGTCCCCATGATTGTGTAGCCTAGTAAACAAAACTGAGAGACAATTTTGAAGGTTCAGGAAACCTTTGCAGGTTTTTTTGAATTGATTAGCTGATTGGCATGTCACCATATTCTAATTTGTTGAGTTCTGAATTGGTGGGTTTTTGTTAAATGTGAGCCAAAATCATCACAATTAAAAGAACCAAAGACTTAAACTACTTCAGTCTGTGTGCATTTAATTTATTTAATAAACGAGTTTTACAATTTGAGTTGAATTACTGAAATAAATGAACTTTTCCACGACATTCTAATTTATTGAGAAGCACCTGTAGACCCACAGTAAAATGTGATGCAAGAACAGTCCGAGTTCACTAGTGACTATCCTCAGCTGTGATGTAAAAGGCAGGAAAATTTGGCACACCCCTAATAAACTTTTTCAAGAACGTTGTACATTTACATTTAATCATTTAACAGACGCTTTTATCCAAAGCGACTTACAAATGAGAACAATAGAAGCAGTCAGGTCAACAAGAGAACAACAACAGTATACAAGTGCCATGACAAGTCTCAGTTAGTCTAGTACAGAACACGTAGCCAGGTTGTGTGTTTTTTCTTTTTTTTTCTTTTTTAAGAATATGAATATGTTGTAATGCTTTCTTTTAGATTTGTGTGACTGTCAATCAACTGAACTCACCTTCCTTCATCTTTATAGCACTATTCAGTTGCAGTCGTAGTTATTAATATAAGATATCTGTGATTTCATGTTCCACTTTGGGTAGTTTTCAGTACGACGAATGAATGCAAAACTCTGCTCAGCATCACTGTCAGGGCACGTTGGCTTGAGTCCTTTGTCCATATGTAAAGGCCTAAATTTAGTTCCACGGGCCTGATCTTTCCTGCCCAAAGAAAGGCGCTAAACCCTAAACAAACAGAGGTATATCTGTGACCCTTCAGGCTAGTAAAGTTCCGTTTTCTCTGGGTGGCCATTGTCAGCGATCAGCTTACACATACACACACGTAGTCTCTCACTCTCATGCCTGCAGGGAGGAAAATGTCAGTTGCACTTCATTGTTTTTTTTAAGCTTATTCAGTAGTTTTCAGGGGTTTTGACAAGCCATTTTTTAATGTAAAGAGCAGCTACTTCTCTCATATTCTGATTAGTTTGAGAATTTTTTGGGCGCATATATAAGGCCCTCAGTGATTTAGATGATTTCAACCTAAGCTGATTAAAAACCTTGGCCCACCGTTAAACCCGTCGTCTGAAAGTGTGATTAGACTTTCATTTGGCATCACACTAAAAGTGTAATTCTAACTGCCTTGCCGAATTTCTCTGAAATAAGCTTTAGTTCGAGTTTGTGTGTGTTTGTGTATATATACATACATACATGACTGACTCATGGTACGGGACACATCATTACTTTATTTAAAAATCTACCTAAATGAGGCCAGATATTCCAGAGAGCTGAAATTAGATCCATGTTACATAAAATCTAATTAGCCTCTAGCCTTTATTACTTTCGTGCATTTTAAGGTCGGCACATATGAACTACTGTTCACTTCATTCAAGACTTTCCTGGCCTGACCCACTTTACAAGAAGCTGAGTGTCTCACCACAAATTTCACTCAACCCGTCCCCCGACGCGTGCACACACACACACACACACACACACACACACACACACACACACACACACACACACACACACACACACACACACACACACACACACACACACACACACTCTGGACTCAGATGTTAGTTTGACCTCAAGGATGAGCAAAGTTGCTCTGATCTTCTTTGATATCCCTCTATGAGGTGACTTCTATATTCATGTTGACACCAAAACCTCATTGTCAGGGCTTCTGCACTTTTGAACCGAATGTGTCTTGTGTAATAAATGGGTCAGAGCTTTAAAGGTATTGTTTGAATGGTTTTGAGAGCTGACAGCTGTTGCGTCCTCTATGATACTGTTGCGTGTGTGCTGAATAGGCACTTTGGCATGTTACAATTTTTAATTACTTTGGACAATGTTCTTTTACAGTTCTGACTGAACTGATTCTGTATTTTTCAGATTCAGGGCTTGTGTTATTCAGTTTTTGATTGGTTGCTTAACTTGCTCTTCTTTGCAGTTAGAATTGTGGCCAAGAAAATCTGAGTTTCCCCCAGAAAACAGGGAGAGCTGATTCCCCAAACATCATTGCATTCCCTAACCTCGTTTATTATGACAGTATTTGTATTGTACTTTCAGACTTTAGAAAGTCTGAATTGCAAGATATGACAAGACAAACTCAGAATCTACTTTTTTCCCACTGAATTTTGAAAGTACAGTTTTCCCCCCTACAGAAATTGACTTTTTATCTCAAAATTTGTAATTTTTTTCTTCTGAGATATAAACTCAGAATTTTAAGATATAAATAATACAGATAAAAACATGCAATTATAAGAAAAGAAAGTTGGAATTGTGAGATAAAAATGATTCCTTTGAAAACAAGACTATTCCATGGTGGAAACAAGCTTTCATAAACAAATGGTTATAGTAGTTTTATATGAATTATTTAAAATTATATAAAATGTCAAAAAGTGTGTGTGTGCATGCATGTACTTGATGTGACTCTTTAAAAGGAATGAGGCATGTATTACAGTGAGTTTACTACTGTATGGTTAAGCAGTGATGTAAGGCAAAAAATCACTTTGAAAGGAACTTTTCTCAGACATACTGGTACACACTGGTAATTTCCAGTTCAGCTTCTCTCTCTGAGCATTGCTGGATTGTGTAATGGATGACCATTAATGTGTATGTTCCCAGAGCAGGGCTGAGTTATTGTGGCTTTGTGTGACCTCGACTGCTTTTTAACATTTTAGCCTGGTATCAGCGATTTTTCACTAAAAGCAGTCTGCGGTTTAAGCCACCTGAGCAAACTGGAGCCATTCAATCAGTGTGTGAGTGCATGTGTGTGCATTTGTGACCGTGAGATGTTTATCTTTGCACGGCAAGAGTACATGGTTGTTGTATTAGTCTCTGTCTGAAAATGTTCTTTGAGAAGGGAGGATTCTTCCCGACAATGCTCATCATTAACTGCACTTCTCTATTCTGATTGCCACCCATGAAGAAAAACTCACCTTAGAAGGAAAAGTCTCACTGTCTTTCTCAAACAAACACAGTTCAGACAGTCTGGGAGTCTCTCTGACAAACACATCAGTCACAGTCCTACATGTGTCACAGTTTTCAGCTGCTGGCCTGACCTTTTTGTACATTTTTTAATCATCAAAGACCAAAGAATGATTTGCTTTATATAAATCACAAAAACAAAAGTGATGTTCATGATTCATTGGTGTGGTGAGAACATTTTGTGGTTACATTTACAATTACACTATTATACTTTATATTTACATATTGGTGGTATTTTTTTATTGACTCGTAAGAGCGATGACGAATGAAGGAATGAGGAACCATCAGAGAAGTCTTTGTTTCTTTTGTTCTCTAACTGCCTAATTATCAATAACATGTTCTTTGTCTACACAAGCTATTAATTTATGGTTTTCCTTAATTACTCTTACACACTGTCTTGCAGGCAAGTTGTGGGATGTTTTGAGCGTTATCTACTATGATTTAAAATTTTGGATTCATTTTTTTTCTAATGCTCATCAAGGCTGCATTTATTTGATAATAAATGCAGTTCAAAATATGTTTTCTATAGAAATATATTTTAAAATATAGTTTATTTATTTGGGGGCAATTACAGCTGAATTTCTAGCAGTCAGTACTCCAGCCTTCAGTGTCACATGATCTTTCAGAAATCATTTCTATATGCTGGTTTGCTAGTTAAAATGAAAGTTAAAATGAGCAACATGTCACTTCTGATCAATTTAATGTGCCCTTGTTGAATAAAATTACAAATGTCTTTTTTTTTTTTTACCTCTACACTTTAAACAGTAGCATACTGTATCTGTCCACAATGAAAGCATGTGCTGTTTAGAATGTATTTTAATTTTAAAACACATGCAAGTTGACTTTTTATTAAAAATGTAACAATGTAACGGTACATACAGTATGCTTCTTATGTCAGGTAAATGTTAGCAATGTGTTGCTTGAGGTTCTAGGGACAAAGAAGGTTTATGTCAGCAATGTACCCGTTGTTCATTGCTGGTCCATAGGGACTGTGGAATCAAACCATCAGCATTTTAATAAGCAGCACAGATCTTTAATCGCTAGGTTACAACCTCTCATTATAACTGGCTTCATCAGATCTGCTTTTATTGATGCTTGTTCTGGCAGGCGTCTCTACTGCTTCCTTCTACGCAGGCTTAGTGGATGGCATAAAAGATACATATGAAAGAGATAATAAAACCACATTCTACCAACTTGGGATGCAAAGGTCATTAAATAATCATAAACTGTTTATCAAAAGTAAAGTAGTTACAATATATTTGTATTTCAAATAAATACTGTTTGATTTCTATTTTTCAAAGAGTCTTTTTTTTAGCATTTAAACAAACAAAATGATTTTTAATTTCCAACCTATTTTGGGTTTATTTTAAGCCACCCATATATTATTTTTCAAAAAATAGTTATTAGTTAAATACATTTAGGGAAAATTTAACCCAGATGCTGGGTCTGTGCATATTTAACCCAACTTGGGTTGTTTTTTAACCCCACATTTTTTAGAGTGTATTATTACTGTATTTACTGTATGTCTGATAAAATAATATGCAGCATAAATAATATAATTTGACTTCTTTCAAAAGCACAAAATGTTTCAAACTGTGGTCTACATAATATTATATATGTAATTTGGTCTTATCTTGTTTGCTGGCCTGAGACAATACCTGATTTAGGAGTAATGTGATCTGTTTTACACTGTATAGATAAGCGTTTTGGAAACCGGACAGCAGGTAGAGAACCAGTGATACTTTTCAAATGCAGTCTCAGATTTGTCCATTCAGCCCCGAAAACTTCTGCTCTCTGGCTGCCTAGACAGACAGGCTCCTTCACATGGCCATTCACACGTATTATTCTCACTGTCACCATCTCAGTAACACATAAACGCGTTCCCCTCTCACACACACAGATACATGCTATTCATTTCACTCAGCTGATACCTGAGCAGTCGCGACCTCCAACAGTCACTGAGACCTGCTGTCCTGAAATCAACCTCCTACTTCCTCCGTCCTTGTTCCACACATGGGAATTTTCCCAGTCTGACTCCAGCCAGAGAGAGAGAGAGAGAGTGGGCCGGCAAATGTAAGATGGGGGTGGGGGAGCAAGCGGGAAACAGACACCGTGGCCTCTCACGCACTGGAGATAAAGCTTCACCTGCTTGCCCTGGCTTGTGCCTTTCTCTGGTCTCTGGGTGTGGTGGGTGTGCCAGAGAGAGACATACCTGACATTCCAATAGGCCTATAAAAAACAATTGAGGCAAAGATGAGATGGTGGGTGCTTGGGCTCAAAGCGGTTTAGTGATTCCCGGATGGTTTACTCACTGGGGGTGAATGGCAGGGGACTCTTAAGGGCTTTTCACACTATGCTTAACCCTGGGTAAATTGATGAACCCCTGGGTTAAGTAAGGTTTCACACTCCAGAACATCATTTTTGTTGCACTCCAGTTTACAATGTGACACAATGCAATGCTAAATTGAGAAGCAAAAAGTTTAGTGTTGTGACACCTGACCATTACACCAACAGGGACTTAAATGACACTGCATTCTAAATACATAAACTTTAATATGTATTATTAACACACACACACACACACACACACACACACACACACACACACACACACACACACACACACACACACACACACACACTCTCTCTCTCTCTCTCTCTCTCTTCTGGGAAGTTTCTGCTGGAAATTGCCCATTCATCTAGTAGAGTACTTGTGAGGTCAGGCACTATGTTGGACGAGAAGGCCTGGCTCACAATCTTCATTCCAGTTCATCCCAAAGGTGGGGTTGAGGTCATGGCTTCTTTATGGCTTGTTTTCATGAGTTCTTTAGCACCAAACTCATCCAAAATTTCTTTATGGACCTTGCTTTTTGAACTTGGGCCGAATCCTGCTGGAATATAAAAGGGCCTTTCCCAAACTGTTTCTGCAAAGTTGCAAGCATCACATTGTTTAGAATATCTTGGTAAGGTGAAGAATTAAGATTTACCTTCACTGGAAGTAAGGAACCTAGTCCAACCCCTGAGAAAAAAAACATCCCTTTTAAACCAAATTTTACAGTTGGCACAATGCAGTCATGCAGATAACATTCTACTGCCATCCAGCAAAACCAGAATCGCCCATCAGACTGCCAAACAGGGAAAGTGTGATTATTCACTCCACAAAACAGGTTTCCACTGCTCCAGAGTCCAGTGGCAGCATACTTTACACCACTCCATCTGACCTTAGCATTGTACTTGGTGATGAGGCTTGCATGCAGCTGCTCAGCCTTGAAAACCCATTACATGAAGATCCTGCTACACAGGTTTCATGGCAATGTTAACAAAGTTTGGAACTCGTAGAATCAGTACAGCATTGGTGACTTTTATGCACTATGTGCATCAGCACTTGGTGACCCTTCTCTGTGGCTTTACATGGTCTTTCGAAGGGTCAGATTCTTCCACTTTACAATAATACTGCTTACAGTGGACTGTGGGATGAAGTTTCAAATTTATTGCAGTTGTTGCAAAGGTATCATCCTATCACAGTACCACACTTGAATTCACAGTGATCTTCAGAACGACCCTTTTTCCCAAAAATGTTTGTAAATGCAGACTACATGGCTAGATGCTAGTTTTTATACACCTGTGGCAATGGGTTTGGTTGAAACGCATGAATTCAATAATTAAGAGGAGTTTCCCAGTTCTATTATGGCAACTCTCTGAAGATTTTAGCATAGTGATGGATATGACAATGTTAATGTATTTGGTCTTGTATTTTGGAGATTTCCAGCTGAATATTTTATTACTCATTGCTTATAGAAGGCGTGTATATCAGCTATTTATGTTACATGTGACTCAGATTTTACTGTTGAAACTATTTGTCTCATATTTTGCAATAGCTTCAGATAAACCTACATGATATTTCTCCATCATGAGAACAGCCTTTGATGCAAGTCTGACCATGAATTGTGTGTGTGGGAGGGCCAGATGCTCATACTTCATTAAACCTAAACACAGACCCAATTAAAGTGCAGCCAGGCTCAGTCTCAGCAGGACACGGATGCTTTGAATGAAGCCCTTCACCGGCTCTAATGAAGGGAAAACCCTGAATGTGACCATGAGTTCTCCTCTCAGACATGGGTTTGAGATCGTATCAGTCCCTCATGTGAAGCTTGGGGATGATGTTGCTGTTGCGTACTTGAATTCTAAAGGGAGAGCTGTTTGAACAACCATGGTTGTTATGGAATCCTGATGGAGTTCAAATGTGTAGCTTTGGCAAAGCTCTTTGCAAGTATGAATGCGCATGTTTGCATACCTGGAAATTATTTCAGATATTTAAAATACTGTGTGGTATCAGTTGCAATACTTTTAAATGTGTGATGGAATGTTTTTAAGGATGGAGAGGGAAGACAGACAAAATATTTCTCACACATGTCTATGCACAGTTGATACTAAAATAGAACAAGTCTAGTTGGTACATGCATACTAAATGAAGAGCCTGCACTCCATGGCAACTAATAAAGGGATAGCTCATCTGAGTTGTTTTTTCATTCGTGTTATTGTGAACTCACATGACTTTCATCTTCTGTATATTCTGAGTAAAAATAGATATTATTGATTTGCTTGCTTGATTGATTGATTGACATTTTTTGTCCATTGCAAGTCAAAGGGGTATACTAAAAACTACTAATATTAAAACTATTAAAAACTAAATAAAATACAAATAATATATTTAAAAAATAAAGTAAAAAACTGTAAAAAAAAAAAAATAATAATAATAAATAATTAAATAATAATAATAATAATAATAATAATAAATAATTGTTTTTAGATAACTAAAATAAGAAAATGTTTGGTAAAATACTAAAAATATTAAATCTGAAATAAAAAATAAATAAATGAAAGCTGTATAGAATATAACAATAATATAATGATTAAAAAACTATAAAAATCTCTAAAATGTAAACAAAAATTTAAATGTAAATGTATAATCTAAAAATCAAATACACACATAAGTATAGTCATATATAAATTATAAGTAGGCCTATACTAAACACTGCCATAGAAAGAAAGTCATAAAGGGTTGGAACGACATTGGTAAATAATTAAAAAAAAAAATTTATTTTTAGGTGAACTATTCCTTTAAACACAACAACAAACAGACAAAGTCCAAACTCACAATGACACTTTTCTCAGAAAACGGCCAAAACGTGTCCAACAATCACCAGGGGTTGTATATATTAACATGAAGGAAATGCATGTGGAAGAGGAATTTTTCTTGGCTGTTTTGCATGCAAATGTTCAAGTTCATGCCTACTGTACACACACACACACATACTCGTCCCTTTCACCTTCTCTCTTTCTCACCACACAGTCTTTCTTTATTATCAAGACCAGGTGGCAAACTGCCCTAGGTCCAAAAACATTTCAGCTCATTACTAACGAAAACAAACACTCCCCTCTCTGCACCCTTCTCTTAAAACTTCTGTTTTCATAATCATTTATTTTGTTAGAAATGGGACCTCATGGGTTCTGCTTTTCATCAAATGTCCCTTGACGATCTTGCATAAACACCAAACTGCCAATAGAGGGCACCTGTGTATATTTGATGACCTAATTGAGCAAACTTTGCTGAAAAATGTGATGTGCCTCTAAGCAAAGCTCCCCTGTTTAAGTAATATTAGACCCAATGTTTTATTATGTTGATGTGTAATAATACTTGACATAGATTATCAAAGTCAAGTTCTCTTTTCTTGTTTACTATGAGGTAGTCTAATTCAGGCCTATTTCAAAGTTGAAACCATTTCTTTTCAGAGAAAACAGATTTGCTGGTTTCTTTGTTCCTGTCATTTGAATGTTATTTCATAAACCTCTCAGCGTGACCCAGCTATGTCTGTCTTCACGTGACCAATCACATTAGGTAAACTGCTTGCTCTCCTGAATGGCATGTGTTGCTTTACAGAGCAATAACCTCTTATCAGCAGCGAAACAATGTAAATGGCCTCTCAACATGTGAACATACAGCATGATGCTTGTCTAAATGTTAACTCAGACTGATGCTCACAACTTTAATCTCAGATCTGACTGAAACTTTCAACAGTTACTGACAGTAGACTTTTCATGCCCCATTACAGAGACACTGTAACCCAAATATAGTCTTTCTTAAAGGGATAGTACACACAAATGCAAATTCTTTCATCATCTTTTTTTTCTTTTTTTTTTTTTGTTGGCTTTGTTTCTTTGCATTTTATATTTTCATTTTGTTTCATGTTCTTTTGTTCATTTTGTGTTTTGTTTTTGTCCATTATGTCCACTGAAAGCTATTCAAAGTATCATATCATTTTGTGTTTAGTTTATTGGGGGTTTTGTTTAGTTTCATTTCTTTACGTTTCATGTTTTTGCTTTTTGTATTTTGTGTTTGTTCATATTGTCCAATTCACAGCTATTCAGCTGTTCTACAGAAGGGAAAAAAATGGTCAGACATGGATAGACAGGTTTGAAACAACATGAGTGTACTATAAGTAGTGACAGAATTATTACTATCCCTTGTTTGCCAAGTTGTCGCTAAAAGTTTTACAGTTTTTTTGGCATGTTGCTATTAATACCATTCGTAATACATAAAAACCTGTTTTACCTGTTTAATGTTATTTTGTTTCATGTTTCATTTATTGTTTTGTTTCATGTTGCTTTGTTTTGTTTTGTGTGTGTGTGTGTGTGTGTGTGTGTGTGTGTGTGTGTGTGTGTGTGTGTGTGTGTGTGTGTGTGTGTGTGTGTGTATGGGTTCAACACAGTTCAGAACTATTAAAAAAATAATATTTGTTGTGTTCCACATAAGAAATAAACATCATTAATAATACATAAAAAAAGTTCAATATGAGTAAATGTACTAGTCTCTCACATTAAGAATCTCTTGTTTTGAGGCTCATCATGTTTGCTGTTTTCCTTATCAAACTATTCTTTTTGTTGTAGTCCTGAAACCTCATTAATGCTGCGCAATAACAAATTATGCATGTGCTCATGCTGTTCCCAATATTTTGCCATTGAGCATATGAACCTGATGCCAACACAGTGCTGCACTTGTTATATAATTACCCAATACTCCAGACAAACAGAGTGCATTGAGAGTGGAAAAAAACCTTTAAACTACAAGTTTTTATGTTAACGAGGAATGGTATGCACCTATTTGGCCAGATTCTATGTGGTTGTCTGGCAGAGTTGGCAGGCATCGATGGACTCTGACCTGCCTGTGAATTTGTGTGCAAAACATCTATTTAGCTTTTCCTTTAATGGCCAACTCAGTGGGCATAACAGCCGAATAAAAATAGCACATGCAGAACAACCACATTCCAATGTTTTGACTTTCGCCCTGTTAATGGAATTACAGTTATGCAGGCATGATGGTCAGGAGATAAAGTGATAAAGAAATACCGATAAAGAAACCGGAGATGAATGTGCAGACATGAAAACAGCAGGGATTTTTTGTTTTCCATTTCCCGCTAGCATAACATAATCAGTCAGGTTCTCATGGTTGCACTCTTATCCATCCTGATTGGTGGAAAGTGGAAAAATTGGATTCTGATTGAGAAAGTTTTGAACCAGTAATCGGTTGCTTAATTCAGATCACCTGATGGCCTGATTAACACTGTGGTTCAATAGCTGCACTCTTAAGTTTTTTTTTATACTAATCACATACTTTCTAGTTTTGCATCTTACATGAGAACTGCACAGGTCACATCAGACCTTCATTTAGTGTAAGTGTGTCTGACTAGGCCTGAATGTAGCATTTTTACACAAACTGAAAACAGAAACATGACTGTTTTGTTTCAAAGATGTAAACTGGAAACACATCTAAATTCTTACAGATGCAATATAATGACATCATGGGACAACATGTGGCATAGGCCTACTGCTGTTTGAAACTGTTTAAGTTAGTTACATAATGTGTATGAAATTACATAAAGGTTCATTCCTAGGGTATTGTGCAAAAACCTGGCAATTCTAGATTAAATCTGCATTGAAAGCCAGAAAATAAACACATAATTTCCACTGTACTGTAGAACATTGAGAATGGTGATTCTGGGGTACAGAATCAGATCTCTCTTTCTGTTTACCTGCTTTGGATGTGTTGCAAAAAGACTTTTTCTTTTTTACTCGTTGTCTTTTTCAGTAAAAAATCTTAAATTTTTTCCTAGATTTTTTATTCACTTCTTTTTTGTTTATTTTTTATACTAGTTTTAGATTTTTATAGTGCTGACAATATCAAACTTGTTTTAAATAAATAAATAAATAAATAAATTTGCCAGAAACAAATACACTTATTAACAATAAATTGTTATATACCATTCCAATGTTTGAGGTCAGTAAATTGTAAGGGTTTTGTTTTTTAATTGATGTTTTTGAAAAGCTCTTCTAAGCCAATGCTGCATTTATTTGATTAAAAGTACAGTATAACACTTATGTTTTGAAATATTATTACAATAAAAAATTGATTTGTGTTATATATACAAATATATATTACTCCAGTTTTCAGTGTCACAGGATCCTTCAGAAATCAATAGTTACCAATAGTGAAAACAGTTATGCTTTTTTTTTAATTTTCTGAGGAAAAAGAACAGCATTTATTTGAAATAGATAAAATAGTTTACAATGTAAAAGTCTTTGATCCATTTAATGCATTCATCATGAATATAAGTATTTTGCTCTAAAATAAATAAACTTACTGACCTCAGACTTTTATTTTTTTTTCTTTGTCTTGTTTTCTAGTAATGTCTAAACATTCTTGCATCTAGATATGTTTACTTGAGAAGCAAAATTAATTAAAATATTAAGACCTTTTCTGAAAACATTTTTTTTAGTATTTGCTGAAACAAAGCAAAAAACAACAAAAAATGTTTTTTTCAGAAAACAAGTCTTAGGTCTATCTTAAGTCAATTATTCTCATTTTGATCCAAGAATGTATTTTTGTACTATAAAACAAGACAACAAAAAGAAAAAATCTAAGTAAATCATTTTTTGCAGTGTAGACACGCCCCTTTCTGTGTTGCAGCCAGTCATGCAGAAGCAAAGCACCTTTGATTTTGGATCTGTAGAGGCAGATTAAGAAGTGACGAGGCTGTAGAGTCAGATTCTTTAAGAGTCATGCTCTTCATCCCCTGATGCATCTCACTGAGTTCAGGCACTAGGCCGTTAGACTGACCTACTGATTGGTCACAGAGGAATGTCTGGAATGTGCGTTCTCTCTGATCGCTGCAGGGCAATATATTGGCTTGGGAATCTTAAGTCAACTCCCATACATCCTGAGCTATCTTTAAACTTCTTGGAATTCCACCCCCTCCACGTGTCCTCAGACCTGTTTGGAATTTTGAGGCTTTTGCTCCTGGTAGGGTTCAGTATCCATATGTGGACTCTGTACTACATGATTGTTTGCATCTTTGATGTCAAGTACCAAGAATGTCGGCCCACTGTTGTCTTTGGCCGATAAGGAGCTGAAATATCCATTAGGCATGGCATAGATCGGAACACACCAATGAAATGTTTGCGAATCCAAGACTGCTGAAGAAAACAAAACAGGGAAACGGAGGGTGTAGTATGAAAGAGTCTGGGCAAGGACATTGAGTGAGGTTGCTTGTTTTGGCAGTATAAGTCTTCCTTCGTGCTATGAGAGACTGAGAGAGAGTTGTGCTGGTGACCAGAAACGTGATGACAAACTATTTCCTTTCTATTACATTCTTCCTTGCATCGCTCAGTCTTCATTAGGAGTGTAGACATGAATGGACTTCCATTCTTGCATATGGCTGTTTAATTTTATGGTTAAACAGGAGGAGATTGTTATCATCTAATGCATTTTAGTAAAAAAATAGGTCTAAAATCATATATATATATATATAAAGATTAGTTCACCCAAAAATGAAATCTTGCTCAAATTCACTACAAAATCTCCATTCAAGGCCAAGATAGATGAGTTTATTTTTGCATCAAAGCAGATTTGGAGAAAAAAGCTGTACATATTTCTCTCCTAATTCGAGGTCGAGATGACTTTTTCACTGGAGACAGCAGTATTATGAATAAAGAACTCATAAAAACATCTTGATGTTAATTGATGGAATGCAGTCATAGTGATCACTTGTGGATTATTGTTATGTTATACATATGTTATGACACCCATGCCCTCCACTGTAGTTGATCCATTGTTGAGCAAGGGATGTAAATGCTATGCTTTCAAATAAGTTTTTCCGACAACAAACTCATCTTCATATTGGACGGCTTGATGGTGAGTATATTTTCAGCATTTTTATTATTATTTTTTTTTAAAGTGAACTATTCCTTTAAATGTTAGTCTTAGGTTAGGCTATGAAGAATTGCCCTTTGCTTGTAGCCTTTGTCTATAATTTGAGGTGCTACTTTGATACTCAATATATTCCACACTGCTCCGAGCTAAATTAGAATGGTTGCATGTTAGCACAATTATTTGTGCCGATTATCATTCCCACACAGCGCCAGCTCATTTCTCTCCAGGCTGTATTTGTCTGTCTAGATTAGACTTTACTTATTTTAGGTCTACTAGGTCTTCTTCAGTCTGTGGGATGATTTACTCACCAAGTTGTGATCTGTTTAATATGAGACGTCTTCATCAGATGGAATGTGCTGTATTTGGAGTATTTCATCTAATAGAGCCAAACAAAGGGCTTTGATTCAGTCTTGAGCAATCTCTAAAAGAACACACTCGCTTAAATCCTATACTCAATCACATTCAAATTGAACCTCTTAAGAAATATAATGGGGCAAAAAAAATTACTTTTAAATTCTTTTCCATTTGTTTCACATGAAATAAATACTTTAAAATACAAATAAAATATCAAAAATATTAGAAAGTAATTTTCACACCATGCAAACTGACTATTGTTTAGTGCATAGTAACAATCCGTTAATAAATTACTGAGTATTAGATGACAGCAAATGTAATATAAATCTTTACAAATGAGCATGCACAGTTTAAATGCTGTATACTGGTTATCAGTATTGGGGAAAGTTACATTTAAAAGTAATGAATTACAATATTCTGATGTTTCCTAAAAATATAACTAATTCATTACTTCTGCGTTACTACTTCTTATCTGGGCTGGGCTTGCTTGTTTGTTTTTAATATAGAAAAGTTATATTTTTGTCAAATTCTACAATAAAAAGAAGTTAAATACAAATGTGTGTAAAGTCATTTTTGCTTAATAATATGAAATCATCGAAGGTCAGCAGCAAAGATATTGGTTGATAAAATTGGATTAAACACAAAGACAATTTGTGTTATTTAAAATATACAATTATTGCCAGTTTGTTTTGATGTTTTATGAGTTTGCATTTCACTCTTTTTATTCTTTGTGAATCTGTAAATGCATGTTCACATTTAGTCTATATTCAGTCCTGTATGTGTGTATTATATGTATGTGTGTAACATACTGTATATCAGGTTTATGTGGTGCTTTAAATCACACACGTCTCTCTGTGTTTTAGGTTCATTAGGTGTCTGAAGATAAGGTTGTGTGAGAAGGTACAACATGTATGATCTACACCTATAGGAACATTATCATCATTATCAGGAATACCTACACAACTCTCTGACTGATTGTGTGGGCCTGTTGCCACCATCCATCAACCTCTCTTACATATTTAAGCTCAGGTGAACTTTCCCCAGCTTTTCTTTCCCTTCACCACTGAAAACATCTTCAGAATGTAAACGTTCTTCCAGGAGGAGTAAAGAATGAGAGGAACTTGAGGAAAAATATTTGGCGGGCTTTGCTATTGGTGTGAAAGCAGAGAGGGGATTATGGGATAGGTGAGAGGATGGAAGCACTTATGACGTCCCCCCACCATTCTTCTCACCTAACAGGACATGGTTTATGAGGTTTCAGATAGACGGCTGGGTGTCTATGAATGTCAGGTGTCATGGCTGGTCTGAGAACAGTTTTCCCAAGGTTCTTGTTTCCAATGATTAAGGTTTGTGTTAAAATAGTAAGCTCGTCCTAATTCAGCAATAATGGACATCTATCTTTGATCATGCTGCAGTGATTCAAGGTACCTCCTTGAAAACAAAAGGAGGTTGTTTTCAATCAAGACCAGATGGGTTGAGCACTCTCTGGAATGAAAGAAAAAGCTTTTCTTCCTTCAGGAAAGAGAAAGCTATCCTGTTACGGCCTATTTGGATTTAGACATTCTGTTTAGTTGGACCACACACAAACCTAAACATCAACACATTTTCACAAAAAGAAACGCGAAAGAGTGAATCTCTGCTCTTCTTGGCCTTTGTTTCGCATAATTCTGTGCTGTGCCTTGGTTTCCATGCGGTCAGGATTCAAAGTGAGGCTTTGACATCAGCTGTCTGATGGGAAGCACTCTCACCTTTTTTGTGTATTCGTCCTTCTTTTTTCCATCCCTTTTCCCCTTTTCTTTCTGTGGCTTTGTAGTGGTTGTTGTGCAAAGGCCAGAAATTCCTAAGAGACAAGTAGCCTAGACTTCCAGAGCTGCTCATGCATTGATGCAAACTGTGGGCAGACGCTGAGCTAAAATTAGTTGAGATTTATGGGATGTGTGTTTGTATTTTGAGGAGGTGCCGACACGGAAGATTTTTCACAGATTCTTGCACAATCCCGCAAACACAAACATGCACACACCTACTTAGTCACAGATGGGAGGCATTAGGACATAAATAATGAGTTTCACACCATGTGTCAGGGTGAGTGTCCACTAACACACTCACACAAACTGTGCTCTGATGGTTGTTGATTATTTTTCCTGCCATATGAAGAGACAGCCCAGTCTTCAGCCTAGTCTAGCCTATGTATCTAAATACAGGCTTGTGCTTGCTTTTCCACTCTCAAATCCTCAGCAAATCATCAGCTGAGACTTTTTTTTTGTTTTGGAAACTAGTGCATTTTTACAGTTGTTCTTTGTGGGGGAAATATGTATATATATATATATATATATATATATATATACAGTCTGTACTGTATATATATATATATACAGTACAGACCAAAAGTTTGGACACACCTTCTCATTCAAAGAGTTTTCTTTATTTTCATGACTATGAAAATTGTAGAGTCACACTGAAGCCATCAAGGGCTATTTGACCAAGAAGGAGAGTGATGGGGTGCTGCGCCAGATGACCTGGCCTCCACAGTCACCGGACCTGAACCCAATCCAGATGGTTTAGGGGTGAGCTGGACCGCAGACAGAAGGCAAAAGGGCCAACAAGTGCTAAGCATCTCTCGGGGAACTCCTTCAAGACTGTTGGAAGACCATTTCAGGTGACTACCTCTTGAAGCTCATCAAGAGAATGCCAAGAGTGTGCAAAGCAGTAATCAAAGCAAAAGGTGGCTACTTTGAAGAACCTAGGATATGACATATTTTCAGTTGTTTCACACTTTTTTGTTATGTATATAATTCCATATATAATTCCACATGTGTTAATTCAGAGTTTTGATGCCTTCAGTGTGAATCTACAATTTTCATAGTCATGAAAATAAAGAAAACTCTTTGAATGAGAAGGTGTGTCCAAACTTTTGGTCTGTACTGTATATATATATATATATATATATATATATATATATATATATATATATATATATATATATATATATATATATATATATATATATATATATAATGTTAGCCTTTTTCCTTTATTCCTTCTATATGTGATTTATATTTGTGTATTTTATTGTATTGTATTTTATTGTATTTTTACTTTTAGGTAGTAGTGTAGTTTTGGAAAAAAAATACGAAAATGTTTTCTTCATTCTACAGTACGTGTAATATTAACTATTTTAAAAATATATTTTTACACTATTAATATATTTTACACTATTTTTACACTATTAAAAAAAGTATATTATTTGTAACCTGGTTTCTACAACATTATTAAGCAGCAAATCAGCATATTATATAATAATTTCTGAAGAATCGTGTGCCATTGAAGACTGGAGTAATCCAGCTTTTTAAAAATTCAGCTTTGCCAAAAAAATTACATTTTAAAAATCTATATTAATGTTAAAAACCTCTATTTTAATTTGTAGTATTGTTTTACAATATTGCTTTTACTATTGTATTTTTGATCAAAAAATGCAGTCTTGGTGAACAACAGCAGCTTCTTTTAAAACATCTTCCCAAAACGCCAACATTTCAAATTATATTCAAATAATAGTGTATATTTATGTGAAATGCATGTGTGTGACAGAATTTTATTAAGAATAATGTCTATTGTAAAGCAAAGTCAAAGTTGGGATTAGCTATTCATGCCAATTATTTTTACACTGATGTAAATGAGGGATGTAGTTGTTTTGGAAAAAGGTCACGTGAGAAGTAAATGCATTACTTTGTGAAATATGCGCTTGCATTGCACTGCGATCATGTGGGCTGAGAAAAACAAACAAACAAACAAAAAAAACACACACGTGGAATGATATGACAAGGTCACCAAGCTGCAATACAACATCACACAGCATTTGAGACCAGCAATTTTTGTTATATAATGAATTATAACACACTTATTTATTTAATTACTTAATTTATTTAAAGCACTTTTAAAGCACTAGTCCTATCCTGGTTTGTTGAGTGAGAGGCTTTAAACTTTTATGAGTACTTTGTGTTCTACATTTAATGGAATGATTGGAGACACACACGTCTTATTTATATCGAGACTTATTAAAAGAAGTGACAATGTTTTGCACGGAGCACAAACAGCACAAGGTTTAAAACACCCCCTAACTGTGCTCATAACAAACCATACAGACAAACTTCTTTTCCATGGATGCCTATTTAAAAACACTTACACAATACTGCAAAATATTTAAACTGAGAATAACATTATTAGGACAATCTTATGTCAATGAAGGCACAAATCGACAATCGTAAGTCAAGAGTAAAAAAAAAAAAAAAATGTACAAAGTAACAAAGCCATGGCAACATACAGAATATAATACAAGACACATTAAATAACACAATTTAAATATGTAGTATATCCAGTCAAGTTTTCTCAATGAACTATAACAGATATCCTATAGGATAAACATTCTTTTCCAGTTAATTTCTTATATATATATTTAAATGGTTACACTGTACTTCATATAAAACTGCCACATTGACGCTTAGGTTGACAGAAATGCCTTGTAATGTATATCTTAATGCAGTTTTTTAATATTGAGCACATACTCAAAGTTTAAAGCCAGACTATTATAGTTCACACTTAACCCACAGTATAAATGCCTCATGCAACCAATGTTTTGAAAGCCTGTGTGAGCAATTTAGGAAATTAAACTAGAGGAATAACCAAAAAATGAATGTAACAGAAAAAAATGGCATGGTATCTTCATTTTATCTTGACATGCCATTTTATGTGGAACAATAAAGCAATTGCACATGCACAATATATACCACTTCCTGACGATTTTACCGTTAGAGACGTGACCTTTTGATTGCCGTTTTTTTAAGTGAAACATTTTCAATCTTAATCTTTATTTCTATAATCTACTGCCTTAAGAATATGTGTCTTTTAACTCTCCACCTTCTAAAAAGAATAGTTTGGCATCTCTTTCCTGTCTTTAAAGCCATGTGCTGTTGAAACGCAGGTCATTTCTGGACCAGATTTACACCGTAGGTCAAAGCTTGTCTTTCCACACTTTCATGCTTCAGGGGGCTCATATAATTGGCCATGTGCACTAGCATTGTGTGTGCATGTCTGTGTGAGAGAGAATGTATGATATCATAACACTGATACCACCTTTGACCTTTGCCCTTTCCTATCCTTTGTGTTGCACTAGTTGCTCTCTAGCTGATCTCAGAGATACGTCAATATTTGCATGGTTCTGCCTCTGTCACAACAGGTTAAAATGAGCTCTGAGATCATGATATACTCTCAGTTTTTTATGTTTATTTTTATTAATAATCCGCACTTTGATATACACCATAGTACATGCTAGAATTAATATTATATTCCAAGGCAGAGTTATTAGAACGTTGAATTTCATTGTATTTTGATTTTTCACATTTGTTTAGTTTTCTTTTCTTTTTTAAGTTAAATGGTAGTCATTGTTTGTAGTATTTTAGGGCTGCCAAAGTTAATGAATTCTATTTATTTTTTTATAATAATAATAAATTAGCATTTTCCCCCAACAATACAAAGGTAGTACCATGATACATGTTAAAAAAAAAAAACCTTGGTGGTACTGTAGTATCTTTTGGTACTTTTCTGTAAGTTTAGTCAAATCTATGTACAAAAGATACCCTAATAAAGACAAAATGCTCCTCTATTTTTTGTGTGTAATAAACCTACACCTGTATGTCTTTTCAAATTCTCGAAAACATTCCTTTCCTTTAAGTCTTACCATTACGGATGTACTGCTGTGTATGTACTTCACTGAAATTGGTGGTATTATACAATGATAATTTATTATACATGTTCAAATGGCCTTTATCTAACACTTTTCATAATGCATGAACTGTATCGATGAAAACGCTCTCCCATAAACTATGAAATTGCCTTGGTGTTTTCAAAATGTTCAAACCATGAAGGGCAGATAAATACAGTAACTTTAACACAATTCCAATTCCTGTCTTTACGTGCTGCAACTCGGAGAACAGCCGATTTAAAGTGCTTCCGTTGTTCCCCCTCGACTGTCGAGTCTAAAACGAGAATATCATGAGAAATGCTCATCAACGAGAGTTGGTGAATGGAGATATGAAATGTCCCGCTTCTCGACTTGTAAACATTTACCCAGCAGCACTGTGCTGAGAAGGACATGCTGGGAAAAATTCACTCTTCCAGTCTCTCCGCCTTTTTGTTCAAGTCTAGCCTAGCTGGCTGCTAATGTCCAGGGCTTTCTGGTACACCTGGGTAACATCATCCAGATCGCCCAGCAAGGAGAAGCTCCCATTGTCTCCAGGGGAACCAGGAGGGCTACGGACACCCTTTCCACCATGAAGGGGTGCCACGGTCTGAAGGCCCCTGAACCCAGCCGTCTGCAGCAAGTCTTCGGCCGACAGCGAGCCCCGGATGTTGGGTTTCGGAGAGGCGGGTGGCCAGTCCAACGCCATGTTGGAAAGACCCATCTCCTCGTACAAGATGCTGGAGGGTCTGCTCTGGCTCCGCGGGCCATTTGAGTCTGCCTGGGCCTCTCCATGGACTCCCACGGCACTGTGTGTGGAATATTTACCATTACGCTTCAGTATACCTTTCCTCCCAACAGTCCGTTTGGTTGGTGAGCTATTCGGAGGCTGCACAGTAGCACCCCCTAACAGTTCGGAGGATTCGCTGCGCTCCGGCGAGGAGTAATAACCAGACTCGCGCTGCTGATTGTTTTTCAGAATGCCTTTCTTGGGTAACATAGACACCATTTTGGCTGGCGAGCCACCCAGGGTGTCTTCTCGCTCTGGACTCGAGCCGGACTCGACATCTTGGTAGCAAATGGACCGTCTGAGCTCTACTTCGCATAGACTCTGGGACCGCTGGTCTCCACTGGTCGCCCGAGTCTTCAGGATGCTTTTTGGTCTCTTGAGGCCTGACTTCTCCTCTGCAACACCCCACATCCCAACATCATTCTCCTTCATGGACTTTCTCAGACGCCGGGCTGGAGTCAAGGCTGTATTAGTGCCATTGTTAGTGTTACCAGGCTCTGGGCGTTGAATTTTGTCTGGACGAACCTCGGTGCGGTTCTGCCAGTCAATGAAGCGGGCCAGCATGGGTGAGCTGTTCTCCCTTTGCATCTGGCAGTCACACACGCTGGTCTTCCAGCCCCAGTTCACCCACCAGTGATTTGCAATGTCCTCAACTGTAGCTCTGCGATCTGGATTAACCATCAACATCCAGCGGATCAAACCACGAGCGTCTGAATGAGATGGAGAGATTTGAACTCGGTCATGTAACTGAGATTTGGGCTTAGATGACTTAGAAATATCTAGTGAGAAGAGACATACCTGATGACTGTGGCGGTTCTCTGTATTCTCCGTTGCTGATCTGGCGAATGAGTCTATGGTGGTCACCTCCATCGAAGGGCATTGTTCCGTACACAAGAGTATATAGTAATACGCCCAGTGCCCAACTGTCAACCTGTCAAAACAACGCCACATTGATAAATTGGTCCACTGGGAGATAAAGTTTTGGAAAATGGATTATGGAACATTTAAAATGAAAGTTGCATTTAAGTAAATAAACACCAGTGTTCATTATTACTGGGTTTTTTGTTTAGGCCTTATTTTTTTTTTGTATATGAATGAAAATATCCTTTACATGTAATAATATTGATTAATTTGCGAGTTTTAGTCAAACTATGATACAGTTTTAAAGTACTATGTTAGTTTATGAGTTACGTCAAATTACACAAAACAAAATATTATATAATAATTATTTGTAATACATTAAAAATTAAGGTGTACATTTATATAAATTTTTATATTTAAAATATATAATTACAAAATGTATATATTTTATTTTATTTACTGTGTATATTTATTATGTATATATAAATACAAACAAATACAGTACATATTTAGACACTTTTTCATGTATTTCCATGTAAATATTTATGTTCATATAATTGATATTACAGATAAATATTTTAATTGTATAAACTTAACATATTTTTCTTAGAATATAAACATGCATGTGTGTGTATTTATATATACATAATAAATATACACAGTACGCACACAAATATTATGTAAATAAAAACTTTTATTTTGGATGTGATCAAACACGATTAATCATTTGACCGCACTATATTTTATAAAACATTACATTTATTTAAACGTTTAGTGAATTATTAATTTAAATTATGATATTCGTAATGTATTTACAATTTATATAGACAACTGTATAACAAAGTATATTTATATATTTACATTAATACATAACATTTTTTTTACTTTTTTATTATTTTAACAAAATGCTCTTTTTTTCCTATATATATATATATATATATATATATATATATATTTATTTTTTTTTTTACATATTTATCAACTTCCCAAACTGGTTAACCTTTGTACTAGTTGAACATGTGCCGGTAAACACTTGTCGTCACTAAGCAATAGATTAAAAGGTTGTGTTATTTTATTTTCCTGCCTGGACCACAAAGTCAACCCCACCTATATTTATGAACATTTAATCAAGCTGTCATTGTACACCTAATGTATGAGAACAATAGGTAATCTCACATATATCTGTGCAGCAACAGCCACCATAATTCCTGCCCGTTATTTAATCATTTTTTGTGTCGACCTCGTCTGACCCTGCTGCACCTCTGCTGATTAGCCAAGGGTGCAGGTCAGGAATGAGAAGGTATCGAGGAGAAACAATGGCTGATTACAGCGCAGGAAATGTCCACTCCCCAAACTCCAGACCTGTCTGACCCTGGGTAGATGTGAAGAGCTCTGTGATTGTTGGCCCCGATCCACTGATCTCTGACCAGCAAGAAGATGAACACTGCCTTTCCCATGGTCTCCAGTTATGTAAGGATGATTGAGAGACCAGAGGGGATCACTGTGAGTGTATGATTGAATGTCCAAGTCTTGCATGTGTCATCGTACAATAAAAAACTAAAAAAGTATGGCAATTTTTTTATATTCCTGTGTTATATTCCTCCAAGCATTAGCAACCTTGAAGGGTCTATAAGCATGCATGATATCCTGAAAATAACTTTGAGATTAGTCCTCGTTCTTTTTGGCAAAGTCTTTGTTTGTCATTGGATTATGGAGGATGTTGGGCATGCTGACTGACCTGGCCTGTTAAGCGATTCCTTTGGGGAGTGACTGAGTTTGGATGTGGAATAAGGGGTGGTCTCACCTCCCTCAGACATGAGTGGAAACGCTTTCTCTTTCTCTTTGTTATCTGCGTTTTGTTCTCTCTTATCATTTCGAGACAGGAAATATGTGATTGTGTTTCCTAGCCTGGTTGTTTTAAAGGTGAAAAATGAAGGCCTCTTAAATGGCAATGTAGGGTTGCATAACTGGAGAATATTAGTTCATAATGTACCTCGGGGCCTCTATACGGTCGTCCGTTCACAATCTCAGGGGAGGCGTACAGCGGGCTGCCGCAGAATGTTTGAAGAAGCTTGTCCTTATGGTAGAGGTTGGACAAACCAAAATCTGCAATCTGGAAGTAAAAAAAACGAGTCAGAACAGGCTGATATTGAGTAATAAATCACTAGAGGAAAATCGGTGCACACCTTAATGTTGCCGTTGTCATCCAGGAGGATGTTTTCCAGCTTGAGATCTCGGTGTACTACTCCATTCTGTAAGACATCATCAAAACCATAGTTTTTAGATCAACTTATAGGCATCATAGGAACATCACTTTTTATACTGCAACTTTTTTTGTCACATGTGAACATGGACCACAAAACCAGTCATAAGTTTAAATAAATAAGCTTTCCATTGATGTATGGTCTGTTAAAATAGGACAATGTTTGGCTGATATACAACTATTGAAAACAGTGGAATCAGGGTACAAAAATAATCAAAATATTGCGAAAATCGCCTTTAAAGTTGTCCAAATTAAGTTCTTAGCAATGGATATTACTCATCAAAAAATTAAGTTTTGATATATTTATGGTAGGTAAATTTGCTAAATATCTTCATGGAACATGATCTTTACTTAATATCCTAATGATTTTTGGCATAAAAGAAAAATGTATAATTTTGACCCATACAATGTATAGGTTAGTCTATTGCTACAAATTACCCGGAGCTACTTATGACTGGTTTTGTGGTCTAGGGTCACATATTTGATGTCCTACAAAACACTGTAATGAACAATAAATACACTGTTATTCTTTAAAGACAGCAATATTTTATGGAAGGGAAAAGTGACATTTTCCTTAATCCACTGTCAAAAGGCCTGATCTGTGTATCTCCTCTCTCCTTTCCGGGACGACCTCATTGGAATCCCCCAGCTGAGTTGATGACATCATCAGCCCAGCTGTATAGAAACAAAGGCCAAGCCCAGGCTGAATTTCCCCGGGGCGTTTCATTTTCCAGCGGACACGGCCCCGGGTACCGGCTGACCCTTTGTACTGATCTAGGAACGGGATATTCTGCTTTAATCCTACCCTTAACCTTTATAAAACTAGAAAAAATATGCTCCAAAATGTGAAATAAAAGGGGAAACAATGCAGAAATATGTGCTGGATCAATGCGAAAGGTCAATTTGAAGTACAGTATATCACATTCGGAAAGTGGGAAAAATGGGAGAGGAGGAGGGGTTTGGCACCAGGACAGGGGAACACAGCTGCTCTCTGGCTCCACAACCTTTCGCATCGAGACGTTCTTGGAAGTTTAGTTTATCCTTCTCATATCACGTCAAGTCCTCCTTCATGCAGTAAATCATTTTATTTACTCTATAGAGAGCTTGTGCGTGGCTGCATGTGAACATTGCACAGATCACAGATGACAGTTGTTTAGTTTGAGAGGCCTTAAGGTAAGAGACACTGTGCTATAATGTAATTGCAATTACGGTTAAAGGCTAAAGCACCTTAGGTACATGAGGTTTAAGGCAAGAAATGCAATAGAGCCTATTTTTACATTATTCCTAGTTGTAAGCTAGTTTGCCTGGTTAAAGCTAGTCCCCAAACTGGCTAGACTGGCCAAGCTAATGTTTAGCAGCTTGATTTCTCTAAAACCACCCAAAAAAAAAACAGCTTCGACCAAATAAGATCAGCAAACTGGCTTTTTTTTCCACCAAACAGTTATTACATTGAGTATAAATAAAACTAAAATTTAATTTTTTGATCAAACACATTAAATCTACAGTGGCATCTGGTTATCATCCACGGCTGAAACTAGTTGTTTTATTATTTCTTGAAAACCTTTGTCTTCAGCTTTTCACCTAGTTTGAAAGATCATACATTTTGCATGTGTTCTTCAGTTTGCTCTCTGCTAACATATCTTCGATATGAATATATAGTCCAACCAAAAATGACACTTCTACCATTATTTACTCACCCGTATGTTATTTTAAACCTGTATGACCTTTAAGACTTTTTTTTTTTATGGAACACACACACAAAGCTATTAAGAAGAATGTTTTGACTGTTTTTGTCCACATAATGTAAGGCAATGTGGTCCAAAATTACACCTTTCATCATATGGACCAAAAAACCCTCAATTTTCAATCTTCTTTTGTGTTTCCCAGTAGAAAAGGTCAAACAGGTTTAGAATGATATGAAGGTCAGCAAATTATATTTTCATTTATCTCCCCACACAGCTCCACCAGTGCCACCCTTACCTTGTGGCAGTAATGAACAGCTGAGACAATCTGTCTGAAGAAGTGTCTGGTCTCCCTTTCGCTGAGCCTTCGGCGCTCGCTGATGTAATCGTACAGCTCGCCCTTACTGGCATATTCCATCACGATCACAATCTTATCCTTATTCTCGAACACTGTGAATAGCAAATACAACAGCGGTCAATTAGATTACTCAACATGATTGCATTATAGGCATTTGCATGTTAAAGCGACGGCGCATGGAAATGAAAACAGCATACTTCAATTATATCCGCCTCTCTAGCTAAATCTCTCTGTCATTGACTGTTAACAGTTTGGCTCGAGCTTTCATTGGACGGTTGCCAGTATGTAGGAGTCAAAATTGCCAGCGAGTCTGGCTTTAGTCAGGGTCATGGCGATTAGGAGCTGTCTTAGCAAGCGAGACCACAACTGTTAACAGGTGTTAAGTGCAGAGAGGAAGTGAGATTTGGTGTACGTGATCTTGGATGGTGGCATAAACATTACCGTTCTAAGAAAAGGTACATGTTTTGCACAACACAGTATTCTTAGTAGCAGCTCTCAGTCTAATAGCCATCATCTAAGACAATCAGATAAGGGTTTATCTTACAAATCTTAATGGAAGTAATGGGATCTCAGTAAATCTTTGGATTTATTTTGCAGGGGAGTGAAGCTGTTGCTCCATTCAGATCCTCCTCCACCTTCTGCTGATACAGCAGGAGCATCTCTATAGTGATCCTTCATTCTTTAACCACCAGAGGCTGGTTGTCACAGTGTTGGTCAGTGAACCGAATAGACAAGAAAGGTGGGTTTGCTTTGACTCTTGGAGTCACTCTCAACAGCATGTGTATTTGGACACCTGTTGACTGTCTAGGACTAACCAAGCTTGTTGGAATAATCTTCAAAAACCAGTTCACGTTCACGTTCAAGACATCCAAACCAATGCTAGAAGCTAGCACTGAGTAATTACCTCTCTCGGCTAATCCGTATTAGACACAGGAGACTGAGCACTCTCCGTTTAGGCACTGACTTTCAGACTGATCCAGGGTCAGTAATAATGACCCCTGGCTGAGAGCGCGGCGTGAGTCCACAGCCTTGGCGTCTCCCTCCGTCAGCGTGGAGATAAAGCAGCTTTGTTTTGAGTATTGCTGCATTCGGGGGCTAATTTGATGGTTTTTTGATTTATGTTCTAAGAGGCAAAGCTACATTCGTGGGACATTTCAAAAATGCTGATTAATGCAGGACTGTAATGACTTCCATCTCCATTAGAGAATTTACACCCCCCAACAACGTTGTTGCCTGATCAACACCCTTAGGAAGGCAGGGTGTGGTCAGGTCACATAAATAAAACGTGAGGGCAACTGATCTAGAGATGATTGGATGTTGAGAAAAACCACAAGCTGCAGCAAAGGGTGTGGAGTTGACACATGTTGAGAATCAAAGTTGAAGGGGTTTATAGACTTGTGATGTGTGCTCGGATTCTGAATACATTAAGTAAAGTTGTGTTGTCTCATAGACAGTGTTTTACAACTAGCTGTGAGAGACACACAGAAGACACACTCCATTATGCTGGATTTGGCAGATATCATGATCTCTGCAGCAGTGACAGTCTCCACCCACCGGTGCCTGAGCACGAACATCGAATCCTGAGTTTATCACAGTATGTCTTCCAGGAATACTACAATAGATACAAAACAGCATCTGTTTCTCAGCAAACATTGTATGCAGCAACAAAGCACGGATATATGTTGACTATGTTTAAAGAGGTCATATGACGTTGCTAAAAAGAACATTATGTTGTGTATTTGGTTTAATGCAATGTGTTTGTTGTTTAAGGTAAAAAAAACAACAACATTATTTTCCACATTATGTACAGTACATTATTGTTGTATAAAAAAACACATTAGATTTCAAATCTTTTTCTATTCTATCTGTTTTCTATCTATGCTATCATATCTTTTTATTTATTATATAATTTTTAAAAACCTTGCAACGTGTACTACATGAAGCCAACTGAGACTTGTTATAGCACTTATATAGTTCACGTTATTGTTATAGAACTATATCATTGCTTTTTTGTTGATTTTGATTGCTTCCATTGTCCTCATTTGGAAGTCGCTTTGGATAAAAGCATCTGCTAAATGACTAAATGTAGATGTAAAAGACCTACCTTCGTATATAGAGATGATGTGTGGATGGCGGAGAGAAGACATGATCTCGATCTCTCTGCGGATGTGCACCATGTCTTGTTCATCTTTAATCTTCTCCTTTCGGATGGATTTAATCGCCACCTGAAAACCAACAAACAAGTAGAATCAACTATGTGAATCCCATTTGTAACATGTTAGTGTTTAGGCAAAGTACTATTAGTGATTCGTTTGGAGAAATTAGAAAATATTGATGGATTCCTGGTTTAGGAGCAATTTTTTCAGTTTGATTGAGCAGTATTGATGAAGATGAGGGTCAAAGGTTAAAAAACTCTGATTGATGATATTTGTGTTCCAGTGGCATCCTGGCTCAGGGGTCATAGATCATAGAAACAGAAGAGCCTACTCCCTTTTATGGTATCAAGGAGTTCACAGGAAAATAACTTCCTGTCTTAGGTGGTCAGGTGACCCACAAATTTGTGGAACTAACAAATCTAGTAGTAATAGCACTCTTTTTATTTAACCTTCAGAGCAGTTTAATATAGGGGGTTAAAACATGGACTTGGGTTATAACAGTTAACTAAAACTAAAATACCACAAAAAAAGTTTTCATTACATTAATTAAAATAAAATGTAATAAAACTTAAACTTATTTTATTTCAGATAGTTGCTATATGGCAACATTTATCATTTCATTTAGTTTAAAAATGACAAAAAATAATAAATGGAATAAAAATTAATTTAAATTATTAACAAAACTACAATAATGTCTGTTTTACAATAAAATAACATAGTATCTTTAAAATAGTGTGATGAAATACAATAAAAATTATTTAAATGAATTATGTAATGTGCTTATAATATACTTTAATTATGATGAACTATGTAGATAGTCATTAAAAAAAATGCATATAATTATTTTATTCCCTATAGAAAGCATTAAATTTTATTTCGGTACTTTTTTTTCTTCCATTTTCTTTTTCAAAATTCTGAAGAGAGATGTTTTTTGTAAGCTAAAGGCAATGACGGTTTAGATCTGGAGTTTACGGCTTAACCTTGAGTGAAAATGGGTTTCTGTGAAGGTGAATGGCTTTTTTTTGGGAGAAGGCGCACCGCAGGAGTTATTTTTAAACGTCCCATTTACCAGCTCTCAAACAGGCTCATCACAGAGATGTGTCAGTGCTCTAAAGCCTGCTTTCAAAGAACCTCTTTTTGATTTTTACATATATATATATATATATAATATTTAATAATGCAATGTTATCTCCAGCATAAATGATTGAATTTTAGTGGCTAAATTAATTTACTCAATCTCTTAAATTCTTATCCTTTATATGCATGCTTGAGGATACTGAGAAGATTTCTGCCATGCCAAGTCTGAGTGGTCGTGACTCATGAGGAGGGACTAAAGTTGCAGGAAGTTTGAAGCATGTTCCTCCACTGACTCATAAAACACGAAGAAGGGGGAAGTGGCTCTGACAGAGCTGACTTCCTGTCCACCCAGTGCAGTTCACAACCCTGCCATCCCAAGCTTTTTAGGGGCAAAATGGTGTGTATGCAATGTATTGTTTTCTTGTCAGATGACATCTACAATGCATACAGTTAATGTTACAGCCTTATCAGTGACTTATATAAAACTCATAGTGCAGCACTTGTGATAAATGTATTTAACGCGCCACTTGGATATGATCTGTCTGGTTACAGTCTGGTGTTTGTTACTAGGCTGGTGTGTGTGCATGTGTTAAGAACCACTATGTGATTTAATGTCTTATCCTCTCAAACTTTACCCTAATTACAGTTAAAGCATAATGCAGGCTGATTTTTTGACCTCGCTGAAGGAAGCGCACATGGTTGAGTGGTATTGTTACCCAGCCTGTGGCTACAGATCATTAAGCCAGCCTGTGTTTGATGCTTTTGCCAGCTGGCTGTAGGCTTTGCTCTTTTCTAACCCCTGGCTAAAACTGAAGCCTTCTTATTGTCTCCTAGACATAGACCAGCCCATTGTCTGAGCCTCACACAACAGCTGTGTTGTTTTACCTGTCCGCCGTTTAAAGGGGAAAAGGGGAGTACCTTTACTCACTGGAGCATTTGTGCAGAACAAAGTTTTGGAAAAATGTGTTATAGAAAATTTAACAATGAAGGAGCAAAAAACAAAACAAAAAACAAAGGCAGTTATTGCATTTGTTGTTTCAACTTCCTCCACCTTTTCCATCTTTCTATGTCATAATGTTACGTTAGCATATATAACATACTATGTCAGTGTCTGAAATTCAACACAACCCTTGTTCAACCCTAGTTGACAAAATTATTTTTCATTTAAATGGAGCAAGCAATCCATAAACACTAAAATACTGTTTCAAAATTATAGCCATACAATGTAAACAATATGCTTTTAAAAATTATTTTAGTGTTTATGAAAAATATTCTTTAAATTCTTCTATATATATAATTTATTTTATTTATTTTTTGGTTACTGTTTAAACAAGTATTGTATCGAAATTTGTATTGAACCTGTAATATTCCTAATATTCCTTTAGATATGGTAAAATCCTGGTTTAGGCCTAAGATAAAGTGCTTGTTTGTATAACATATAGCCTATATGAGATCAGCTAAAAATGTATTATAAAGAAGCACAATCAAACAGTCAGTATATATGTTCTGGTTTAACTCATCCCACAAAGTTCTGAATTCTTTTCTTTGCTACTAGCATGAGTCATGCTTAGCTATATTCAGCCATCGGTCCATTCAGACAATGAGCATGGACTGCGACTCCAGAATTTTTTCAGTTCGTACATACTACTTTATCATCTGCCCCAGTCCACAATGTCTACATGTCTTTTTTGTCCATCACCAAACCCCCATTTTAATAACAAAGCAAATAACTAAAGCTCACATGTGTTGGCAGGGAAAGCTTTTAAATGCATATGCTTGAAAATTCTTTACTGGTGCCAAAATCATCACCATACAAACACCAGTTGTGTTGGTCTCCACAGAACCACACTGTCTACTGTTTCAGTTTAATCAGACGGTGTGGTTTCAGTAATTAGGTTACCAAGTCCAGGATGTGACTCTGAGAGCATCCTGCGCTCAAGCAGCTGTTGACATCAGGCCACATTTTTCGCCCACAGCTCTGACCCACTAGATCCATATCTGCCCCACTCAAGATGCAGATCTGTCTCGGGATTAATGCACTGACCTAGTTCCAAAACAGAAGTGGTTTATCCTATTTTTTCCAACTTATCTTGCTCTACAGATGTTGTGCATTTCTTAGCATTGGTGGTGAGGCCAAAGTGGTACGTAAAGGAGCTTAGGTTACTTGCAACATAAATATACCTCTCATGCTTTAAAACCTTTGACCTGCTCAAATTCTAAATGACCTAAATGAGCTGACCCCATTACTGAGGGACGGAAGACAGCACTTGCCCTGTGAAATTGTGCATGTAATGATGGCCATTAAAGGCACATTTACTTTCACCAAATTTTCAAAGGAATGTTTAATTAGGTGAACTGATATCAGGTGAAACCCACACATCTCCCATATGAAAGGATAATAACAACCGAGATCTTAGATCCAATAGGACAATGAGATGAAACAGAAAAATTCACCTGTCTTCTGCTTCTCCATTATCATTGATCACTCTTAAAAATAAAGGTTCTTTAATGACATTGATGGTTCCACAAAGAACTTTAACATCCATAAAACCTTTCCATTCCACAAAAGGTTCTTTGTAGTTAGATGTTCTTCACAATGAGAAAAAGAAAAAAAGTTATTTGAAAAATTGTTCTTCTGTGGCATCACTGTGAAAATCCCCATTTGAAACCTTTATTTCTAAGAGTGATGGAAAAAAATACTATATTTCTTGAACTTCAACACTCAGCTCTGGTTTGACAAGATGCAAAACTCATTTAGTTCTTCCAAAATCAAATGAGCTGGTTGGTTCATGCTACTCATTTCATACCTATCTAAGAACTTCATAAGATCTCTTGAGCTTTTAAAGAGCTTTTTTTGGAGGGCCATTGCATGTTGGTCAACTCACCGCTCGTCCAGTGTGCCTCTCTATGGCTTTCTTCACTTTTCCATATGTTCCTCTCCCGAGGGTTTCGAGGAGCTCGTAGCGGTGCTTCAGGTTGTGTTTGTGGTGATGTTTCTTCACGCTGGAGCCTCTCCGTGCACCAAGTGAGGCTGGCATCTCTCCTCCGGGATAGTCCACCGGTAGAGGCTCACTTTCATTCGCTCCGTTACTCGCTAACGGGGATGATTCCGTCTCCATGGTTTCCTCGGCGATGTGTCCAGATGCTCGATCAGTCTTAGGATCGGCGCTCAGACGTTACAGAAACTCAGAAATATTACGAACTCGGTGTTCAGTCGTTAGTTAATCTAATGGATGAGGACTGGGATTTGTACGGGGCGTCTGAGAGGAGCGACCCGTCAGTCATTCATCGGTGAAGTGCTCGTCTCGCTTCTGGCAGCTCAAATATGCGCGACTCCATGCTTTACCCGTCCATCCCACTCCCACTACCCCCGGCGAGTGTTCCTCCTCCCCTTCTCTTCCCTTTTCTCCAGAGTAAAGACTACAGGAATAAAGAATGCAGCCTGGATGAAGCCGGAGGCGGAGTTATAAGTGCAGGTCTCTCTCTCTCCTAATGGAATAATGGCGTAATGGAGAACATTTAATTGTATTTTATTAGGTTTGGTCAATGCTTTCCCTTCATCACTCTCTCTCAATTATGCTTCCATTTAATGTGCTTTATTGGCATGACGAATAACTACATTTCTAGGGCTAAAGCATTTCCAGTTGCATGTAATATGCATGTGTTTTGCAGCAATTTATAGTTAAAATGATTACAATATAACAATAATTAAAAATATGATTCTACTGAGTAGGGTAACATTATTGCTTGTCTAACATATAATGGATTTTTTTAAATAAACAAATAAATGATGGATTTATTGCATAAATACATAAATAAATAAAAAACATAAATAAATGCATAGCCAAAAACAAACAAACAAACAAATAAAAATGCATTAATGAACTTTAAGCACATTTTAGCTATATTTATTTCTAAGCAAGCTCTTTGTGTATATATTTTGTGGTGTACTGCATTGGGCAGGTGCAGTAATGGCTTTTCGAATTGAAGAATCTCTGGTTTTTATTTCCTTGAAATCCACTTGGCTTGTTTTTGTTTGCAATGTGGTCCTAAACATTTGTAGCTCACAGGAAGAGTAGCAAACATTACGCACAGTGAGCGAAATATGGCTCAACAGCGCCCTCTAGCAACAGCACGCTATTTCTGCGGCTGTCCTATATTGGGATCATTGGGACGTACTGCCACCATATGGAGAACTGAGAGTAACACTAAACTAGGCTGTTTTGATAACAATCCGATACCACTCATTCTGTTTATGAAATATGTAGCCTATACTGGATACTCACTTTTGGAAAAACGTTCAGTATGCAACAGTTCAACTTAATCTCAGTTGGACTTCCGTAAAAAACAGTAGTTATAATGCAGCATATACTGTTTTCCACCCTGTTATTTAAAAAAACAAGCGTAACTGGAGATATTGTAGTAATACAAAAAAAGTATTTGTTGTCATCTGCCCTTACTTTGTTTGACACATGAATTGAGGAAGGTCAAGTTTAGCTCAAGGATTGTTCTGCATGTTAACAAATAAGTCATCTTGATATTCTATGCATGCAATTGTATATATACTGTACTATTTTCTTCCACCATAGAATAGTAAAATAGCCATAGATTTTATCACTAGAGGGTTCTGTGGGCAAAAGAAAAAATAAAATGTGTATTTCAACAATTCTGCTAAGTGTAATATAAAATAAGTGCATTAAATATAAATATCAGACCTGAAAAGCTCTAGTTTAGGGCAGTTTTCATAGAGTAAATGCTTACACAGTCTTTACTCTGCCAAGTGGATCATTGTTCTTTGGGATTCTGGGCTGTGGTTTGATGGACAGGCCCTAAAATCAGATATGATGGCTGATGTGCATCTGAAGTTACCCAGAGTCAATCTGAGAGCTGAGCATTCTGGGATTGACAGTCAAAGCAAAAAGATGAGTATGCAAGATCTTTTCTACCCTAAAAAGGTAAGTGAAAGGTCCTTGGTTAGAAGTCTTTGGGATCATAAGCTCATATGACATCAGACAGATCTGCGTGATTCAGTCCTTGCGTACAGGAAATGAACAATCATGGTTTCCGAATGTACTATGACTGTCCCTTACTGTCTTGTCTGTGGCGTGGCATAGGTTGTACTGTACATTACTCTGACATTCTTGCACATAATTGCATAATTGCACATATACAGTATAGCCATATATTATCTCTGACAACACTAAAAGTAGGAATGCAGTCTATGGTAGTGATTATCAGATTTCCTACGTTACCTACAAACTGTACTTGAATGATTGTTTCTAATTCAGGAAAAAAAATTCCAAGAATGTTTGAAATATTAGCTTTGTAGAAAGAGACATAAATTATATATTTATTATTATTATTATTATTATTATTATACATTTTGCTTTGTCTGATAAAAATACATTAAGTTATATTGTGAAATATTTTTACAATTAACTGTTGTATATTAGATAGATAGATAGATAGATAGATAGATAGATAGATAGATAGAAATAGATATATGTATATGTATATGTATATTGTATGTGTAATAGATATACAATGTAAATGTTTTACTGTCACTTTTGATCAATTGAATGCATTGCTGCTAAATAAAAGTAATAATTCATTTTTAAAAAAAATCATATATATATATATGTGTGTGTGTGTTTGTGTGTGTGTATGTGTGTGTGCAGCACATATACCCTATTGGAATTAGTCATGAAATATGCTGTATCCTCTATAAAGACTTAACTATTGTTAAAATTTGGGTTTTGCAATTTTGATATTATAATTGAATGTTTTATGAGAATAACTAATAAACCATTTTTTTATTATGCTAGATATCAAATAATCACATGTATAAGTACAAAATATAACAGCATCAGTATTGTAGTGTTACTGTAGGAAGTGTCGTCACCGTTTAAAGGAAGCTGTGTTTTCCCCTCTGACCCACAGACCCCTGAGTCACTGAGAGACAGTCAAGACCTGAGCAGCCTGTCATCTAGATGAATGAATGAACATTGCGCAATACACACGCACAGGCCTACTTCGGCATCAACACACTCACACACCCTCCAGACACACAGCAATATCCAGATGTGCTGATCTACTTGTTTTTCTATTCTTTGATTCAAAGTGATTTCTTACTTCAGTCTTACATCATTTACATACGTCAGCAACCTTGCATCTCACTTTGAATTCCACTTTAAATTACTTTTTAATTAGTTTTTCTTTCCAGTTTGTGATGTATTTCCTGTTGAAATGTGGGCGGGGCATATCAAAAAGCTGTTTTTTATAGATGACCAACAGGCTCAAGTTACGTCACAGCCATGATCCCAATGATCCCAGAAGAGTTTCATGCATATATGACCTAAAAACTAAAAGACATGGACTAAAAGCCACAAAAGTCCAGTTTTGGGTTCTTGCAGTCTTTACTGTGTTTTATAAGTAATGCCATTTTCAAGGCAGAACTATTCTGCAGTTTTAAAGCTTTTTCCTCCTTGAACATGACAGCGCACCTGATTCCGTGACACATGGTCTGGTAAAATGGTAGAGTTCAGGCGGAAACATCGGCCCCAGGCTGAGACTGAACTCCAGTGTAATTGAAGGCCTTTCTGTCCTACTGTATGAAGATTAACCTGCCATTACATGCAGAGGGCAAGATAGAGACACACACAACTCCCATCCACATTTCATTTGAGAAAATAATTATTCACCCCAAAATGTAGTTTTGCCCAGCCCAAATTAGTCATGAGTGAAATGTGTGCTCAGCGCATTGTTATTATTATTATTTTTAATGTGCAAAACAGCGATAATGAAATAACATAAAGATATAATAAAATCAGAAAAAAATAATTATGAAATAAAAATATTTGTATTAAAAATATTGCGCACACACACATACACATGTACTGTATATATATATATATATATATATATATATATATATATATATATATATATATATATATATATATATATATATATATATATATATATATATATATATATATATATATTAGGGGAATATTACATAATAATTTTCAAGCTCCAGAATTGTAGTTGCAATACCATTTTACATTTTTTTGTTCAAATTCTTTAATAAATACAGCAAACATTGCATCTGTGCTGAAGAATCTACAGTTTTATTGTCATTTTGTGTTGTCAACTCAGTTAATTCGGTGAAAATTTGCTTTGCCACTGATAAAATTTGAAAACATAAAACGAAAATATGATTCAGAGGAGTTTAACTTGGTACATAGAAAAATATTTTAAGGAATGAGTTGACTTTGAAGGCGAGACAGTTTCCCCCTCTCCTTCTATATGCATTATTATTTTATTTTTTATTTTTTGATAGTTGCAGCAATGAATTGGTTTGGAATGCTAGAGTATGAAGCCTAAAGTCAGATTTATTAACTGGGATCTGGTGAAGTCTTAACTGATGGCGCAGAGTCAAACATGCTTGAGAAGTGTGGACCAGCATGTGTCCTTTTCGCTGTCCAGTAGTGCAGGTGAAAGGCCAATGTTTTTTTTCCCTAACAGTCATGCTCAGGTACAATTCTGCACTTCAGGATCTTTAGATAGTTCTGGACTTTGTTCGAATCACGGCGAAAGCAGTACAGGAGCTCGTAGTCGCTCATGGCCTCTCCGCTTTCAGAGAGAGGAAGCATGGCTTCTGCTGCAGACAGACCTGTCACAGAGTTGCCGAGCATTCCCAGTACTCGCATCTGACAGAGGACAAGAGAGAACATTGAATGAATCACAGCGTTTTAGGCATTTTTCACAAAGGCTACAGAAAGTTCACACACCATTTATTGTCAACCACAAAAGGTTTAATGAAATATTTTACTTTATTTCAATTTTTGCAACCTTGTTCCAGAGTTTTATTAAATGATAGGTTTGATTAATTTTGTCATAAAAATATAAACTAATAGTTTAAGGTCAAGTACTGGTTTTGTTATTGAATAACTATACGTTTCCCATTAATTGCCAGAACTTGAGTAAAACTGAACAGTTAAGTTTGTAAAATGCAGCAAACACTAAAATTTGTGTTAAAATGTAGAAAATGCAATTTTCTTTTGTAATTACAAGTTTTTAGTAATCAAAATGACATAAAAATACTCAAACACACACACACACACACAAATATATATAAAAATATATAAAAAAAAATTTAATGTAATTTGTACTATAATGAAATATTTTAAGAAATGCACTTTTCTGTCCACTTAGATTCTGGTAATAGTCATAATTTGCATGTCATATATCATTCATTTTGCAATGTAATCATCATACTTATTATGTATGAAAAATTTAGATATAATACTGTACTTTAAACCTAATATTTATCTAACAGACATGTTAAATAAATTAATATTATTTATTTTATTCTGTTGCTCCATGGGGGAAAAAATAGATGAAACGTGTTATCAGCTACTATTTATAATGTTATGTTCAGTGGTAGTTGATCCAAAATATCTTATACTCTTATGATCTCAAAACATATACAGAACAGATAATACTGATAACATCTCTAATGCTAAGCCAAAGATCTTGTGGAAAGGTAATTCATAAATACACACACTCACACAAGTTTCTCACACCCTTTGTTATTCCCTGATTTGACGTGACTCACCTTTTCAGCTACTTTCTCCACCCCTTTCCTCAGCTCATGGGCCATGTCCCCCATCTCCAGGGCTTTGTTACTGCTGAAGCTGTTGAAGTCCTGCTGGTCAGCCATGCTCTGGTGCAGCTGGAACAGGGGGTCCCTCCAGGCCATCAGCAGTTTAAGAATCACCTCCGTTAACTCTTCACGCTGACACACAAGAGTTTAAGGAGTTCAAAGCTACAGGTATGAAGGAACAGTAGTGTTGATTTGTCTGAAACTATATATATAATATACTAATGAGGTTTGAGAGTTTGAGGAGATGGTTGCTGGGTTACTTAATTTAGCAGATGTGACTTTAAGCGCATTAATTGATGGGACAGTTCTCTTGGGACAGGCTGCAGTTAAGTGCTTTGCTCAAGGGCTCAGAGGTGATAAGACAGCAGTGGGATCTGAGAATACAGTCCATTAATGACAAGCAGTGGCAGCAGAATCACAGGTGCTCGATGTGATAAATGCATCTTAGAGCTCAGCTTTGGGACGTTTGTTAGGAATGGGGTTTTTAGCTGATTAGGATGTTATACTCACAGCTAGTTTCTGTGCATTCTCTTTGCCATTCGGAGTCAAAATGTTGGAGGTGTGACACTTGCGGTAGATCTTTCCAATATGGTTTTTGCTGGGCAGGAAATACTGTTCCTTCAGTCAAAAAGAAAAAAAAAGAGAAGACGGGGGGGGGGGGGGTATTTTATATAAATACAGTTATATTTTAATGTTAGAATTAAACCATTATTTAGTGATCTTTTAAATGCTATAACTAATAATATAGATTTTACATTTCAATGATTTAACTTTCAGTTAAATGCGATTATGCAGTTTATTATGACATTAAAATCTGATGCACTTTTTAAAAAAAAATCTAAAATGTCTATTATTATTTAAATTCATATTTTACATCAGCAAAAGAAGTTCATTTCAAGCTTATGCATGTTATTATGCATTTTAAATATCTAAAAAGACTAACACTATTTTAATACATACTAGATATGAACAAAAATAGTACATTTAGTTGTTGTGCATTTTACTATACACCACAAATATTATTTTTAAATATTATTTATTATTTTTTATAATAAGTTCAACTTATAATAGTTCTAAAATATGAATGTCAATTATTATTTAAATTCATACTTTATATTAACAAAAAGAGTTAATTTTGCTGTTATGCATTTATACATTTTTAAAATGCATCTAAAAAGGTTAGTTTTGTTGCTATGTGTTTTATTATGATAAATATGTAAATAAATATCTCACATTTCATACATGATATTAGCGAAAATAAATAATTTTATCTGTATTATCAAGAAAAAATAAAATTTCAGTCATTTTTTTCCCCTTTTGAGATATATATAATAACTGTAGGTAATATTCATACATATTTGCACATTTATACACTATGCATTTTGATATGCATGATCATTTTGCTAAAAATGCATTCTTGTATTACAAAATGTGGATGTAATACTGTAGCACAGGCACAACAATTTAAAACCTCTTCACTTTACAAAGACAGTTGCATTAGCACAATTAGAAGAAGAGACAGATGTGACTCACAAACTCTGAGTGCAGATCGTTGGAGAGGCTGTGCATTCTGGCGGAGTGCTGAATGACCCTGTCGAAGAGATCTGCCAGGGACGGGACATGGCATCCTGATGGCCCGTGTGCGCAGATGGGTGCGGAGCCGACCCGGCCGTGAGGATCCAGGCACAGAAGTGCCACAAGCAGCACAGCCACTGCCGGCACAGACAAACCCAAAGACAGAGAGAGAAATAGAGAAGCAGAGGGTTAGAGAAAATCTAAGTTCCTCTGAGAAAAACAGTACATCCACAGATGGAGAAAGAGATTTGATTTCTAACTGTAGACAGCCACATGGGCTTCAAAAGCTAGCCGGTCTCCTTGAATCAGAGCCTCTGTCAGTTCATAGAAATACCTTGCTTCAGGCTCCTGGACATTCTGAGAGGAGAGGAGGAGGTTGTGGAATAGCAAGGGGTCGGACTGCTATTTAAAGTGCCCAGAGTTTAGGTGCTGAGGGACGAATCTGCCCATTAAAGAGAAGGGAAGAACGAAGGGGGCGGGCATGAAAAGTGTGTGTGTGTGATGATGGCGTGATTGTCGTAGTCCATTGTGTCCATTCCTTCAATCAGGTGGTGACTAATGCCTCTTCCCCCCACCCAAGTCCCTGCAGGCTGCCCGCTTCGATTTTGTGATTCCTCTTTAACCCTCTCTCTGTCCTGTCATCTGCCCCACCAGAGTAACCTGGGTGATCGGTGCTCTTGACTTCTGCCATCCAAACATGACCCCGAAACGCCAGTAAGTCATGCACTTTAAAAAGTAATCGTAAGGAATAAGTGGTTTACGGAAATGGACTGAGTTGCTTTTAGAGTTTAATTAATTCTGCCCTGTCAGTGTTCAGTTAAGCATTGGTGTACTTCCAAAAGACTGGAAAATGTTATGCATGAAAATAAAAATCTATTATAAAATAGATGCATTTTTTTTCATGGATTGAAATAGTAATTTCGAATAAATAAGCTTTCCATTGATGTATGATTTGTTAGAATAGGACAATATTTGGCTGAGATATAACTATTTTAAAATCTGGAATCTGGTGCAAAAAAAAAATTTAAATATTGAGAAAACATTTAAAGTTGTCCAAGTGAAGTTCTTAGCAATGCATATTAATAGTCAAAAAATAAAGTTTTGATATATTTATGGTAGGAAATGTACAAAATATGTTCATGGAGCATGATCTTTACTTAACATCCTGATGATTTTTGGCATAAAAGAAAAATCGACAATTTTGACCCATACAATGTATTGTTGGCTATTGAGAGTGAAAATATAATTTTTGTTTACAGTGCACTTGGGGTGGACACACTGATCTGACAAAAGCCAACAACCATTGGAATTTGATGTTTGATGGGGCAAAAATGATTTCCTTTTTTCCTTTATCCCTTTGTGTTTGAATTCAGCTTGCCTTGCTGCATGTGCTCGATAAGAGACACTTTACCTCAGACATTGTGTTAGTGTAGCTGGATGTTCAGTACCACTGTGACGACCATCATACGCCACCCAACCCTCAAGGCATGATATACATGTGTGGCTATGACAAGTCGACGTTAAACTGGATGGAACTATGACGTCAGACAGCTGGATATGGGTCAAACACAGACAGGGGGACTATTATTAGATATCAAATCTTACAAACTGTCATAAAACAGTGAGTTGTTCTCTCAAATGTTCAGGGATGAAAATAGAATGCGGACAGAATGTCACTTTAAATGATGATATGCGTGAAACATGCTGACAGAAGCGATAGAGATCAGGTGACTGGATAAAACTCTATCTACAACTAAAAATAGTTTTCTTTTGTTACTAAAGTATTTACACTTCCATTCAAAAGTTTGGGATTGGCAAGTATTTTTCATGTTTTTAAAAGAAGCCTCATTAATTTGATTCAAAATACAGTAACAACAACAACAAAAAACTGTAATATTGTGAAATATTGTACAGTAATATATTTTAAAATGTAATTTATTGCTGTAATGGCAAAAGCTAAATTTTTAAGCAATCATTACTCCAATCTTCAGTGATCCTTCAGAAATCTATTTAATATGCTGATTTAAACAGTTATTATTATCAGTGTTGGTTAATATTTTATAAGGTGTAGATATCAACTAGAAACATTTTGTAACATTATACATGTCTTTACTATCAATTTAGACCTAATGCATCTTTGCTGAATAAAAATATTAGCATCTTTAAAAAATAATAATAATAAATCTCTCTGACCCCAAACTATATAGTGTTTTTCGTTGATGTTCAAGAACATTATGACAGAAATGAGCGCTGCCATCATTTATGTGTTTAGTTAATTGATCCACAAAACATGATTTTTGCCTGTGCTGACAGTTGTTGGGTTTTGTGTAAGTTAAAGGGGTCAAGGCAGTGTATATTTCAGATATTTTGTCTCCACGTGAGGTTAAGCAGAAGTAATGAGTCCGTATCTGTTCACACACAACACAACGTAGTTGTAAAATCAGACCCAAATACCCGGCGGGGCTCCACATGGTCTATTCAAGTTATGCAACATCTGTTTAATGCAAGAACAATTCCACATATTGTCCATCTCTCTCAAACCCTTTTCCTCATTAGTTACTGATTAATTTCTATAAGTATGCATTTTTAGCATTTGATTATGTAAAAGCACTAACTAACTAGTTGTATATTTGTAAAAAAAAAAAAAAAAAAAAAGAAATGAAAAGAAAATATTTGGTGAGTTATTAAGCTAATTATTTAACTTACAAACAGAAACTCCCTTTAGCATTACTTGTGTGTTCAGTTTAGCAGTATTTTTTATTTTATTTATTATTATAAATAATATACAAAAATGGGGAAGTCATGGCCTAGTGGTTAGCGAGTTTGACTCCTAACCCTAGGGTAGTGGGTTCGAGTCTCGTGCCAGCAACACCATGACTTCGGTGCCCTTGAGCAAGGCACTGAACCCCCAACTGCTCCCCGGGCACTGCAGCATAAATGGCTGACCACTGCTCCGGGTGTGTGTGTGTTCACTGCTGTGTGTGTGCACTTTGGATGGGTTAAATGCAGAGCACGAATTCTGAGTATGGGTCACCATACTTGGCTGAATGTCACATCACTTTTATTAACATTATTTTTGCCTACATGGTTTGAAGGAATATTACTGTATTTTATTTTATATTTTATTTATTTTATTTATTTTAATTAAGAATAACACTTCAACAGGGAATTCAAATGCTATAAAATAGAGATTTAGTTCTGATATATTGACAAATTGAACACAAAACCTTCTTATACTCCCAAAGGTCATTAGTACTGTCACCGTGGCAGTAGGATAAATGAGTTAAGGAGCATTTTTCAGGTTTTTCTGTTGTAATGGGACACAGAATGCTAAGATGATCCAGCACCATGGACAGCAACTGCATGTCCTTTTTTTTTTTTTTTTTTTTACTTTTGTAAACTTTTAAGAGACAGTACATGTGGACATTTCTCTTGAAAAGTGAACGTCATTGCTCAATGTCCATTTAAAGTGAATGTAAATATATGCCAAGTCAATGTCCTCATATGCTTTACCAACGACCTAATGATAATTATGAAGCATTTAATAAGACAAACTTTCATACTCAGCAGAAGTCTAAATGGAAACTTCAGTCACAATTCATTATGAATCATACATTGAGTGGCTAAATGCTAGAGTAATACTTCCACCCATTAACACAGAAAAAGATGGACAAATGCACTTTGAAATATACTGTTGACTCTCAGTAAAGTCCATATATGTACATAAATAGCATCAGTGCATTTTGAAGCCTTTTAAAAATGAGAGCATTCCAAAAACGACTTAAAATGATTTCTTAGAATTATCCAGCTAATGTCAGTGCCAACATCCTCTTGGTTAGTGCATCGACACAGTGCAACTGTGCTCATGCCGACCCGAGTTCGATTCCCGTCTCAAGGTCCTTTGCAAATACCGATCCCCTTTCTCCTTCCAGTGCTTTCCTGTCATCTCTCTAGTGTCGTATCTCAATAAAAATGGCATAAAATGCCCATAAAAATAACTTTTTTTTTAATTATCCGCCTAATTACACAATGTTGTTTCCTGACCTCTTGAAAACTGCACATGTACTGAAGGCCAGGCTCATGTCCGGCTCATTACAGATCAACATCCTCACTTATACACTTCCTTCGCCGTCGTTCATAGACAGTTGCTGTAAGTTCCAAAAATTTAATTTCTATCCAAAAATGATGAGTCAGGTTTAATATTACAATAAATTGGGTATGACCCCATGGTATACTTGTGTTCTATTAAAACCTTTAAATGAAAACAAAGCAAAAGCAGATGCAGATTTGGAACCACAGTGTGTTTATAAAATATGAATAATAATTAAATGTATCTAATTGTAATGCACAATATATATATATATATATATATATATATATATATGTATATATATCACAGTTAATTCTCTTTGAATGTGAAATTTACAGTACTATTAAATTCTGAGTAAAAAAAAATTATTTTATTTTTTCTTTCATCAAGCTTTTGATAATAATAGTAAATTTACTCCCATTTAATGCTGTAGAGTGTAAAAAAAAATCATAATTTTAACAGTAAAAACTATAAAATGCTGTGTTAAAAACCTGTTAATAATTAACAATAAGTTCACTTTTGGTGAAAAAATAAATCGAATGGGACATTTAAAGTAATTTTACAGTAAAATACAGTTAAAATTACAGTATTTGGAAGTAAAATATCAAATCCTTATAATTTGTTCTGTTAAAAACTGTAAATAGACATTCCTAGAATTTCCTGTTTTTTTTTTTATTTATTTTTTATTCTTATTATGGTTTGATGGCATTGTTTAAAAAAATAATAAAAACATGGTTACAAACATTATAATTTTAGCAGCAATACTGTAACATGAAAATAATGGACATAATGTTCAGTTTCTGATTAATAATTTTACATATAATTTTATCACTTTGATAATTTATTTAATGTGATGACATTTTACAAAATGTTAAATTTGTATTTAAATTCGTATTTCGTGTCCAAATACTTTTAGAAATACGTTTTATTGCTCAGCAGACAAGCGTGGCCTTTGTCTGACATTTCCATCACCCAGAAAGGTTGTGGGTGGACAGTCCAGCATAACATTCTGTACACAGTTCAGATTTATTTGGCAACATTGCTTTTTACAGGGTCTGCAGTGAAGACACTGCTGGTGGACCAAAAAAATATTCATACGTATGCATACAGCTGATCTGGTAGGATAATACAGTATATGTGATCTTACATAGAACCTGCCCACGGGGGACGTCTCCAAAATGTTTGGAAAAAATCTATGTATTTTAGCAAAGCAGTTAGTTAATATGGCATGACACAGGGTGGCAGAGGTCTTCACGTTTGGCTGCATGCTCGTGTAGTGTGCTGCATGCTGCTGAATCACTGAATCAAGCTAATGTTGTGGCAGCAATGAGAGTCACCTTTGACCTCTCGCACTGGCTCACATGGCTCATCAGTGAGCTGATGTAAACAAACATGGACAGGAAAAATATTAGAGAGACTATTCATAACAGCTGGGCATTCATTACAGTCGAGTTGTGGATTTTGTGCAATGATTTTTAGATGAGTAGTCATTGCTGAGGTTATGTGCATGTGAATCATTTTGGGCTTTGAGTGTCTAATTAAGCGTTTATTTTATTTTTTAGCAACAAGGGAAATCATGCAAACTATGTTTTAAAACTGTATTATTTTGCAATAAATAAATTGAGGCAGTTTTGTTGACATGTTACAATTTTTGTTTTGTTTCTGTTCCAGCAGTATAACACATTGTACTGGCACTTCTCTCTGTTTTATCTATATATACATATATATAGATAAATATATGTGTGTGTATATATATAGATAAATATATGTGTGTGTGTGTATATATATATATATATATATTTTTTTTTTACGCATTATATTAATACTATATATTATATATTAATACTATAAACATACACTATAATAATAAAATAAGTTATAAAGACAAATATAAAATTAGATATCTAAGAATGTGTCTGTTCCACTAGATGTCAGCATTCTATATATTTATATTGTTGCATAGCCAACTTTGTGGGGGAAGTCGTGGCCTAATGGTTAGAGAGTCGGACTCACAATCGAAGGGTTGTGAGGTCGAGTCTCAGGCTGGCAGGAATTGTGGGTGGGGGGAGTGCATGTACAGTGCTCTCAATACCATGACTTAGGTGCCCTTGAGCAAGGCATCGAACCCCCATCTGCTCCCCGGGCGCCGCAGCATTAAATGGCTGCCCACTGGTGTGTGTGTGTGTGTGTGTGTGTGTGTGTGTGTTCACTGCTCTGTGTGTGTGCACTTCGGATGGGTTAAAAGCAGAGCACGAATTCTGAGTATGGGTCACCATACTTGGCTGAATGTCACGCCACTTAAACTTTGCTTCTTTTCTACATGTTGCTTATCAAGCATTAAACAAACAAATCACGTTTTTAATATTTGTCCCTTACTCTATATACAGTATTGTTTGATATTCATTTTTGATCTTAAAATTATTGGTTTTGTTATTATCTTATTATATGGGTAGTAACCTAGTAAAAATGTAAAAATGTACATTTATTTTAAACTAAATATAGGCCTAGTTCAAATCTATTTACATATTTACTGAAAGATAAGCCGAGACTTGATACAAAAATTATAATTAAACTTTATTTGGTGAACTACATGTGCATAATGCACATTTCTTACAATATCAAAGTCTTAAATGTGTTTTAATGTCACTATGACTATGATCTTTGAATAATATCGGCCTTTAAAAGCAAAATTTTTAAAGTGTACCTGAAGTATACCTGCAATAGTTCCACTTTAGCACAATAAAATATACAAAGTACATCTTTAGCTGGACTTCCTCACTACTTCTGCACAGGGGCGCTGCACAAGATCCTAATGTGCCCCCCCCCCCCCCCTGAAAATATATATTCCAGACTTTTCAAGGGCCCTCTCTTCCTTTAGGGCCCTGGTAATAAGTACTGGTTTTGCCCCCAGTCTGACGCCCCTGCTTCTGCATAATTAAAGTGCATTAAATTAGTTGTTCCAATTTAGCAAACTTTAAGTATAATTGAATGGTATTTTATTGAGTACATAAATATTAATATGTATTTGTTGTATACTTAGAAATGCATTTAAGTAAATGTATATTTCACTAGGGTACATTCAGAACAATTTTATAATTTATAGCAGTGCATGATAATGTCTGAATCCTAAAAAGTAAACCGTTCAACCACTTTTCTGTTCTTATGCTGTGCTCTTTATGAATGCTTATAAAACAGCCTGCATTGTAACGGTCATTAATAGTCGCAGTGCAATTTGTCTTTGTATCATAATGACACAGACTGCTGAGGAACATGCTCCAAGCTTCAGAAGATGAGATATAATCCACCCTGTGATGTCAGGATAACACTCCATCCTCTGTAATTGTACTTGTGCATCAGATAAGTGTTTTCATGCTGCACTTGCAGAGCCGCGTGTGCCTCTCACAGGTTTAGAGAGTCTCATTCTTTAGTGAAGTGGAGACAGCAGTGAGTGGTTGTTTGGGTGAAGAGTAGTCATGCTGGATCTGCAGTCGTTTTTGAGTGGTTGCTTAAGTTACAGTAAGTGTAGGTGGCTTTGTGTAGATTAATTTAAAAACACAGACATGACAGCAAACCTGTCATACTCTTAACAACATATATAAGACTGAATTTTTGCATTTGAGTCATTTTTATGAGGTGTGGATGGTATTGGTACATAGGGTGTATAGTGCTATCTTTTTATTATTAATTTTTTAAGTTACTCTTTTACTGACTGCTGTTGTTTCTGTGAGGATTGGGGGGGGGTTCAGGGGTCGTAACTACTCAGCTGACAAAAATATTTTCTAAAAACATTCAAGGTTTCTTAAATGTTCTCTAAAATGTTCTTTTTTGAAAAATATTTTTACTTAATTATTAGAGCATTCCATTTGATCATTTTGCTTATATATATATATATATATATATATATATATATATATATATATATATATATATATATATATTCAAAACTAAAAAATTGTAGACAAAACATTCCCTGAACAAATACTAATAATAACCTTATTATTAAAGAACTGATCAGTTACTGGAAGAACGTTTGCACATAACTTTAGAAGAGAACCTTGCCAGAATGTTCCCTGTTAGCTGACTATCAAGGCTACAGAGAGACCAAAAAGCATTTACAAGCCCTAACCATTGGGGATATTAATAAGAAAAATATTTTAAAAAGCACTCCCTTAATCGAATAAAGTCCTGTGTGGTTTGTATTTTTCTCTCCAGTTAACAGAATGATCACAGCACTCATACTGCAGCCCCCAACTGCTGCTTCATTTGAAGGCCACAAAAATGGTCATGCATGCAGACAGGCTGTTGTCTGAAACACTTGTTGTTGTGTAGTGCCTGAACTGATATGGAGGACAGCTACCTCCCTGTGCATCACTTTTTAAGCTGCCTTCTGTCTATCTGATGCCTTGAGCTGTCATTGTGGAAACTGAAAGGTGTGCGTGATGACATCCAGCAGTTTCTTACCCTCTTTCTCTCTGTTTTCTCCACCGGTTTCTGGTTTATATGCATTTAGATTAATATCATGCATATCGCTACAGTGGTCTAAAAATAATAAGTGATGATAGGACAGTGTAATCAGATTTATAGGTTTGCCATCCAAATGATTCATTAATAATGCATGAGCTAGTATGCACATGCACACACAAACTCCCTGCTTTTTTCTTTTTTTAATGCAATGTGTTGGAACCGCATTCACATGGACAGATAACAGATGCAGCTAGCATTCTCGGAAAGCCAGCCTTTTTAACAAGGTGGTGCAAGTCTGCCACACCTGTTTGATTGGTTGAGCAATTATTAATTCTGCCTCGCATGACCTTCTTCTTTGACCCTTTTCCATATGTAAATGCACTGCAGATGCCATGGCAACATGTCTTAGTAATCTGAGCACCATAATTCTGCATATCCAAGCAACAAAATATTGTCCATATGCCCTTAGTGGATGCATATTTAATCAGTTAATCTCCACTGGTTTACATGAGTTATTTTAGTTTATTAACATGTTGGAGAGGAGTTAAATCATCAAAGCAGCACATTTTTGAATAACTGTCCAGATCCTGATCGCACAGGTAGGCCTACATCATGGAGACGTCTATTTAATGTCTGCATTTACATCTGCAGGACGGATTTATAAAGGTGTTTGCTCATCTGCATCCTCATCCTTTTAGATGTCAAATAGCAGTTTATTAGATAATTTTAATAAGTTTATGATTTAGAATGTGTGTAACACATCTTACAGACGTCTGTCAGATGTGTAGGCTACACAACAGATGCTTTCCAGATCATGCAGTCTTTAACAGATATCTTGGTGATGTATTATACATTTGATAAAACTATCAGAGTAATTTTAAGAATCCTTAATATATTATAAAGTCTTAACTGTATAGGGAACCATAGGGAATTCATGAATGACAGGTTATTTGAGCTTTTTGAAAAGCTATTTAAATAAAAGCTATTATTGTGGTATTGTAAGCTTACTGTATGTATCTGCAAACTTCCAATTTTATGTTATTATAGATGTTGATGTGCATGACCAGCAGATGGCAGGATTTGTGAGCGGCAGGTGCGTTTGTTCAATCTCTCTCTCTCTGGCTGTTGTAAGGGAGGACAGACGCACCTGCATCTCTCCGCTGACCGTTCATTCACAAGAGTGCACTGCATCTTCAGAAGCTGAATTTTCTGCCTGATGGAGTTTTCACTCTTGCTTTATATCTCAGTGTTTATTTTCTAAAGTTTTGTCCAGGTGTTATGAAGATTTGAGGATGCGTTTGTTGGAGATGTATCACTGATGCGCATCTCGCTCAGTTTTCAGCAGAACAGCAGCATGATGGAATAGACGTTTCTCTCACCTCCTTCAAAATGGGATTATTCAAACTTTATTTTGCGCTTTGCACTCTAGGACTTTTCTGCGGTAAGCTTGTATTTGCCAGACGTCTTATTGCTGGCGAATTTCGGCAACGGGGTGGGCGCTTATGTGGTTATGGGATGCTTATATTTTGCATAGTGGGTGGTTACACCTAGGTTTATAATTTGAGCAACCGAAATTTTAAGATATGAAATTTTATATATAAATATGGAAATATTCTATATAAATGTGAATATTTAACGTATAATACAGATAAAAAAGAATACAAATACAACTGTGAATACCTGTTAACTGTAAGTTAGCTTACCATAAATATTAAAAAAAGTTATGCATTTAATACTGTAAAGCTTTAATTTATTTAATTAATAATTATTATTTAGAATTTATTCAAGGCTGCATATTTTAATATATATTAGAACATTTAATATGTATTAAATTGATATTTTCTGTAAGCTATATTCTGTAAGTATAGCTATTTTAGTTGAAAAAAAAACTTTAAAAAAAATCTTAACGATCAGTTATATAAATCTGGGTGTTTTGATCTACAGTAAATATACCATTCATTTAGTTTTGTATGATGTTGTTTTGGAGTTTGTGTGAGTAAAACTGAAAACTGAGTTTATTATGCTCAGTGTAGATTAAGTTGCATGTAAATTAATATATTATGCAGTTTTCTATTTTACTAGATGTATTATTATGATGGCCATCTGTATATGTAAATACACAAAAGCAGATATTTATATTAAAGTGTTTATTTTTTCGTTCAGTGACTGTCTATATTTAATTGCTTTTATTAAATTCTGTTTGTAAATGATTACTTCTGTTTATTGTCTTTAGTTTCAGGTTTGGGGGTTGATCCAGCATTACATGTGGATATCTTCCAGGAGTTTGATCTTGTGAGGTCAAGTGCTGGAGTCTCCCAGGTCCAGGGGTTCCACAATGAGAGCAGGGCATATCTGTTTGAAGGTGCGTGTAACTGGTATTTAACAAGTCAGTCAAGCTAGCATGTGATTCTTTGTTTTAGTTTAAGCATCATAGTGTAACTGACGTCACAGCAGCTTTTCAGAAAAAAAAAAAAAGCATTCACAGTAAGCTTCATCAATTTAGAGAAATTGGAGTCCATTGTCAACATCTGGTGAGAGGAAACAGCCAAGCAGACAGCTGGTTTAGAACGGCATAATTCCAGATCCCACTTAATCTCTCATGAAATATGGATCAACTCAACACTGAAGCATCAATCCCAGGAGTAAACAGGCTCCTGTGTTGAGCAGCAAGTTCTTGCCCATCAAAGAATTGTCATCCCATTCAGGAGATGTAGTTAATGAGGACAGCGAGTAAAGAAGGGAATAACATCTGGCTCGGTGGCTCACTCTGAATGCCAGGATGATACTGTTTGTGGTTCAAGAGTTACAATATGATAAATAGAACCAGTTAAATAGAAAAAATAGAACCAGAAATCGGTTTCTAGGGCTTTTAAAATTAAGTTTCTCATGTCATTGACTCCTGTTCTTTACATTCTTGAATACTCTTTTCCTCTCTCTTACTCTTTCTAAAATTATGATGAATAGAAAAGTTACCATCTAAAGTATTGCGCTAAGTTTTGAAATCTGATTTTTTAAATTATTATTTTTTTGTTATTGACTGCTGGTCACTATTCTATTCTATTCTATTCTATTCTATTCTATTCTATTCTATTCTATTCTATTCTATTCTATTCCTGCTCTAGTGTATTCTGTCCTATATTGTTCTATTATTTGTATTTTCTATATCTGCTCTAGTGTATTCTATTCTGTTCTATGTGTGGTCTACTGTATTCTAATCTTTTTCTCTATTCTTTGTGTAGTCTGTACCTGCTTTAGTGTATTCTGTTCTAGCCTTGTCTATTCTATATATGCTCTATTCTATTCTATTCTATTCTATTCTATTCTACTCTACTCTACTCTATCCTACTCTACTCTACTCTACTCTGTTCTGTGTTTGATCTGCTGTATTCTATTATTTTATTCTCTATTCTTTGTGTAGTCTAGACCTGCTCTACACATGGTCTATTCTGTTTCTGCTCTATTCCATTCTTCTCTGTTCTGTTCTCTCTACTTTATTAATCAATTTTTGTTTTGTCCTATTTGTGTATTCTATGCTATTGAATATTTATTCTATTCTATTCTATCTACTCTATTCTGTTCTATTCTATTCTATTTCTGATCTACTGTATTCTGTTTTTATTCCCTATTCCTTGAGTAGTCTGCTATATTCTGTATTCTGTTCTGTTCTTGTCTTCTCTTGTATTCTGTTTTATTCGGTTCTGTTCTATTCGGTTTATTCTATTCAATTTCTGATACTCTACTCTGTTCTATTCTGTTTTATTATCTGTCTGGTCTACTGTATTCTGTTCCATTTGTCTGTTCTATTCTACACTATCCTGTCTGCTGCATTTTTTTAAATATTCTATTCTGTTCCCTTTTTCTGTTTCTTGTTTTTCTCTCTCACTCTTTTAAACTGTTCCGTTCATTGTTCTGTTATATTCCCAATTGGAGGGCTGTTTTAGCAGATCTGTCTATAGGATCTGTGTCCCTCTGTTGATTTATATCTGGTTGTTTATCCAGATTGACATCCCGCTTTGATCAGTTTGGGGTTAAGTGTCTTGCTCAAGGGCACAATGGTGATGGTCATTCTCTGCTTTCTGGCTCAACTGCTCTTCAGCACCTTAGGACAAAATCACCAACCTTTTAATAACTTAAGCACTATGCTGTCACCACTCCCATGACCTCTGATGATGACAGATTTTTATGCGTGCAGTAACGTTCTAGGTTTGCAGTTAGCCAGCATCTGTGTCATCAGTTCTGTTCCGCACTGCAGTATGAATGGTGTATGAGACATTGCTGCTCTGGGGAATGTATTCATACTGTATACATTGTGCTGTGTGCAACTATACACCCATACACATTGCATTAGACAGATAGGGATGCATACATATTTGTTAAAAAAAATACACAAAGTCTGACATTTTATGATAAGCAGAAGCATTTGATATCTGTGGAGGCAATAGTCTTGCTCTAATTTGGGAAGATGGCACCTCCGCAGTATTGATTGGCACTCCAGTAAATACCAGTGGGATTGCGGAATTGGGATCTAACAGACAGGCTTTGAGACAAGGTCATAAATGTACTGAATGCAGATGAGAGACCTATCAATGTACGTCAATGACATCCATGCTGTGCTGTTTATACAGGAGAGGAGAGGAGAAAAGAGAAGAGGGGAGGCGAAAGAGGAGGGGGAGATATTAAAGATAATTCAAGGCTAAACATGTTATAGTGCCACTGTAGCCAGACATTGTGCTATTGAGTAAGTGCGAGTGGGTGGAATGAACTAAATCTTCTCTTTTGTTATGAGTATTTTTCTATCACAGTTACATATTTATCACAGTATGTTCATAGAAAAAAAGTACATACCTGTCACTGAGGTGGTACCCCAGAAGGTACTATGTTAAGTACAAAGATGAAAGAGATCTGTACATGTCCGGTTTAAGCCCAAAAGGCTTATTTCATTTATTGGTCAGTGGTCACAAAAGTGCAGAATGTTTTCGGGTATTAACCCTTACTTAGTGCCATGTACTTTTGTTGGAGTCTTGAGATTTTTGTTGGTAAATATTTCTGTGTACATTATGTTGATATAGTATAGTTTTTGATGATTTGTAAATGTATTTGCTGTATTTTGTTATATGTTTGAGATTTTTGCAGATATTTTTGTGATCTCTGAGTAATAAATGAAATAAGCCTTTTGGGCTGAATCTGGACTAGTGCAGATCTATTTCATCTTTGTATTATCATATTTTTTTGGATCTACGCACCTTATGTCATTTGCCTACTGGATTTTTGGACATGTGTTTGGCGCTATGACCTTTTCTATTTGTATTTGTAAAGTACTAAAATGGTACTGATATGCACCATTCATAGGTCCATAAGGTACAAAGATGTACATTTTTAGCTTTTGTACCTTTGTACTCCAAAGACAGCTTCACACCTTTTTTTCTGGGAGTGTAGTCATATTTGTCAACAAAAATAGTGTATATTTAGGTAAATTTTAAAGGTATAGACCAAAAATGAAAATTCTGTCAATTTTTACTTATCGGTATTATTAACCCAAAAAACTTTTTTGAAACACATAATATGAATTTTAAAATATCCTGTACACTGTTTTCAACGTAATGAAAGTAAATGAGGACCGAGTCTGTCAAACTCCTAAATGCCAAATTAATCACCAAAAGTATCATAAAATTGGTCCATATATGAAAGAATGATGAGATTCTTTTCAATGAATCTGTTGATTCAGTTCACAAATCCTGAATGATTCATTCATGAATTAAACTAGTAATAACACACTCATTTTCAACTCACTGACTGAATCAGTTACAACACACCGGACTGGAAGATTATCAGTGAATAATGACTTAAATGTTGGTCACATGAGATGTTTGGACCACTGTTAATATACTTATAAAATGATTTTGCATTAAAAATGTCTCCTTTTATGTCCCACAGAATATAATGATTCACTCTTACATTTTTGGATAAACTATTCTTTTAAATACTTCATTAAGATTACTTTATGTTATTTCTATTTGATTATTTCCTCTTTTAATTTGAATCTGATGGATACAAATGCAAAAATAACCTATAGCTAAATCTCAATGACGGTAAACATAAAAATAGAATACGCGTATGTATGTCTGAGTGTGAGTGTGTTACACTGAATAACTTGTTCTGACTGAATGAATTAATGAGCAAAGGGACGAAGCAGGGTGGAAGCAAACGATAAAAGAATGAAGTTTGGAACAATTGTACTTCTTCTGCCAGACCTGGTGCTGACTGGATCTTTTAAATGCCAGGATCAGATTCCTGCTCATTCATCAGCTATTTGAGCATGCAGCTGCCAAGAGGGACAACAGCTAAGTGTTTCTCCTGTGCACTGATGCCGTCTGGACCAGACAAATACTCTATGTCGCTCGTATCCCTCATCCCCCAGCTGAGATTCCATATCTCGACTTTGTGTCTGAAGTACGATTAATTTTTTTTGCAGAGCCTTAAAGGGATAGTTCACTCAAAATTGAAAATTCTGGCATAATTTTCTTACACTCATGTCATTTCAAATCTAACTTTTTTCTTATGGAGAACACAAATTGAGATGTTTAGCAAATTACAATGCCACAGGTATGAGTAAATGATAGAATTGTTCCCTTTAAAGGGACAGTTCACACAAAAATGAAAATGTAATGTTTATCTGCTTACTCCCAGGGCATCCAAGATGTAGGTGACTTTGTTTCTTCAGTAGAACACAAATTAAGTTTTTTTAACTCAAACCGTCTGTCAGTCATATAATGGAAGTGAATGGGAATCATGGCTTTGAGAGCCAAAAAAACATACACAAATAAAACCAAATTAACCTTGCTGCTTCTGACGATACATGTGTAAAGAATCTCTTGAAAGAATCATAATTTCCACCACTAATGTCTTTATACATCAGTGTATCGTTACGAGCCCGAGGGTTTAATTTGGTTTTGTTTGTATATGTTTTTTGTTTTTTTGACTCTCAAAGCTGTGATTCCCATGCACTTCCATTATATGACTGACAGACTGCAACCGTTTGAGTTAAAAAATCTTTGTTTGTGTTCTACTGAAGAAACAAAGTCATCTAAACCTTGGATGCCCTGGGGGTAAGCAGATAAACATCAAATTTTCATTTTTGGGTGAACTATCCCTTTAAGTCTCTGCTAAGAAAAATAAAGCAAACTATTCCTTTAATGCATGCATCTGTGGCATCTCTACCAACCAAAGCACTGCTTTGAGGCACAGGATAATGAACCCATGTCTTCTGATTAATGCAATGTTAACTTGAGGAGAGACACTCGTTCGTTTTGTCATTTTAAGAGTCCTTGAATAATTTATCAGTTGTAAATGAGGTTTTTTTTACACTGGCTTTAAATTTTCATTAAGGTACGTTAGGACACACTTTTAAGCGCTTGCATCATAAGCAGCCTGACTCTCGATCAATTTAAGTGCTTCTTTACATGTAATTGCTCATATTATTGGTCTCACTGATACTCAGCATCATTAGGAAAACTCACCAGCAATATTCTTAAAGGTTTTTAATTTCAGTTCTGCCAGAATAGTGTCACCCGAGTTACATAATTTGCATCACACTGTGTTTCTCGCTCCCAGGAGACCAGTTCTCGTTTATCATTATTGAAGTTATTGGTTCTCTTGAGGCGTAGCAGGGTTGTGGTGTTTGATAACTTGGAGCGATTGATTACAGATTCAGATTACTGAGTACCTCATTGCTCAGTTGTGATTGTGTCCTCGTGGCCTTGAAATTAGGAACTTAAATGTTCCTTAAATGAGATTAACAAAGTAGCATTCTTTAAGCTTATTTAAAAACTGATATATTGATATATATATTTTTAAATACATTTGATATGTGTTTATTAAATCTTTAATTTATTATTTATATATTTATTTCAATATTTAGCTAACAATTTTTTTACCTATTAAATTTCAATGTCTGTACAGATCTGTAACTATTTATTCATTTATTTAGCTCTTTTATTATTATTTACTTTTTTCTGTATACTATATAAGTTTTTTATATTATATATACAATATATAATATACATATGCAAATGTCTCTGCAGATTTGTAATTTATTTGTTTGTTTGTTTTAATTGAATGATTTGCTGACTGTATCGGTACAGATTTTTTAACTTTTATTTATTTATTTATTTAGCTAACCATTTATTTATTTATATTTCAATATTTTGCTAAATCCTTTTCTGTACAGATTTATTTATTTGTTTACGTTTCATATTTTGCTTACTCTCTACACATATTTATTTATTTAGTTATTTATGGCTAACTATTTATCAGTACAGATTTGTAATTTTTTTTAAATGCATTTATGTAAAGTGTCATTATTGGAAATCTGCATAATTTCCTATCAGATAGCCATCATGGATTCCTAGCTGTTCTCTGACCTTTAAATGCTGCAATCGAACGACTAGCCTTTGATTTACAGCACATTAATACAACCCTCAATGATGAGTGGGATAGAAGAATAGCATATCTGAGTCAAAGAGTCAATCCAATGGAAATTAATTGGAGAGGTGTCCAGGAAAAAAACGTTTTTTACAAGCACTTCCCCAGAGGACTTTATGCTGATACTTGTGAACTGTCCTGGAATCCATTACATCAGCTGTGGTGTCCTCTGCGGATTGTTGAGGTTACCAGGTTAGCTTCACCTCACTGTCGTACAGTGTTTTTGATTAATGAAGGTGCTGAAACTCCGCCTCATTGCTGCCGTACAATAGGCTCATGGCTGCGGCTTACAGCTCCCCTGAGCTTTATTTGACAATAGCTACAGAACATTAGTGTTCCCCAGTTGGCTGTGTGTGTGTGTGTGTGTGCGTGTGTGTGCGCGTGTGTGTGCGCGTGTGTGTGCGCGTGTGTGTGCGCGTGTGTGTGTGTGTGTGTGTGTGTGTGTGTTACATGATTTTTACCCTGTGAGAGGACCAGACCCAGACATTTCTTATATTTTGACAGGACTGATTTAAACATTTATCCCTGAGGAGACAGTCAACTTCCTATGTCCTCCTCAGCCAACTCATCAGCTCTCCCAGTGTGTTTCCTCTTCCTTTCTGTCTCTTTTTTATTTCTGTTCTATGTCACTCACATCAGTGTCACAATATGACCTGAATGTCAGTCTACCATCCTCATTTTCTTAAAATTGTCCTTCGTATGCTCCAAGGATATCTTTGAAAGCTAGAGGACTGCCACATTTGCTCTTGTGCCCTTGGTTCTGAAACCAGTATTTTGTTTTGTTTTGTTTTGTTTTGTTTTGTTTTGTTTTGTTTTGTTTTATTTTATTTTATTTTATTTTATTTTATTTTATTTTATTTTATTTTATTTTATTTTATTTTATTTTATTTTATTTTATTTTATTTTATTTTATTTTATTTTATTTTATTTTATTTTATTTCTAACCCCTTTAAAAAAACTATCCTGCTTTGATGTCACAAGGCAGCATTTAAATAAAAATATGTAATTTATATGTTGTTTTTGGCACAAAATTGCATTAATGGCAAAAAAAAAAATCCTTTTTGAGTGCAGATGGTGTAATTTCTTACATGCTAACTGGTCTATGCTAACTAGCCAAACTTTGACCCCTTGGTATTTATCATGCTCATTTATTCCGCTTAGTTTAATATTCACACTGGCTCCAGAGTGAATTTTTAAACATAAATATCACCAGATGGTCCCGCTGGCTCAGAACAGCCATAATAGTTCCATAGCTACATCATGGTCTGGAAACTAAAGACTGTTTTTGCCTCTAAGCCACTTTTGCTTGGTACCAGTAGCATAAAGTTTTAACAAATTCAGTTACTGAAAAAGCTGATGATTGCGTTGAATACATAGCTTGACAACACAGTGATGGAAGGATTAAATACATCAACGTGACCTGTTCTGGGATCGTTTTAATATACAAAGCTTGTAAGATCATATATTCAGTTGATCCAATATGAATTAGCAAATGCCTCTGAATTTCTCCTTCACTGGTTTTGTCACTCTCTCCATCAGGGACATCAAGGAATGCAAGAGCTTCTCTCAAGGCAGTAGAGAGAATTCTTAAGAAGCTGAGAGGAAGAACTGAGTTCACTCTTCTACTGACCCTCAAACAGGAGAGATTCAGCTCTGGAGTGCTGCTATCCATCCACTATGGAGAACAGAGGTATCTATCTATCCATCTTTCTATCCATCCATCCATCCGCTTCTCTATCTATTGGGCTGTCTGTGCATCCATTCTTCCAGTAGTAAAACTTTCTTTCTATTTTTTTTTTCAGTTTAATTTACTGTTCCTCAGAGGAACACATAATCTGTTCTCCTGATGGAATGTCTGTAACACTTCTGATTGGGGTGTCCACTGACATTTCTTAAACACACAGTATTGATCCTACCACCTCTTTAAGGTCAGCACTCAGAGTCCAGGCCAGGAGATTCACGGATCACTGCTCCTCTTCACATTCATTCAAAACTCCTACATTCCCTTGAGCCGCATTATTCCCTGCTACTTTGGCACATACCAGAATTTAATAAGGATTGCTTGGCAGCTTAACCTACAGGAGTCTTGTGCATGGGAACATTAGGACTAACAGAAAACATTTTGGCAGCAGTTATTTCCTGCAGTTCTTAGATTTCAAGCATGATTATGACTTTTCACAAGGATAAATCTGTTTTCTTGGCTTCCTCTTCAGGTTTCTGGAGGTAGAGAGCAGTGGTCTGCGTAATGAGATCCGTCTCTTCTTCCAATCCTCAGACCAGCGGCAGCAGAAAGAGGTCTTCCCCTATAGTCTAGCAGATGGACATTGGCACAAAGTCTCCCTGGCATTCAGTGCCACCCAAGTGGTGCTCCATATTGACTGCAACAGGTTAATGGCTTGAGAACCACCAGAGATGGATTTGAATGCCATGTAGTAGTCTGTATCAATGTCCACTCATGTGTTGCTTTTTATTTGTGCTTGCTTTCAGAATTTACGAAAGGATTGTGGAGACTCCATCTATGGACTTTCACAGAGGAACAAACATCTGGCTTGGTCAAAGAAATGATGCCCATGGGTTCTTCAGGGTACACATAATCTTGTACTGTACATTAAAATAGTCCATAAAACATGTAAAATTGCATGTTTGTCTTGACTACATCTCTGACTTTCTTTCCGTAATGTCTTTCTGTCAGGGAGTTATGCAAGACGTTCAGTTGGTTGTCATACCCCATGGATACGTCGTCCAATGTCCAGATCTCAACCGTAGTAAGAGCATACTTTCAGAAAAAAAATTAACTTTGCACTTTGTTTACTTACTGGTCTGGAAATAACATTAATGTACATCCACCAATTTTGCAGCTTGTCCCACTTGTAATGATTTCCATGGGCTGGTTCAGAAGATCATGGAACTTCAAGATATTTTAGCTAAAACATCAAGCAAGGTAAGTTCATAAAAATGTTTTAATATTGTGGTAGCCTGTGTTTAAATTGTATTTTGCTGCTTGCTCAGTTTAAAAAAAATTATGCTGTTAATTTGATGTGTCTCATTTTATTGTGATTTACTCAATTCTCTCTCCAGTACACAAAATAGTGTTTTTTGTTAATGTTAATACGTTTTTTGTGTGTTATGGTATATTTAATGGCCTAAATAGTGAACACAAATGCTGCCTTTATCATAAATCTCTTATTTCCCTCTCTTTCTAACATTTAATGTTTTTGCTTGCTCTTCATTTTTTTTATTGTGTCCCTCTGTATCGATTCATCATTCAATCTCACCCTCTCTTCTTCCTCATGTCTTCATTGTGCTGTAGTTGGCACTTGCTGAAGAGAAGATGAAGTACCTGGATGGCTGTTACTGTGAGAGGACATGCACCCTGAATGGAGAGATATACAGGGATGATGATGCTTGCATAGATGGATGCAGAAACTGCACATGCTCAGTAGGTTTATGTATTGCCAGGACAGGATGACTTAGTTTTGTTTGGGCTAGGGCTGTGCAAAAAATCGAATGCAATTTTCATTCGCATCTCATCAGTAGACGCTCCTGTAATTAGAAGTATATCTCCAGCACGTGCGTTCAGATCACGGTTGCCAGGTTATCATAACAATTCCTGCCCAGTTGCTTCTCAAAACTAGTCCAAAACTAGCCCAATTGCGTTTCCAGGAGGTTCCCCGATAAAAATTGCTTCCCGGCGTTAAAATATAAGTTTTTTTGGCAGGGTTGCCTTCGTAAAATTCGCATTTTAGGGGCTAAATATGACGTTTTTGGTATTGTCGCTTCGACCCGCAGACATGAAAAACAACCGCAGACTTGGCAACACTGGTTGGCATTTACTACACAGAGCCGTAATTCACTGACAATCTACACAAAATCGATTTTAAAATCGCAGGCGATTCTTTGTCGATTTTGAAAGCGATTTTGTGTTAGTTGTCAGTAGACTACGGCTCTGTGTAGTAAATGCCACTCCACCCCAATCCCAAAAACATGATATTTAGCCCCTAAAATGCGAATTTTACCAAGGCAACCCTGCCAAAAAACTTATATTTTAACCCCGGGAAGCAATTTTTATCGGGGAACCTCCTGGAAATGCGATTGGGCTAATTTTAGACTAGTTTTGAGAAGCAACTGGGCAGGATTTGTTGTGAAAACCTGGAAACCCTGATCTGAATGCATGTGCTGGAGATATACTTCTAATTTCAGGAGAGCGTCTTTACTGATGATTCACTGAATTTTTTGCACAGCCCCAGTTTTGGCGGGAATTTAAACAAGACATTTCTTTATGAGCTACAAGCTCAAGGGATATTCACAATGAGAGCAATTTCCAGCGACAAAGCAATTGGAAGTCAATCTTTTCAGTAATAGTTGAGAAGACATGAGTGACAGTACAAATTATGCAAAAGTAGTGTTTCCCTGTAAAACTTTGCATTCTCTTACAAAAAATTTGCATTCTCTCGCAAAACTATTGCATTCCCCAGAGAAATGTTTTGTTCGCTCGCAAAACCATTTGCATTCTCTTGCAAAACTATAAAGTTCCTCAGAAAAACTTTGTGTTTGCTTGCAAAACATTTGCGTTCTCTTGCAAAACTATTACATTCCCCAGAAAAACTTGGTGTTCTCTCGGAAAACATTTGCATTCTCTCGCAAAACTATTACGATCCTCAGAGAAACTTCGTGTTCGCTTGCAAAACATTTGCGTTCTCTTGCAAAACTATTACATTCCCCGGAAAAACTTGGTGTTCTCTACGAAAAGATTTGCATTCTCTCACAAAACTATTGCGTTCCCCAAATAAATTTTGTGTTCGCTCATAAAACCATTTTCATTCTATTGCATAACTATTAAGTTCCTCAGAGAAACATTGTGTTCGCTCACAAAACATTTGCATTCTCTTGCAAAACTAATGCATTTCCCAGAGAAATGTTGTGTTCGCTTGCAAAACTATTAAGTTCCTCAGAGAAACTTTGTGTTCACTCGCAAAACATTCGCATTCTCTTGCAAAACTATAAAGTTCCTCAGAAAAACTTTGTGTTTGCTTGCAAAACATTTGCGTTCTCTTGCAAAACTATTACATTCCCCGGAAAAACTTGGGTGTTCTCTCGGAAAACATTTGCATTCTCTCGCAAAACTATTACAATCCCCAGAGAAACTTTGTGTTTGCTTGAAAATCATTTGCATTCTTTCGCAAATCTATTGCATTCCTCTGAAGAACGTTGTGTTCTCTCGAGAAAAATTTGCATTCTCTGACAAAACATTTGAATTCTCTCGCAAAACTATTACGTCCCCCCCACCCCAGAAATTTTCTGTTCCCTCACAAAACATTTTCATTCTTTCACGAAACTATTACATTCCCCCGAGAAACTTTGTAATCGCTTGCAAAATATTTTAGTTCTCATGCAAAAGTATTGCGTTTCCCTGTGAAAATTTGCATTATCTTGAAAAACATTAGCATTTTTTTTTTTGCAAAACTATTACATTCCCCTTAAAACTTTGCATTTGTTTGGAAAACATTTGCATTCTTCCACAAAAGTCATGTGTTCCCCTGAGAAACTTTGTGTTTGTCTGCAAAACATTTGTGTGCAAAACATCACTGCCTATTTCTGTAAGTTTATGTTGCAGAATCATGTAATTGTGAAGCTCTTTTATTGATGATGATGGTGTATGTGTGTTTTCCACCTACAGAATGGTACAGTGGAGTGCGAGAATATTTTCTGCCCACCACCTCAGTGTCCCCCTGATACAGCTCCAATCTACATGCCTGGAGCTTGCTGTAAAGAGTGCCAGCGTGAGTGTACACACAACCAAACACAAACACACACAAATGAGGCCATGCGTCTATGGAGGTGCATATATTTGTCAACTTTTCCCCTCTCTCCCTTTGTCTCATGTTTGATCCCTCATATCTCCAGCATCTCTTTTTGCTATCTTCCTTTCCACTAAGATATTTGATATAATCATGCTGCGGTCTTGATGACAAACTGACCACATCCCTGTGTTGCTAGGTTACCGCTGCCATAAATGCGAATGTCAACACACACAAAACGCAGTCACACGCTTTCTCTGGTATCATTAATAATTCAAGGCCAGTGTGCAGCGTGTTGTGTTTGAGTGAGCAGAGCTAATGTGCAGAAGCTAATAGCAGTTTGACTGATGACCAGGGCTTTATTTAACACTGCGCTCTGGTAGGCTTAATCTAACATGCTTGTCCGATCGATGCTTTACTGGTTCACATTCCAAAGTGCTTTCTTGTCTGGATCTCATTTTTGCTTCTTTTTCTCTTTATATATTTTTGGCTTTAGCCGTCTGTCTGTTCAGAGGAAGAGTGTATGTAGAAGGTGATCGTAAAAGCGTACACGATTCTGAGGGAAACTGTCTGCTGTTTGAATGCAGGGTAAGTGCTAGTGTAACTTCAGGCCAGTGGTCTGAAGATTTTCAACAGATCCAGACAGAATCTGACCTTTTCGGCGTTTTTGTTTTGTACTTATTTTTGGAGAAAATTTTCTGAGCAGCATTGAATCGGCATTCAGCTTGAACCTGAATTTGAATTTTTTTCTGACACTTGTTATGAATTTGAATTACAGGCTGAATACGAATTCTCTCTCAGCCTGGTTATGAATTTGAATTCCAAACAACGGTTGCATTCCAAGCAAATTTTGAATTTAGATTCTGTATGGGCCTGGTTATGAATTAATTTTCCAGGCAGAATTTGAATTCTCTCTCATCCTGATTGTGACAAGCAGAATTTTTATACAAATTCTGTCTGTGCTTGGTTACGTATTAGATTTTCAGACAGAAAACGGTTAAATTCCAAGCTAATTTTGTAATTAAATTCTGAATTTAATTTAAAATTTGAATTTAAATTCTGTGCTTGCTTATGAATTAGATTTCCAGGCAGAATTTGAAATCTGAGCCTGGTTATGAATGTGAATATCAAGCGCAAGGTTGGGGATTTGATTCCCCGGGAACACATGTCACTTTGGATAAAAGCGTCTGCTAAATGCATACATTTAATTTAATTTTAATTTAACATTTGATTTTGAAAATCCATCCTAACTGATTTGTCCAAATGTTCCAAAAACCATCTAGACCAGTTGCTTGAACCAGCTTAGACCAGCTTTAAAACAGCTACCATGTTTTAAAACCATATGTTTTACTTGCAGGATAAATTGAATAAAAACTTATTTTTGTGTTTGCAGGATCGAAGTATGCGTAGGGTTGAGATCACTTCTTGTCCAGAGCTAAACTGCCCAGAGTCAGAACAGATCACTCTCACAGACCGCTGCTGCAAAGTGTGCAGAGGTGCGACACACTCAGACACATGCGGAAACAACACACACCCGTCTCTACACTCCGCTGATTGGAGTCATGTCAAGGGCAGCTACCTTTGACCACTGCGCACACAAACTAGATTTGTGCTCAAGACCAAGCCATGACTGTGCATGACTGCACTCATTTATTTTTGCCACCTTCACACTTATAACTGCACACACATAACACCCAGTTTAACAGTGATACTTTAAAGAGCAATATATGCTCAACTTTTCAAACCCCAAAGTTCACAGACTGAGCCACACTGTTTTTACTTTTTTTGTTTGGATTTGCTTGGTTTGTTTTGTTTGGCTTTTTGTTTTGTTTAATTATATGAATATATAAGTAAAAACACACATCTTGGTTCCATGAAAACATTTTATTAACCTTTTTTCCTTAACTATTTTTTGAAGGGGTCCTGTGGTGTGACATACTTTTACAAATAGCCCATTTATACTCTTTTTTTTTTTTTAAATATTAAAGATTAAAGGTGTTTCCAATCTAAGTAATTGAAATAAGATCAGTTTTGGACAAAAACACTGTATAATTAATTACTTGCACTTGTTTTAAGTATAAACTAGTAACATCCAGTAGGACTAAATGCACTGATAATCAAGATATAATCTATGAAAACAAATCTTAATATCTTATACAAAGTTTCTTCTCAAGTAAGCTGAGCTTGTTTAAGGGAGATTTGTTGGAAAATAAGTAAAAAAGCCCAATTAAAAACTCATTAAGAACTCATTTATAAACAATTATAAAATAATTAGTAAAATGCTATTGAAAATGATTTTAGATGGTGTATAGCCTGTCACACCGCAGGATGTGCAATGTCCCGCAAGTATTTCACATCAACTAGCCAGGTGTAGGTGAAAAAGATATCCTCCTAATTCAAAGTAAAGTGTCTTTCAACTACAAATATAAATGCAAATGTAAATATAATGCATTAATTATAAATGTCAGATTTAAACATTGCATAAGAGTTATGCTCTATCTGGCTCACTCTCAGGGCATGATTTCTGTGCTGAGGGTCACAGCCGCAGTTGTGTGGAGAATTCGGACTGCATTAACCTAGAAGCAGGAGCTTTCTGCAGCTGTAAAGAAGGATACCATGCGCTCAGGGACGACAACGCCTACTGTCAAGGTATTAAAATTCCCACTGGCAAACATGCTAGTCATTGATGTATGTATGTTTCTAAACACTATACAAACAAATGAAACTCTAAATCCATCAAACCCTCCATAGCACCTGTTATTTGACCCCCACCACAGATTTGCACGCTAGAAATTTCTGTTTTGTATAAGCAAATAACTGGGCTTTCACAAATCACTAAATTGCCCGCAATCACAGATGGAGGACGTGCAGACGGAAGCTGTTGACTGGTGATTACTTAGTGTCTAGCTGAATGAATATTTCAGCACCGCTATTATCCTTACAGCTGTAATTAATGCATTGTAAACCCTAGAGTTCATGCTGTGCGAGAGTGTGTACAGGTTCCTGTGGCTCGCTGGCTTTTAATAGGCTGTACCCTTGTCTAAACATACACGGTAGCCCAGCGAGAACGTGAAAGATATCTCTTGTCACACATAAGTCCAATGAATGTTTAAAGTTTTACTGTAGTTTGCCTGCAAATGTGCTTCTGTGGTTTTCTTTTGGTTTTTGAATCCTATTAAATGAATAGTTCACCCACACATGAAAAATTGCTGAAAATCTACTTACCTTCAGGCCATCCAAAATGAAGCTGAGCTTGGTTCTTCATCAGAACAGATCTGAAACAATTTAGCATTACATCACTTGCTCACCAATGGATCCTCTGCAGTGAATGGGTGCAAACAGCAGATAATAACATCACAATAATTTACAAGTAATCCACACGACTCCAGTCCATCGGTAACTGTCTTGTAAAGCAAAAAGCATCAAGTCATCATTTATGAGTCCTCTATATGAGTCCTCTATCCATAATACTGCTTTCTTTACTGAAAAAGTTGAGGGATATATGCATAGATCAAGTACCATTTACAAAAAAAAAAATCATTCCATAACTAAACAAACATGTCTGTGGATTTTGATGTGAGAGGACAACAGGGGATGGATTTTTTCACTCAAGCGAGCATTATTATGGAATATAGACTCGTACTATAGTCAAAAGTGACTGATTAATGTTTAAACACCTTTTTTTCATGTAGCATGCAGATTTTCACTTAACAGCATGTTAATTGATGGGCAGGAGTTACAGTATATAGATTACTTGTGGATTTTTTAGATTTTTTTATCAACTGTTTGAGCTCTCATTTTGACGGCACCCATTCACTGCAGAGGATTCATTGCTGAGCAAGTGATGTAATGATACATTTCTAAAAAACTCATTTACATGTTAAATACATCTTGGTAAATGCTCAGCAAATGTTCATTTTTGGGTAAACTATTTGTTGAAATTAATTCTGTTGTCGTTCAACATTAATTCTGCTGTGATTTAACCTCATGTCATTCCAAACCTGCCTTCCTCTGTGGAATGAACAAGAAGATACTATTAAAAGTTGTTACAACTCTTTTTGCCCACACAATGGGGTCAAAAACATATTTTGCGCTGCAGTAAAAATTATAACCAGTTTTGACTTCCCTCTAACATTTCAAGGCAGTTATCAACTGCATCTCAACTGAAAACCTTGAACTGTGAACAATCCATTGTGATGTGAAGTTGAACAACTTGATTTGTCTTTGTCAAACTTTATGACTGAGAGTCACAGTAGGATACCTCCAGAAAAGACAATCAATAGACAATTTTGGGGGAAGTGACAGAAGAACTTTGTCACCTGAAATGCCCTGAAAGCTTCTGTGAGTGACTGAAAGAATTTACCCAGCAAAGTTGTTACAGTAATGTGGCTCCAAGACTCAGTATGACTTGATAAAATCTGAGTCACATCTGAGAGGACCTGCTGGTTCATAATAGCACTCGTTATCAAGCACTGTTGGACTCTTTTAGCATTTGGAAAAATGATGATTTTCCCTGTTTTGATACCAGTTAAGAAAGAGCCACAGAAACGGGGAGGGGGACTCTTTTTCACATGTGTTTATGCTTCTTGCTACAATTAACCAATTAATTTTACTTCACTTATAGTTGTCTCTGCACATTGAGCTGGTATAATATGAAGTATTTTAACATAAAAAAAACACGGACAGTGGCCTCTATATGAAAGTTGTGTTAGTGAAAGCCTTGTTAGCTTGTGAAAAATTCTGTATGTTTGCATGGACTGTGCAGTCGATAGTTTGTAGCAGCCTCAGGGTTATGAATAATACCAGTACCAGTGCGGCACTGAAATAAACGTTAAATTATTAATTCAGAATTCATATCTTCTAGAACAAAAGCAGCTGAAAAAGGCATTACATTTTCGATTACAGAAGTGATGAGTGAGCTTTTCCTTATTTTAAGCACTGAATTCTCCACAGAAGACATATTGGGACAGATAAGACTTTGCAGACATTCTCTCCAATATTCACTTTTGTACCAAACAGACTGCTTTCATGGATTTATATTATGTTTACACCATCTTAAAAAGAAAACTTGACTTTATCAGTTCATTGCTAAAGCAAGTGGTGGGCAAAGACTATTATTATAATTATAACTTCTTAAAAAAAGTGGTTGTCGTGCCTCTGCGTAAGTTAATAAAATGTATTTTCAGAGAATATATTTTATTTTATTTTATTTTATTTTATTTTATTTTATTTTACCCTTTGCTGAGCCAAGATAGGACATAGGTCGGTTAGATTTTGTTTTGGTTTGTTGACCCTAGATAGGACAGGTTAGTTGGTTGGTTTTATTTTGTTTTTGTTTGGTTTGGTTTTGTCCCTAAATAGGACAAGATGGATGGATGGATGGATGGATGGATTTTTACTTAAAGCCTCAAAAATCTATCAAATATATCTTCTAATGGTATTAAAATTATATTTTTGTTGCAAGTAAGACAAAATGCTGATTAAGAACATGAGTTTGTGCTTTGTAGATTTAACAGAGAAAAGAAATGTGAGGAAGATTATATAAAGTGTTTTTGAGGAGGAGAGTGTGGGTGGACCGAAGGACAAGTGTGTATCTATGAAAAGTGTAAGAGAAAAAGCTGGAGGCTGAGAAAGTGAGGGGGGTGGAGGAAAGGGACAGAAAGTGAAAGGTCTAGAAGTGCTCTGTGTTTTGTTAATGCAGTTTAAGGACTGAACTGTGTCACACATATGGTACTGTACATTATTTTTAAAAAGATATTCTAATCTCGTTCTCTTTATTATAGATGTATTTGCAATCTTTCTGTTATCAAGGCTGCTAAAGGTTCATATGAGTTTTGAAGTGACAAATGTATGATTAAATAGTCATAATTGAATTTGTGTGTGTGTGTGTGCTTAAATATTCATCGAAACATTCAAAGATGGTGTTGATGTTCCTGCTATTTTACAGTCTTAACAGTTTCCTGCAGCAGTGTGAACAGTAATGTTCTTCGTACAACAGAACGCTTATGATGTAATGACTGGATCTTCCAGCACCCTTGACAAATGCTGCTAATTGATCACAGCTGCAGTGTGAATGGTGGTTTTTAGCACTGCTTCTTCCCAAATGTTTTGAAAAACGTGTTTTGTTCCAGTCATAGTACAAAGTGTGTCTTCTGTTCTGCTGTGGTTGCAGATATCGATGAGTGTGCAGAGGGGAAACACTACTGCAGAGAGAACACAATGTGTATGAACACACCAGGCTCTTTTATGTGTGTCTGCAACACCGGCTATGTCCGGATTGATGATTACTCTTGCACAGGTGAGTAAAGAAGTCATTAAAATGTGCTTTTTTTGTCAGGGAATTATTCTGGTGAAGAGAAGAGGATTGAGGCATAATGCAGGTTGGATTCAAACCTGAATCTCTCAAATGAGAACCATGGCTTAATGTTTCTGCAGTGGTTATAATTCCACTCATTAAATATGATTCACATTTGTTAATATGTAGATAGAATAAAAAAAATAATATAAATAAATTATATTTATAATGTTATATGTTAAGTAATATTGTATTATGGCAGCATCTACTATATCTAATATTTTAATAAATTCTATGATATTTTAATAATTCATATACCCAAATATTGGAATATATTTTTTTTCGTCTCTAAAAAAAGAATGTGTCTATTTGATGAAAAACAACTTAAATAGTGCAAACTTTAATGTAGACACTACTATAGAAAATATAGTATCTATGTTTTGTGTGTGTTATTAGCCTATCTTTATATATTACTTTTATGTCCTATGTGTCTGTAATCCATGGGGCAAGAAATCCCTGTATGTCTTGAAGTTAAGTGCATTTGTGGTATGTGTTATTGTGAGGCAGAGGATGAATTTCCACATATGTGGACAATAAAGATTTTCTATAAAAAAAAAGAGAAAGCAAATTAGAAAAAAAAGACACCATGTGCAAAAATTTTCACTGATGGAAAGTACAGATGGTACGTGCTCCTGATCTTTAACTTAAAAAAGCAATTAAATCTCTTCAGGAGTGCAGGATAAGGAAGCAAAACACGATGCAAGGGAACAGCTACGTGATAAATTAGCCTTAGTCCTTCTGTGACCTACTTTAAAAGTGAATTAATTACAACGAAGAGGCCAGGAAGGTTTCTGTCTCAATAAATACACAAAAGCACAAAAAACTGCACCTGGGCTGCAAGGTGCAATCATGGGCAACACCAATTCAGCTTTTATTTTGGAAACTATTCAAGGTTTTTTTTTCTGCTGTTCATCTTAGAAAGCCTTGTGTTCTCAAGGCCAGGTGCATTGTTATTATTTATTGTCATTATTTTTCAAGTAGTCTGCAATGCTGCATGTTGTTTTCTAATGGAAAGGGCTGGACTGATTTATGAAACTTCTAATGATCTGGTAATATGGTTATGCTTAGTGGTTGATGAAAAAGCTTATATAAATTGAACAGCATTGAGCCACAGCCTTTTGTAGAGGTATGGAGTCAATTATTCTATGGTTGCATTTGCATATCTAGAGAAGTATTTTAAAAACTGATCCATAAATGGCTGAAATTCTATTCTAAAATCCCCAGAAATGGTTCAGAACCTGATTTTGTTTGTAACTTTCAAAGTCAATCCTCTAAGTATGTATCTTTTTCTTAAAATGTACAGGTAAGAGATAGCCGTTCATTTAAATGCTGCTTTTATATTAAATTAATTAATGAAACTATTACTTGCAGCAGTTAACAGTTTAATTCTATGTGTTTAATCTCTCGTTCTTCCCTCTGGATCTGTTCCCCATTGATGATTGGTTGAAAGCTTTGCATCTGTTGTTGATTGGCTCAAAGCTGTGCATCTGCTTCTGTAATTACCGAGGCTGGCTGTCTGATGGCAAAACGTTATTATTTTCAATTATTCATGTGTGCAGTCACACAGAGAAAAATAATGCGTATTTTGCCTGTGGGATTATTATGAGATTATCTGCAGGCTACAGTCACATCAGTCGAAACTGGTATTCATTTCATATGAAGCTGCAATAGATGTTACCTGATTTAAAACAAGAGCACTTTTAATCAGCCGATCATATTTTAATTTAAAACATCAGAAGTTATTGGAATTACTGCAATTATTTTAATTGCGCTCCACTGCTTCCATATCTGTTCATTAAAACTTCATGATCAGCTCACTGATATTTACTAATTACATCCTTTGCTCAGCAATGAACAAACTTGTAGGCATAAGAGTTTTTGTCAGTTACATGAACAGTGCTAGTCATTAGTTAGTGTTTGCTGTCAAACGAAAAATATCGAAAAATAACATTTTGCATTAACAACGGACATTATGGGGTTTCTAGTTCTCCTTTCTTTCTGTGTCTCTCACAGAATACTTCATTAGTTCCCCTTGAGCAGTCAGCAGATGTTAAGCCTAAAATGACGTTGGTCTCCAATCAGTTCATTTATGTGCTTTCTGTACAGGGCTGTCCATGTAAATGTCCCTTCAAAGATCAGAATGATTCTGCTGGAACATTCTGCTAAACATCTTCTTTTATGTTCCATAGAATAAAGAAGTCATGAGTAAATTAGAGGATGAGTAAATTATTTAACATTTTTGAATGAACTATCCCTTTCATGCACAAACACAAAGAATCGTCTATTCCGAACATGATTTTGTTGCATGCTTGAGAAACAGCATTTCTGTCGGTAAGAACGAATATGATTTTATGACACCCTGTTTAAAGCGTTTAGACTGAATATGTGATCTGCATTGCACTGGTGAAGGTTCCTTAATTCAGCTGCAAATGCATCCCGAGGTGATCATAGATGAGGAACCGCAGCATAAAAACACACAGCCAATCAGTATCATTCATCAGTTAAAGTGCATTTTAATGAGATGATTTAATGACATTTTAATGAGAGTGATTTAAAGATGTGTGTTGTAAGATTTATGACTAAAGTTGATTTGGCAGTTTTGCTTCACTGGAGGATGGTTTTGAGGAGATGACAAGTGACGCATTTAAGAAAAACACACCAGACAGGTGTAAACACTGGGATTTGAAGAAATAAATCAGTAGAGAAGGAAAACCTGAGGAGGAAATTCTCATATATATATATATATATATATATATATATATATATATATATATATATATATATAAAGAGAGAGAGAGAGAGAGAGAGAGAGAGAGAGAGAGAGAGAGAAAGAGAATGAGAATGAGAGAAGCACAATATGAATCTGTTGTTGCTGTTGGAAACTGCTAGATCTGCCCATCTGGAAGATATAAGGTAAATGAATATGTGTGAGGCAAGGAGAGAAAGATTTTTGTTAATATGAGTAATTAGCAGGATAATTGGTGTCGCTATAGCTATCATGGGCAGATGAGTCAACGCAGATGAGAAATCAGACCATACAAACACGTCCACTGTGAGGGATTCATCTGAGTCAAATGCTGCTTGGCATGACTTTAATATCACTGATTGAGGTAAACAGAGCTTGCGTCAGAGGAGCCAGTGGAGCTGATATTGGACCAAATTCTTTATTGGCTTTGATTTCATCCTTTTTTTCTTTTGGATCTTCAAATGAGATGATAAAAAAAAATCAATGATTTTAAATGCTACAGTTGAATTGAGGCATCACAGCATTGTAATGCACATGAAAAATGAATATTCAGTCTGAGATTAACTAAAATTGCATTTCAGTTATTTGTGTTTTTTTATATTAAGTGAGTTATTTATATTAAATAGGGAAGTTGTGCATGCACATTTAAATATCTAATATAAACCAACATTTACATTGGTCGATACTGATTCTAATATCGGCCGATAACCGATATGGTATCAGCATATATTGTGCATCCCTAATATCAAACATAAGGTTAGATTTTTTGTTTTGTTTTAGACAGATCTCTCTCTTTTGCTTGGTCGGTATGATATATTAATGAGGTTCACTGAAGTTTCACCAACATTTTCACAGTATCTTCACTATTCTCTCTGAGTGTCTGTCCGATTCTCCTTAACTCCTGGTTGCTGTGGGAACATTTTTCCCCAAAGAGAAATATTAATGACAGAGGCTCTGCAGCGGAGGACCGTTCTTTGACATTTCAAGCAGGCTGAGTGAAGCCTTTCTTTAGTATGGGGTCATCTGGAGGTCATTGTAAGACTGTAACATGGTGAAACAATACATGGACTGGTTTGCTCTTTTTGTTATAAATCATATGTTTCAATCCAATAATTTTGGTTACTTCATTTACGAGAAAATGGAAAATGACTATTAAAAATTAAAGTTAGTTAGAGTGCTAGTGACAAAAATAAAAATAAATAAGGAATAATAAAAAAAGATAAATACATTAATATCTTTATTAAATAAGGATGTATTACACTGATCAAAAGTCACAGTAAAGACAATTTTAATAATACAAAATGTTTCAACTTTAAATACATGCTGTTCTTTTGAATTATTTAATCAAAGAATCCTGAATTAATTTGTTTATTATTAATTATTTATATATCTGAACATCATGAACTATAGCCCTTTTACAGTTTTTTGAGACATTGCTTCCCAGATAGAGAACGTCTAAGGGCAAAAAACTCTTTGACAGCATCTCAAAAGTGCAGACAACCTTCAACAAAGACTGTGGCATATTATTTTTGTACAGTAGTGTCAGTTATTCCCTAAGCACTGTGCTCATGCGCATCTGACTCCTACTCCTTTCCGTGTTTTATTCTTTCTTTCTGTCTCTTTCTCTTTCCTCCTGCCTGTTTTTCATCTTTGAGATGGAATTGCATGCCCTCCGAGAGAAACAGCAGCAAGGAAGATGGAAAGTGCCGGATGTGCAAAAAAAAAAAGTTGTGCAAAAGTGTGCAAACACACACTGATGCACACTCCTCTTGTGGTTTCAGAGCACGATGAGTGTGTGCATGGACTGAATACCTGTGACGAAAACGCTCTTTGCTTCAATACGGTTGGAGGACACAGTTGCTCCTGTAAACCAGGGTTCATCGGTAATGGAACTGTCTGCAGAGGTAAGCACAAACATCTGAACTCAACATTACACACTAGTCTTGGTACCAAAATTACAGTAAAAATTTGGATTTTCAATATAAAATGTAATTAATGTTAGTAAGGTAGTTGTTAAGTTTAGGTATTGGGTAGGACTAGGGATGTAGAATATGATCTTTCAGAATATGTGGTTTTAAACAGCCAATATGTTAATAATCGGCATGCTAATAAACAACTCGTTTTTTTTTTTTTTTTAATCCAAATGACTTACTTCTGTGGAACACAGAATATTGAATAATATAGTTTTTTACCAAACAGCTTTGGTAAACATTGGCTTCCATTGTATGGACAAAAAACTGACATTTCTCAAAATATCTTATTTTTCACAGAAGAACAAAAGGCACACAGAGAAAGTATTTTTCAATGAAAAAAAACAAAAACGTTTTTTTCAAGCAATTATTCCAAGTAATCAATAATAAAAACAAAGAAACAAATAAGCCAATAAATAAATAAAATGCATAATAATAAAATAAAAATAACTGAACAAAGATATTGCTTTATGAATTCCCCATTTGCATAAATATTAAATGTTTATTTATTAATTAATAAATATTTTAGAATTAATTCATATGAACAAATATGTATTCAATAATTTGTCAAGTAGTTATTTAGGTAAACAGTTCATAATAAAATAACAAAGAAAACAATTAAAAGCAAATAAAAGAAACATAACAAAGATACAAATTAAGCAAACAGTATTGAAGTTTTTCTAATTATTATATTAATAAATAAATGCTAAATATTTTGGAATTGATGTAAATAAATTAACATTTACAATAAATGTAAATGTTATTTCTCAATTAAGTAAAAAAAAAATCCAAAAGTAATTAGAAAGTAAACAAAGTAACATATTAAAAGCAAATAAAACAATAATCAGCATTTGCGCTGCATGACCGAATGCATGATCAGGAAAGTAAAATTTTCTTACCAAGACCAACATTTTGACCAGAAAGTGTGTTTAACCATTCACATATGGATGCATGCTGCAAATGGTACAGTTAAATTATATTTACACAATTGTTGTCATTTTCCACTTTTTCACTCGAAATTGCTAGTAAATTTCATAATTAACTGCAAAGAAATGGCAAGTAACAAATACACTTGAAATTTTGAAAGCTAAACTTGTGAAGCATACTCTAATAATCTTTGTTTTATTGATGGACTATCTTTGTTTTACAGTGCACACATGCATTAGCTCAACCTCTGGTTTGCAGAGAGCAGGTTTTATTGCTGTGGCGTAATCCTGCTGAAATGTGTGTTGACCCCTGTGTCTTGTGTTTGATGTGCAGCGCTGTGTGAGGGCCAGTGTCTCAACGGAGGCTCCTGCGTCTCTCCAGATACCTGCGTCTGCCAGCAGGGCTTCACTGGAAAGAGATGTGAGACAGGTAAGACACAATTAGGCCAGTGGAAGGACATTTCCTGCAACCTTTCTGCAGAGGCCAGGGCAAGAAATTGGGAGTGGAGTAAAGTGTACAACATGTTCTCATGCTGTGATGTTGCCCCTCAAGTGTTTTCATAATAGTGATGGCGTGAGGTGGTAGAAATGTAGTGCTGTAGGAGCTGGAGAAGCCCTGAGGTGATTTATTTTTGATATTTTCCAGGCGAGTGAGATACTTATCTCAAATGATTTCCAAGAATGTGAACATGATCACAGATGTCTCTCAGTGGACTGTGCCATGTTTCATGACACTGTGGATATGTATGTTTGCTATAAATTTGATTATTAATGTCTAAGGACAATATAAAGTGCTGCTAAACTTATTCACTTAAGTGTTGCTAAGATTATTCTCTATATTATGTTGTTCTGCATAACAGAAGAATATAGTTCTGTGTTACAATACAGAATATAAACTAATGTTATTTATTTTATTCTAATTAGAATACAGATTATTATCAAAATGTTATTTTCAGTATTGAAAGTGTTACTTATTCTCAATAACAACAAATTAATAATTAAATGTAACAAATGTGAATTTTTTTTTTAATTATTTAAAAATGAAAAATTTAATTACTTGGTATAACTACTTTTTGTAATAGTGCGAATTATAGAAAAATGATTACTTTGAATTATTATAAAAGTTAAATATTATTATATTTTACTTGTTTTAATATATTGTAATATTATTATAAATTAATGTTAGTAAAATATAAAAAAACATAACATTAATATAAAAATATAAATATAATAATGTTATATAATAGTGGTGGATATAAAAATTATAATATTATAATAAAAGTTCAATATTAAAATATTTTCAGTAGTTGCTATGCTTGTGAAAATCTATGATTTTTCGATAATTTAAACCTCAAGTTTAAGTTAAATATTAATATAAATAATTTGTTACAATTTATAAATTATAAATAAAGATAATTATTTATCTATTTATCAATCAATCAGCAAAAATCAGTGGTCAACTTTCAAGCTAGTGATACATTATCTAGTGCAGCTTATCCTGATATATATGCTATATTCTATCATCAGTGCACCATTTATTCATAAACCCCCACATACTGTATACACAAGTGAACCAAGTTTCATTGCACTTTAAATATATGTATGTCTGATTCTGAAGATAGATGTCACCTGTTTCTCTGACACCATATATTAACCAAAAGCAATATGAGAGTGTAAAGATATAGATCACATTTCCTCCATGTAATTTCAGTTTGTGTCCTAATCAGTCATGACAAATGTCACACGACACGACGTCTTGTTTGTGTTTTGTCATGCTGCATGCACTGACAAGCCTTGCCCACACCTCATAGCTTTATATTAAACATTAAAGATGTTCTGAAGGACTGTGATTTTGTAGCTTCACTCAGTATTGCATTTTTAGTGTTGACAGGAAAATTACTTGACACTGAAAACTTTTCATGTCCCAGGATTCGTGCAGGCAGAAATGAACACTGAAGCAAAAATAAAAAATAAAAAATAAAAAACGATATCTTCTTAAATATCTGTGTAAGATAATATGCCTTTTTTCAGATAATATAATTGTATAATATTTCTTTGTAAGTATCTGTGAAATTTACTTGCAGTTTCTGTGTGAATATTGTTTCTAATTCTACACCAAATTTATTTCCATGTAGTTCTAAGGATGTTTCGTAATACGAGTCAACAAACCAAAATACTGACAAGGAGATAGATTTTTCACAGTGCAGGGTTCTGTTGGCTTGCAGGTACAATTTCAAGCGAGCCATTTCAAGCGAGCCATTAAACTTTGGAAGAGCAGAAAAGAGATGGACATGAAGCTTTTTTATGGCTCTGGGGATGGGTCTGTATGTGTGTGTGTGTGTGTGTGTGTGTATGAGAGAGAGAGAGAGAGAGAGAGAGAGGGAGGCAGAGACCTCAGAACCTTTTGCTCAACATTACCCAGCAGGGTATCTGCCGGTGGTTTTCTACAAACCGGTCCAACACCCACTTGCTTCTATGTGTGAGTGACAGAGGGATGATGAAGGGAGAGAGAAAAAGAGGAGTGAGGAGACAGGAAATGAGGAGGCATGGGGACTAAAGGAGACAGCTGGTGGAGAGATAGAGAGAAGATAGAGTGAGGTGTGGTTTGCGAGACACTGTGTGTGTACTGAACGCCTGACTCACCGTTCTTGGAGGCAGAACTAACTGACACACAAACAAACTCACAGCTATGTTATACATGGGTCAGGTTTTCTTACATTGCAGGGATCAAATGTCTCCACAAGAATGAAAAAGCCTAAAATATCTACATAGGAAAATAGCTTAACAAACATGCCAAAATCTTTATGGTAATTTTACAATTTACAATTTATTTATTGTCTTTTTGTTTGTTTTTGTTTGCCTGTGTTTTTGGTTGTTTTATTTATTGTCAATTACAGAGCTAAATTTGAAAAAGAAAATGACAAAGATAAATACAAATATTTTACAATATAAAATAACAGAGGAAAAATCCACTAAGATCACTATATATATATATATATATATATATATATATATCATCAATCAATATGATAAAAATCATAAATATTTATTAAAAAACTTTTGTTTGTCTTTTTTCACATTTAAATTAGATTGTGAAACCCCAATTTTTTGTTCTATTTTTATATTTTATAAAAATTATAAATAGTTATAAAGTATTTGAAACCCAGAATGATAAATTATTTTTTTCATTTGTTTGCTCATACTCATGTTCAATTGTTCATTCGTTCATTTAATTGTAATATGCAGAGAGCAATTACCAAAAGAAAAAGGACAAAAAAGCTTTTTTTTTTACAAACAAAACATAAGACAAAATAATTCAGACAAAAAAACACACCAAGATTTATTTATTTTTTAAATAAAAAAACAACAAAACTATTTTATTTTATTTTAAGACCATTTGTTTGCTTGTTTTAATTTGTTTGTTTGTATATAGCATTCATCTGAAATAACCAAAATAAGATTTGAACAAAGAAAAAGGGTAAACCAAAAGAATTCCGAGAAAATAACACCAGGATTTATTTATTCGAAAATTTCTTTGTTGAAAATTTATTCGAAAATTTCTTTGTTGAGTGCTTTGCCTTTTGGACACCTTGTACTGTATGTTAAAGAGGTCTTATGCATTTCTTTTTATTTTGTGGTATTTTTCTGTATATATGAATGATAGATTATGCGCTTTATGCATCATTATTATTATTATTTATTTTTTGGGGCGCTCAGCCGTCTGTAATCTCTCACGGTTTCTCCTTCATGTTTTCTGTCTTCCTCTGAGGGGAAATATAATGTTATGACAAAAGCACAAAGAGGATAAATATTGCACAAACAAAATGAGAGAAAAAGAAACGTCTGTTCTCCATCCCTTTGAAACCTCCTATCCCTCAACTAAAAGAACTGCATTATTAAACTCTCCGTCTTTGTCAGTAAGCCTCTCTCTCTCTTTTTTTAATCTATGCCAGCTTGAGGTTGGCACATATGGCCAACTTCGGTAACACTCCCCACCAGTTCTTTAAATACAAAGCAATCCATTAGTTCAGGGGATATTGTTCTCCTGGTAAAATAGAGAAATGATTTGATAAGAGCTTTGTGTTTTTATTGTTATTCTGTTCTTTAATGAGAGTAATCGACTGAAGCACAAAGACTCTGAATTATCTTCTCCATCAAATATCCTGTGGCAGAGATGCTTTCTGAATAAAAATGCTGTGAGGGAAGCTCTCTCTCGCTCTCTTTTTATCTTCCTCTGAAAAGGAAGCTGTAGGGAGTCGCATTTCCTTTCATATTCCAGCTCTTACCTCTTACTATCCATCGGATTGGCTAAGATGCTTCACACATGCTCTGTTCATAAAAGAAACCCAATTACAGGAGGTCCTCAGGGGTTAAACGCCCTGAGCTCGGGGGTCCTTCCTCTTAAACAAGACCTTTCTGCAGGCTACTTGTTAATTCTTTATGTGATGGGTGTATAGCAAGGGGATGTAAGCACCTTCAACTTGCAGTCTTGCGGAAAAAATGGCTGCAGTTTGTCGCTGAACACCTTAACTGTGTCTTTGCAAGAAGCCTTTACTCATAAAGCTAGAATGGAGCGCTACCCCAGTGAAATTTGAACGAGAATATCTTCAGAAGCTCTAGTGAGACAGTCCCACAGGGAGGAGCGTAACATTGTATGTACAAAGAGAGTCAAAACAACTGCTGGTTGGGTCTTCCGATAAAACTCCTCTATGTTTATTTAAGCGCTCTGATTATGTCTGCTTCATTGGGTTTATGTATTCCAAGGCGTTACTCATCTTGTCTAATGAGGTGGAGCTAATTAGTGTTTAGCTGTTGAGCTTCCTCCCTTACTGTGCAAAACAGCCCTCTGTTTTAGAGGTATCAGAAGAAATATCAGAGTAAAACTGAAAACTAAGATGTAATGCTGTATATAGTATGAAATAAAATATTTTCGACTTTTCTCTTATAATTTTTATATCGTCATGTATTATTGTGCATTTTAATTTTAAACACAACATTTTCTTTTTAACAAATGTATTCAATAAAATATTTAATCTGTCTAATTAGGTTGAACTAATATATGTTTAGTTGTTGAGCATCTTTCTTTTATTATTTATCCTGCGTAACACTGAAAAATAATGTATAATATTATGTAGGTATTATTTTGTATTACTTCGTTAAACATTTTACAATACAAATATTATAATTATTAAAATTGTTAAATATATTATTTTAAATTGTTGAATATACTTGTCATGTTTTCTTATATATATATATATATATATATATATATATATATATATATATATATATATATATATATGTATATATATTAATATATTATGATTAATAAAATTGTTAAATATTATAGAGAGTTTTTTATTTTAATATTTTTGTCAAATTTTAGAATACAACATTTTTATTTGGAGTTTTATATAATTTTATATACACTGTCGAAAAATGTTATATAATAAATTTTAATTTAAAAGTTTTTTATTTAGATTTATTTTAATGTCATATTTTATTATATATTTTAATTTATTAAAAAAAATGGTAAGGGGGTGAGAAAAATAAATCTATTGTATCTACAGTATTTACTTTCTATGGGCTCGTGTTTTTCTCAATTAATATTTCTAAAATGCATCACCATCTCCAATAAAATGGGTTGTGAACAGCAATTCACATTGACTTTAAAGATAATACTTTCCTCTGAATTGCCACTTTTATTGGGGAAGCTGTGAGATTCTGCTGTCTGCCTTCTCAATAAGAAAAGGTGCATGTTTGAACATCCTGTTCAAAAAAAAGTGCCAGACTTGTTTGAGAATGGGACCAGACTTTCATGCACACACTCTCATTTGCATCGAGGCCCTTCTACAGTACTGAGCTCCCCAGTGAGAACCAGCAGTGGGTGTGAATCTGTTCATTAGTGTGAGGATGGAGAGGGAGGATGAAGGGAAGGGAGAAAAAAACGAGAGCAGGGCAGATGAAGGAGATAGCTGGGGTTGGAACAGCTGGGACATTAAAGGACTGAGTGGATTGATGACTACCCGCTTGAAGAATCGTCCCTGATGAAATTGACTTGAGGATTCCACTGTGGACCCATAACTATTCCCGTCTGTGCTCATGGGATTGGATAATCTGTTTTACTTGGCACTTATAATCAGGAAGTGTTCAGCCTGCTAGTAAATTACACACCATGATTCTCATGATTATCTCAAAAGAATCTGCAATCTTAAAGGAATATAATTCACCCTAAAATTAAAGAAAAATATACAATTTTGCATTACATCACTTGCTCACTGATGTGAATGGGTACCATCAGAATGAGATTCCAAACGGCCGATAAAACCATGACAATAATCCACAAGTAATCCATACAACTCCAGTTCATAAATGTCATGTGAGGTGGACAGATGTGAGGTTGAAAGAAACAAATCCATCATTATGATTCTTCAAATCATTGTTTCCTACAGTACTCAAATACGACCGTAATATTAATAATATTGCTTTCTCAAGTGAAAAAGTTGTCTTATGTGAATCAGGAGAGAAATATGCACAGATAAATCACCATTTATAACCGTCCAAAACAGTTCAAAACTAATATTTTGGTAGATTTGGGAGTGAGAGAACATCAGGGAGTGGACTTTGTCACTGGAGGAAGCAATACTATGAATTATGAAATTTAAGAAGATGGTCTTCTTAAAAGGTCTTGATGATGGATTTGTTTCTCATAAGCAGCTTTTCCCATCACAAGACATTAATTGATGATCTGGAGTTTACTTGTGGATTATTGTGATATTTTTATCAGCTGTTTGAACTCTCATTCTGACGGCACCCATTTACTGCAGAGGATCCATTGATGAGCAAATGATAATGCTAAATTTCTAAATTTCTCATTTGCATCTTGGATTTTCCGAGGGTGAGTAAACTTTCAGCAAATACTCATGAGTGAATTATTCCTTTAAACTGACCTTGAACAAAACTCAAGCTGCAGACAAATGGAAATATTTGAGGATCCCAAATTTTGAACAAATGAGATGGTGACTGTGTGTTGTGCCGTTGACTTGTGACATTCCGTGACAAATTAGTGGCAGGGCTACAGGACAGCAGGAACCCTGGGGGTTTGCCCATGAATACACAGTCAATCAATACTCGCTACTTCTAACTGACAACACAAATGCCAGCCATTCCTCTGAGGGAGATGAGTGCAGTGTGTGTTTGTGCTCAAGGAAGAAAATGAATAAATTCTATCAGTTCTGCCTACATCTATGTATTATTCAGCACTGTTTGTGTTATTTTCGCCGCTCTTTGTTTAGGAGGGATGGGGGAATTAGTGTTAGGCAAGTGAAATCTTTAGAAAAAGTGTGGAAATCTTAGTCAGAGGAGTGAAAAATATTCAGAACCTTTGCATGAAAGATTCTCACATAAGACATTCTGCTTCTGATCAATTGTTCCTGCAGAAGGTTCTCTTAAAGGGACAGTTCACCCAAAAAAGAATGTTCTGTTATCGTTTATAAACCCAAATTTACAATGACCCTATATGATAATGACCCCAAATTTAATTAAATATTGTTTTATTATATATATTATGAATTTTGTAAATGAAAATGCCCAGTGTTAAGCATTTTAATTAATGTGACGGAGTAAAGGTTAAACGGTTTAATCTCTCTATTTTTTTCTTTAAAATGTAATGCTTTTATTAAGCAAGGATGCATTGAAGGGTTAGTTCAGCCCAAAATGAAAGTTTTGTCATTATTTACTCACCCTTATTTTGTTTTAAACCTGTAAGACCTTTGGTCATCTTCGGAACACAAATTAAGTTATTTTTAATTAAATCCAAGACTTTTCTGACCCTCCATAGAGTGCAAAATAACTACCAGGTTCAAGGCCCCAAAAACGTAGTAAAGACATTTTTAAAAAGTCTATGTGACATCAGTGGTTCAACTGTAATATTATGAAGCTACGAGAAGCTCTTGGATTTTGTCAAAAATATCTTAATTTGTGTTCTGAAGATGAATAAATGTCTTACGGGTTTGGAACGACATGAGGTTAAGTAATTAATAACAGAATTGTCATTTTTCCCTTTAAATCGATCAAACATTACAGTAAAGAGATTTATAATGTAAAATATTTCTGATAAATGCTGTTCATTTGGAAGAACAAAATTCTGAAAGCAAATATATTATGGTTTCCACATATATATTTTATGTTTTCATCACAGCATATTAGAATGATTTCTTTGAGATAATGTAACACTGAAGACATTCATCTTCAATATTTTATAATATTATGGCCCTATACTGTATATATATTTTTTTATATATATCAAATTTACCATTTTTGGACTTTTCTGAATATTTTAGTGGTGGTTTTATGCTGTGTTCTGTTCATTTAGAACATGAAGGTGAGTAAGTGATGTTGAATTTTTCATTTTTGAGGGAACCATCCCTTTAAAGATTTCTCAGCACGTGCAATACTAATATGCAACACTTGCAAACCTAATTCACAAGCTCCTTTCGGCGGTTTCTCATATTCTGTGCTCTTTTACAAAGACTCTCAAGGCTACATTTTTTCCCTCTCTCTTGCACACCCACAGAAACACAGTATTTGTCCATTTTTGTTTTACCCTCTCAGCCTTGCCTTCACTTCAGACATTGCAATTGGCATTGAAATACAATATAATGCACAGTCTGAGATGGGTGAGGTGAAACACATTTGGTAACCTAAGGTTTAAGTCACAAAATCATTTCTCACCCAGTATGCCATTGTGGTTGAAGTTATCATTGAACTGGCTGGATCTGAGGGACGCTCAACATAGCTTTCTGTGGGAGTGTATTCCAAGGACAAGCACTGAAAGTTGAATAGATTCTGAAGAGCATCATTATCAACAGCTGTTGGATTACGCTCCTTTTAAGACGCCCATGGCAGAAGCTCTATTTATCTCCCTTTCTTTGTGTCTGGTGTGAGGACAGACATCAAATATACTTACAGTATGTAGATTTGCATCCATTTGGGAATTTAAAAAGGTTATGGAAACAGGATAATACATTCTAGCATAACTCAACATTAAGAATATGCATTTTAAGGCATTTTTATAATGAAATTATGGTGATAGATACATTGTATTGTATTTAATTGAACATTTTCTGCTTTGTTATTCGTTTGTGGGCATATTTTACACACACACACACACACACACACACACACACACACACACACACAAAGAAACCTCTTACCGTCACAGAAAATGTATTTGAAAAAAGATTTGTTTCATGCTAAGTATGCTACAAATACCTTTACATATTTATTGTACTTAATAAAAATGTGCTGCAACTGTACTAAAGTATACTAAACTGGAACAACTGATTTTGTTCTTAATGCACTTTAATTGTGCAGAAGTAGTGCTGAAGTCCAACTAAAGATATACTGAAGTATCTTTGATTGTGCTAAAGTGGAACTATGACAAGTATACTTCAAACAGACTTTAAATATCTTACATTTAAAGACTGATATTATTCAAAGATCATGCAATCCGCATCAATAGTCACATTGAAATAGAGTGTAATTATCATTTTATATCAGCAAGTCTCAAGCGATATGTCAGTAAATAGATTTGAACTATACTTAGTATGAAATAAATGTAATTTAAATATATTTCATTATTTTTACTAGGGTGTATACACACATACACACGCTCTCTTTAAATATCTTTCTGGCTTCAAATGCCATAACAGATCATACTGAATAATATTTCATACTATTTTTACCACTTTTTTCATGATATTTTTGACGTCGTTCAGGTACAGCTGTGCTCACCTGTGCTTTTTCCATACACTTCTTGAGTTTTCTCATGCGTGTCTCCACCTTGTCTCTTCAGACATCGACGAATGCTCCGATGGATTTGTGGAGTGTGACAGTCGAGCCACTTGCGTCAACCTTCCTGGCTGGTATCACTGCGAGTGTCGCGATGGCTACCATGACAACGGAATGTTCTCGGCCAATGGAGAGTCATGTGAAGGTAACTTGTTTCAAGTTTGCTTCTTTTGAATGGAAGTCAGTGGAGAAAGATGTATGGTAGTAGTTAACTAGATCATGCTAACCAGCTAAACCATGACTCCTTGGATGTAACTTGACTTAATTGGTGTCTTCTTTTTTTCTGGTTGGTAGACATTGATGAATGTGAGATGGGGCGGCACAGCTGTGCTAATGACACCGTGTGCTTTAACGTTGACGGAGGTTATGACTGCCGCTGTCCGCACGGTAGGAACTGCACGGGCGACTGCGCCCATGACGGGAAGGTGAAACACAACGGGCAGATTTGGGTGCTGGATGACGACAGGTGCTCTGTCTGCTCGTGTCAGGTGAGCCGAAGGGGCTGATGGGAATTGTAGTCAAAGGAAACCTCATTTTCTTTTTAATCCGACTCTTGTCTTTCTCTCCTGTTTCAGTCGGGGTTGGTGATGTGTAGACGGATGGTGTGTGATTGTGAGAATCCCACGGTGGATGTGTTGTGCTGTCCTGAATGCGACCCTCGTCTGAGTTCTCAGTGTTTGCATCAGAACGGTCTGCTGGCGTACAGTAATGGAGAGACCTGGGTGGAGAACTGCCAGCAGTGCCAGTGCATGGTGAGTGGCAGCATGTTATGCCAACTCGATGTGGTAATGCGTTATGATTGCCAGTATATATTTATAAACTAGTATATGGTGGACATTAGAAACGAGTATTGAAATATCTCCACATTTAGAAGTAAACAGTGGGGCCCAAATTTCTAATACCACTAGAAAAAATGAAAAACATTTTTGAAAATGTATTTTGCATACATTACTGTGTGTTTTTTGTCATTATAAAATGTTAATGAACCTGACATACTGTATTATAAAACCTAGTGGTTCATACAGTATGATCTGAAAATGTTCAAAATAGCATCTTGTGTTAAGTAGCATATATTATATTATTTTATATATATTTTAAATGTCAAAAATCTATTATGAATATGTATTCAGTATGTAAACAATTTAAAATATTTAAAATAATATAAATATTATATTTTTTATAATAAAATACAATATTTTAAACTCTTAAATATTTAATCATACTTTTGCTTTGTTTTTCAACATTTTAATTTAAATCAAAATATGTCATTAAAATATTCTCAGACTTTTGGATATGATTATATTTCTACGTTATTTAAATATAATTGAATTATTTAATATGAGGTAAATGTAAAATTGTTATATTATTTTATAAATTATATTTTAAATGTCAAATGTTTAATATTTATGAGGTTAATTTTTTTAAATAATTAAATTAGATATTTAAAAAAAAAATTAATTATACTTAAGCTTTGTTCTACATTTTTAAATCTAAATTTAAAAATAATTAAATTAAAAATGAAAATTTTCTCAGACTTTTGCATATTATTATTATTATTTGTGATAACATATTATATAAATTATTTAATAGTAATAATAATAATAATAATAATATCTATTTGTAGTGGTAAAAGTATTTTGAAAACTATTTAGAATTTTTTTTTTTTTGGAGTTTTGGAAATTATTTTAAATAAATTTTTTGCAAACCTTTTAACATCAATGTAATTAAAGTAAATAAAAAATAATAATAATATGAACCTCACGTATGAGGAGATCAGCTAATCATAGCATAACTTGTCATAGTTCTTGTCACAAGTACTTTGACAAAAACAGCTGAAGAGTCAGAGTGAAAATGGTAACTTAAAACTGAACTGCAATTTTTTTGGTTCAAGCAACCTTGACTACCATTATAACTGGACTCGAGGAAAGGAATATGATGCAAAAGTATGAAATATGTTCCCTTTAGCAAACTGTATGCATTCACACATGCACAACGCTCAGAATAAACTCCACTGTCATTCTGTTCCTTGTGTATTAGATTCAGATTCAGAGAAACTGCTGGCCACAGTGGAACTTTCTGCAATATCTCAGTCAGGAAACCTTGTGCCAAAACCTTGAACAATGCAGTTTTCAACCCCTCTGGTGTTTTTCTCTCCTGTGTGCTGGTGTTCAGCACTGAACATCCAGAAGCCATTTTTCTTTCTTCATGCAGAACTTTTTTCACTCTGTGAAGAATTGAATTATAAAGTCCAGCTAACTCTATCTTTCTCTCTAGTGAAAATCCTTACTTCAGTATTTGCTGAGCTGACAATGGGTTCAAACAGGGCTCCTAAACTTGTCAGAGGTTCTTCATATGACATGCCAGGCTCCCAGCTTACATTTCTTTGTCTCACAGAGAACTAAACCTTTTCCTCAGAGTTTAGGACTGCTAAACTTGTAGGTCTATAATTAATTCAGTTAAAGACCTCTAGACAGTTGTGGATGGTTTAACCAATGAAGGGCTTGTTTTCCGCGCAAATGCTAAAGCCAGCCTTTGGATTAATTGCTCAATAACTGACTTTCAATTGAAAGTCCTTTTTAATCCTAGACAAGTGTGATCTGTGTCCGAGAAAGGAACACGATCAAACAGCGCCAGATTTGCACAGCTATATTGAAATTTCATTAGGTTTCAGTACAGTTGCTTTTTGTTTGTCTCTTTTATGTTGTTCTTATACTGTTATCACATTCTCTTTCAGTCAGTGCTTTCTTTTAGTCCTTTTCAACCCCCTTTACTCTTCGAATCCCTAGTAAAAAGTAAAAAGTAAAAAGAACACAGAACTTGAAAGAGTGGAAGAGACACCGAAAAAGAGAGAATGGGGCAGGAAGAATGCTTTGTGTTTTAAGAATACAAAAGTGTGAGGAGTGAAAGAACAAAGAATGTTTCCGGAACAGAAATCTCCAGGAGGAAAGAGAGAGACATTCAGAGAAATATCTGCATTCCCTTTGTAATCAAGGTCTGCGTAACCTGCTCATTCTGACTCTGGATGTAATCTGAAAAATATTTTGTCTTGCAGTGATATAAAGCAGTCGGTTCACCCAAAAAATGAATCATTTATTCACCCTTGTGTGGTTTTGAACCTGTATCTTTCTCGGAAACAAAAAAGGAAAAGATTTTACAGATCAACTGTAAAATAATATAAAATACTTTTATGGTTCAAAACCCCAAAATGTCTATTAAAAAAGTCTAAATTTGAGTCATAATTTGCATTGAGTCAGTGAGTTGAACTCTAGAACTGAATTTGTCCAATATGTAACCGAGTCATTAAGATCAGAACACCAGATTCATTAGAGTAAATCCACAGATTCATTAAAATGACTCGACTCAAAGAAGAAATTAATACTTTTATTCAGCAAGGACAAAATAAATAGGTGATATTTAAGACTTATAATGGTAAAAAAAAATTTCTTCAGAACTTCCTATACATCAAAGAATCATGGAAAATCATGGTTTCCACAAAAATATTAAGCAACACAACTTTTTACAACATTGATAACAATATAAAATGAAAAATGAGCAGCCAATCAGCATGTTAGATTTATGAAGTAATGGCTGCTAAAAATTCAGCTTTATCATCACAGGAATACATTGCATTTTAAAATATATTAAAATAGAAAATAGTCATTTTAGCTGTTTTTGATCAAATAAATGCAGCCACATGCATATATTTTTTATATACACAAACACACACACACATTCATTTTTTTTCCTCAGCTTATGCACATACACATTACAGAGTGAAAAACTTTGATTCCTCACAAAGTAAAGTGATTTAGTATTAACTGAAAGGCGGGAGATTCTGCCAACATATTAAGCATTTGATCTCCTCATACTGTCCCTAGATATACACACTGGTGTTTTTTCTCTGTCTGTCTTGCTTACACTTACCGTGCAGTGTTTATTTGGACTGACCTTCACACACTTTTTTTGTTTGTCATTCCAAGTACACCATCACTTTATTCTTGCACCTGTGGAAAGCATCCAAAAAGGATCAAAGTTTTGATATATTTTGACACATCACGTGCAGTCCAGCAGATGTTACACAACGTTTTAAAGAATGCAGGAGGAAACAGAGCCCTGTGTGAGACTATATGAAACCAGCTCTGACCTAGTGTCGTATCGATCCTTCATTACACAGTCCTCTCTGGATCAGGGAGTGCAACACACTATTTGTGATTTGCAGCATGTTAAAAAGCGGAAGTGTATAATTTATATGCTACTAGCCTCTGCTAGTAGTACACGGAATTGCAAAAAATATTGATTCTGTTCTGTATCAAATTGAAATATGTCTCTGTCTGTGTGTTTCTCAGAGGGGGGAAGTGGACTGCTGGCCAATATCGTGTGCGCCGGTGGCTGCCTGTGAGTTTACAGTGGTTCCAGAGGGCGAATGCTGTCCACGCTGCGTCACGGACCCCTGTCTGGCCGATACCGTTCGGAATGACATCACCAAGACCTGTGAGGATGAATATGGGATCACTCGCTTCAGTGGCTCTGCTTGGACCAAACACGGCACGGAGTGTTCCCTCTGCCAGTGCAAGGTACTTGACACTTACATAACCACCCACAGACGCACATGTTGCAAATCACCAAGATGTTTTATTGAGTATTTAGATGTAAACCCCTGTGCTTGTCATTAAGCTGGATCCTTTCACATTTTCACAAAGGCAGCTTCCTCAGGCCCACTAAGGGTTTCATGGACATCTGGCTAATTTATTTTTAAACAGTTTAATACCAATTCAGTCAAAGGCAAAGGCTTTTGGTGGTGCGCCCAGTCACAGCTTTGAGTTTATTGTTTTGGTGCATATAAATATTATTCATAAAACACTTACAGTGAGATCCAAAATTCTGAGACCCCACTGAATAGAGACATCTAGAACCTAATTTAAACTTTGAAAAAAACAAAGATCAAAGAAATCAAAGGAACTTTGTGATAAGTGAGCATTAATGGATCTTTTTCACAAACTTCGGTAACATTTTCCCATGGTTATTAGCATTATCAATATAGCAAAGTTTATATATATATATATATATATATATATAGTAATGCACATTTATAACACTATACTTTGTGTTTTCTTGTCTTTTTTGTTTTTGTTGTTCAAAGAAAATTTCTACCACTGAATCTTTTATTTTTAAGGTATTTGCTAATTTTTTGCTCACAATTGTGACCTTTTTTTCTATATCTCGCAATTCTGAGTTTATCTTAAATTTTTTGATTTTTAATATAAACTGAGAAAAAAGCTTGAAGTCACAAAGAAGATAAGTCACAATTAACTTTTTTTTATTTTATTGGAGAAATGGGCTTCTATACATCTTTTCTTTTAGCATGCCATGATTGGGGCTTCTTATAAAATATAAATTGTAATGAAAAAAAAAATCATAATAATTGAATTTGATAATAAATAAATAAGATATATTTTCACTAGTGGTCTCTCACATTTAGACACCTCTCTAAATGATGTGCCCATTCATTTAAAGTGACGTGACGTGACATTCAGCCAAGTATGGTGACCCATACTCAGAATTCGTGCTCTGCATTTAACCCATCCAAAGTGCACACACACAGCTGTGAACACACACACACCGTGAACACACACCCAGAGCAGTGGGCAGCCATTTATGCTGTACATGCACTCCCCCACCCACAATTCCTGCCGGCCCGAGCCTCGAACTCACAACCCTTCGATTGTGAGTCCGACTCTCTAGTCTAACCGTTAGGCCACGACTTTCCCTTTATAGATAAATAGCTAAGAAACATGGACAGTACACAGAAAATGGTCCCGGATGATGTGAGATTTGTCTTTGTGAGATGAATGTAGGAATAAAGAACAGAGCTCAGGGACAGGAGAGAATTCATCTACTTATAAAAGCACCTTATGTGACTGGCCAAGGTCATCAGCATCATTTAAGCTGAGCGATGAATCATGAGAGGCTGTACTGATGCTTATTTAATGAGTTACAGAAATACAGTATGGAAATGCTTGAGTGAGTGTCAAATTGGCTACTTTCCTTTTTTGACTAATGTCTCCTTCCTTTACCTTCCCTCCCTCCCTCTCTTTTTCTCTACAGAATGGTCACATCTGTTGCTCTGTGGACCCTTTGTGCCTCTAGTCCTATTCAAAGACAAAATGTCTGACCACTTTTCTTTTTCTCGCTGTCCCTTTGTCTTTGTCTTGGCTCTCTGTACAGTTTCATCCCCTTCAGATGATCATTTTATACTAAATCCTCATATGTATTATAACATAAAAAATATACAGATAGCTCAGTCGAACATAACAAAAGATAAAGCAACCAATCGTTTTAGCTTTGAACAGTGTTTCAGATTTGCTTCTCTGATGTTTATTTGTCATTTATCAATTATCATTGGAAAACCATGAAACAATATTCAGATAAAGTTTTGCGAATTCCAGTCAATTTCCAGGTTTCAATATCAAAACTATGTTGAAGAATAAAGGTTAACTTGTCAGTGATCGCAGTGTTTTGTGCTTGATGGGTTCAACAGACTGCAGACATGGTCAAATCCTTTGTAAATGACCTTAAAGTGTTTACTTCTTCCAGTATTAGTGGTTGTTCCACTCCCTTCCAGGGAAAATATGATCTTGATGTTGTGAATAGTTTATTTAATGTGTTTGTTTCTCATGTCTTTTGAATTCTGTTTTTACTTTGATGTTTCTGTTGCACCTCTTGTCAAATTGATGTTTTGTTTCCTGGCTCGGTGCACTATTGTGTCATGGTGAAATAAAAGGTTTCCACTGGAAAATATTCAGATGCATTGTTGTTCTTTTTTCTTTATTTAACACAAAACAGTATAAAAACTATTGGCATTTGTTTATCAGAAAAACTCATCTCCATCTGAAGCATTTTTGTTGCCATTTACTAAATATTTTATATTTAGGTGTATATCAGAAAATGTTAGTATGTATATATACATTAAATCTATTCATGTTAGATTTTCAATAGAGGTCTACGTTGTTTTCAATGTTTGATGCAAGATGAAATTTTGAAATGCAAAGTAATGCGATTTGTAAAGGTCAAAGTATAATTTATAAGAATTGCAGTTTGCATCCTATCTTACTTCCAAGATGTGAAGTATTTCAGAGTGTTATTATAGTTTAACTGAGATTAAAGATTACAGATTACAAAGATTTTTCTTTGGAATAAGCACAGATGAATCTTTCACAATAAGACTAAATAAGATTTTGATTTCATCTTGACTTTTAAGTATATTTTTTGAGAGGCTTTGGGATCCTTGAGGCAACTGGGGGTTTGAAATAGACAATGGAACATCACAATAATGTTTTCTTTTCAACATCATTATTTTGTCCAATTGTTTCCATCCTTGCTGATTCATTGACATTCTCCATGTATCTTTTCCCTTTCAAGTCTCTATTTAATAGAGCTTTCAGTCTTTATCCATCAATCTAGTTTCTGGGTTCTTCTCATGCAGGCTGAACTTGGGTTTATTTCAGTGCCAGTAATCCTGTGCAATTACACTTGCTTTGAATAGTTGGTTGATAGTGGCTGGTTCTGTTTTCCCGGCCTCTACAGCCTCTCTCATCTCTTTCACACGCACACAGTTTTCCCAATGCAGGAGATTACTGCAGGGTGATGCCTCTCATTTCCTTGATTTTACTGATCTCTCAGATTAGGGACCATACTGCAGCTCTGATGTCACTGTGCCAGCCCTCGCCTCACCATGTGCCAACCTTTATCTGACCTATAGTGTATGCTCATGTATGTGGACATATGGGTGTGGGTATGTCTCTGTTTTCTCTTAATGAAATACGTGTCTAATGTGTGTGTATATATATATATATATATATATATATATATATATATATATATATATATATATATATATATATATATACTGTACACACGTTATTGTTATTATTATTAGCACTTAAGTTTCGTTTGTTAAGACGAATATGTTTAAAAAATGTGAAATAGAATGGTGGAAACATACTAAACTCCATCTAAAACTAGTTTAAATCCTGTTTATTACCTGTTTGTTTGTTTGTTTTTTATCTGTGAATTTAATATTTTTATTCATTTTTATTCCTGTTACTACTTTCTATGTTTGTTTTTATTTGTCTTACTGCAAGAGCACTTAAAATGGGGGGAAAAACATTCTGTTGATTTTCACAGAAGCACTTTTATGAAAAAGTACTATTAAATTATTCTTTTTTTTATTTAAAGTAGGACAAATTACTGATTGCACCTTTGACCTATTATCACCATGCTGATTGCAATTTCTGTAGCCATGCTTATTATTCTTATATTCTCTCTCTCTTTCTCACCAAGTGCTTGTTTTTTTAATCTCTTGCCCTTTTCAGCACATTGTGTAATCTTGCTAAAGTGGTGAATCGGGTCCCTGCCAAAACTAACTGGCAATGTCTCTTTCCCCGTTCTGTTGGACACTTTGGCTCTATATTTGTCTGCCGGCTAATGGAGAGCCAAGAGTCTGACTAGTGCTTCCACATGCCTGTGAGAAGCAGAGAAGAAGAGAGGAGATGGGAGATTTGGGGGGGGGGGGGTGGACAAAGTGACCAAGTGACCCGACATGTTGTCTGGTTATCCAACTGGCTCAGAAAAGCCTGTAGCAGAGAAGAGCCCCACACTTGAGCAGAAATATCAGCACCACGAAGAGCTCCTCTGAGATCTTCTCTTACGTCAGCACCGGAGGGACAGACTGCCAGCAAATCTGACTCTCAAAGAGGATAGAGCGTCTCTTTATGACTGTTTGACTAAGTTTTACAGGCTTGAAGGGATACTTCACCCCAAAATGAACATTCAGGTGTCTTTTACTCCCCTTCGTATTGTTCCAAACCTCTACTGTATCACTTTCTTTCTGACAAGGAAACCAAAAGAAATACAAAAGAAGATAATTTTTACAAGCTTTGTGAAGGATGTAAAAGCACCATAAATGTGACCCATACAAAGCCATGTGATAGTTTGTATGAACACACTGGTATTTCATTATTCACTGATGATGGGACATTTTTGATGATTTTTACAGTGTGAAAGACATATGAACAATAGTTCATTTGTATCCCTTATATTCTGATAAGAATGACTTTGTTGTTGCGATGTTTTGGATGTATAAAAATAATAGTATAAAAAGACAATAGTATTTTTCCTTTAGGGTTTTGATATGTTCCTCTGACTCAAGAAACTTCCTTTTTTTTTTTTTGCCAACTGAACTCATTTAACCAAAAAATTAAATAAAAATAACAGTTAATTATCATACTTTTATTGAATATATAAAGTACTGCCAGATGATCATTTTCATCTTTATATAAATAAGTATTTTTATTTGTTTAATTAATTAGTCACCAATTGTTGTAATCTTTAATAATTATCCAATATTATAATATTATAATATATATTTATATATTTTAAGTGATTTTAAGTAATTTTGAGGCTCCTTTGTAAGTCTGCTAGTCCCTGATTGAGAACCACTGCTGTACAGAAATACAACAAAAAATATCAATGCAAATAACTGTCAACTGTCTGACTTCTACCGTATGTACACCTAGCATGTTACACAGTTAAAATTTTGTTTATTCATTTTAACTATGATCAAAAAATATAAAATAAAGTATCAATCTAATAATTCAATGCAAAGTATGTTTTTTGGGGGGGCTATTATAACGATGCTGGGGTTTCCTCAAACCCTGAGAGTTATGCTAATTTTCCATAATATGTGATGTTGTACATTTCCTTATATATGAACTGTTTCTGACAGGATGAAGTGTTCACTGAGGTTAGCGAAGGGTGTGATGCTCTGACCAGTCTTATCCAGTTCAGCAAGACAGCGTTTTAGAGAGGAGCAGACACGTTAAAAACCTCAGATCCGCCAGAAGAAAAGGAATCATGTTACCTTTGATCTTCACTGACTGAAGTAAGTCTCGGTGCGAAATCTCCGTCTTTTTCTCTTTCACTATCCTTTGCTTTCCCCCTCCCTCTTTCATTCAATCCCACCTTTTCAGCTCCCTTCAGTCAATTGAAATTAAGAAGATCTGTAGCGAGATCCATTTTCTCGGCCATATTACTTTTAGAGACCTATAGAAGTGGCTTGAATGATCTAATTTCACTGCATGGAAAGTTTAGTTTCCTTTTTAACATCATATTTACTGGCTCTTTAATAGTTACACTGTTACCAGCAGCACTACAGCTGCAGTTTAAAGTCATTTCAAGCCAATCTGAAGTCAGATGAATCATTTCGATGGTTGAGAACCTCTTCTTTGATATGATTTTACTATGACATAAAACCACCTAAGCACTCAGTGTGAAAGCATGAATACTGAAGTATGGCAGAAAGGGGATTGGTTATGCTGTGCTGAAGGTTCAGCGGATCTATGGCCAGGGCTTTTCCTTTGATGTCTGTGCCATCGAGCGTGTTCATGCAGTAATGAACACTCTTGAATAGCATGAATATTTTGAGCCGCAACTGTTTATTTTATTATTTTTCTCTAATAAAGCTCGGCGATTCACTCAAGGGACTTAATGCAGAGTTTAAAAGCAGTCCTTGTCGCTAAGAAATAAATCCTTTTTTATTCCTGCTATGAGTCTCTCTTCATATGCTTTGCAAAAGAGATTTATTTTCAATTTATGGCTTGAATAATTTAGGCCTAATAGACTTCATCATTCATAGTATTGTATTCTGTAGAAAAGGATGGTTTCCAATTACTGGACCATAATGGGAGATGATGTAGGGGGTGAGATTCTAATACACCCCTAACAGATGTAAATCTGAATATTTTCACTCCCAATTACGATTATTAATAGGGCTTAATAATCATTATCACCTCTCACCCTGAGTGTAATAATTTAGAGAATGTGATAGTGGAGAGAAGTGGGTCCCATGATACTCTCTGACATATAGATGTACTGTACATGCCCCTTGTACACACATATAGAAACATAACATATGCTAAATAGACTGATCAGTAGCTATTATGCTGGCATTGTTCTATGTGATTCTAGGAAAGAGAGATAAAGGGCTCAGAAGAGTGAGCAAAGATGATTAAAAAAAAGAAAATAACATGTATATAGTCCTAATAAATGGGACTTTTGACAGTCAAGCTGAGATTACTAAATTTTTTAATATTTTAAAATGTTTAACGTTCTGTAAAAATATATTTTAATGTATGTAAGATTTTTTTTTAAAATAAATTAATACTTGTATTTGTATGGATTCCTTAACATGACACTTACACCGTTATAAAAGATCTGTTTTTCCAAATAAATGTTTTCAAATTGTCCTCATCACAACAACAACATTAAAAAATAAAAAAATAAAATAATAATAATAATCAGCTTATTAGCATGATTTCTAAAGGATCAAATGACAAAGGCTTGGGCAATAATGCTGAAAATTCAGCTTTGCCATCACAGGAATAAATTACATTTTAAAACATCAAAAAAAAAAAAAAAAAAATAATAGTAATATTTTACCATTTTAACTGTATTTTTGATCAAATAAATGCAGTCTTGGTGAACATAAGAGACCACTTCGAAAATATTACAAACAATACTGACCCCAAACATACAGTAAATGTATTTTAGCCCAGGTGTGTTTTAAAATTAAAGGCATTTTTGTTAAATTATTCTGCTGTTTAGATACAGAATCCCTATATGTTTTATATCTGAAAACAAACCTCTTTTGAAATTATTCCAGTTTTCTTGGCGATGAGCCGCTCATTGATTTATTTTATGCAGTATTTGTCATGCTTAAAAAAGTAGGACATTAACTATTACTGACAGTTCGTAGAAAGACACTGTCATATTACAGATATTAATGACTACCGAGGCTGTGTCAAATGAATAATCTGTCAGTCCGCCTTGGTAGCTGAGAACTACAGGGACGAGACACTAATCAAGAAAAATTAGGTTTCAGAGTAATGATATTTTAAAACCATATCACAGTCACATGGGATTAAAAGAGAGCTATTTGATCATACATACACAAATGTATGATTAGCAGGCTTTAAACTCAAATTTAGACAGAAATTTTATGTAAAACTGACCAAGTCATTCAGCTTTAGCATAGAGCTAAAAGTGCAGTAAAAAAAGAACTAATTGAAAACAACTGTTAATATCTTGCGCAGTATTTCTTCTTCAGTCTTTAAAATCAATCTTAGACAGAAATTCAATGTAAAAGTGACCTTGTCATTCAGCTTTAGCATTAGCATGCTAGTGCCTATTAGCATAAAGTCCATAGTTAAACTATGGTTAGTGTAGCAAAACAATGGTTAAATTGTGGCTTCAATGGTTTAACTATAACCATGTTTTTATTTGTTTTATTTGTAGTAAAGCCATGGATATTTTTCACAAGGGTAGTCAGTCAGTGTAAGGTATTGAGTTCTCCATAACCTATATTCATAAATAACCTGCTTTATCTACTTATAATGAATAAACCATTCTGCAAAAACCTGCTTAAACAGCAAGGAAACGGTGAGCCATGAACGTAGCCCTGCATTTTTATCTGTTTGAAATGTCAATAAACCCTGAGAACAAAGACGATTCTGCACTAAATGTTTATTTCCCCCCAAGGACAAAATGGAGCCTGAGTGCATGTGCGTATGCGTGAGGAAAGTGAATTTCCTCACAAAAAAGCTACTTTTGAATAATTTGTGCTTAAAAAGCCTTCTTGTAATATCAGCAGGATTCAGCACTCTGTCCTGCCCTTACATGCATTCTCTCTCTGCCGGCTGAATGCTAATGCAGGTGTTACACTGAGCTGTCAGGCCACTCTCTCCTGCTGGCTATCAGATAGCTTCGAGACTGCAGTGTAAGGTCTTGACAGATGGCTGCTCGCTCTCTCTCTCTCTCTCTCTCTCTCTCTTTCTGTTGAATGAAGCAGAAGGGGTGTTTTAAAGGACACTGTCAGAGCACTTTCAAACTCAGTCTCATTATTATCCTCCCAGCCCATCTCTCCATTCTCCTTCTTTTATCACAAATTCGTTTTTCCCCCTCCTCCCCTTCAAGTTCCATCCAACTACTTCTCCCTGACCTTAAAGTATCTCATGCACTCATGTCATTCTTTTCTCTGTCTCGTATTCTTCTTTATCTCTTGTCTCTGAATGGCTTGTTGCTTTCTATTGTGTGACTGAACATTCTGAGCAGCACTTCTGATGGAGCTTTCTTTTAGATGCATTGTGCATTAAGACTACAGGTGAAAATGGGGTCCTAAACATTTTGTGTGCATTGTTCCTGTAGTGTAAGTGCTTCAGTACTGCTTTTAAAATAATGTTTTTAACTGCTTGTTATACAACATATAAAATAACATAGAAATAAAAAATAAATAAAAAAGATTTTTTTTTTAAATGTACAACACCCTCAGGCTGTAAAAGTTTTTCTTCATCAGAAAAGATTTGGAGAAATTTACATTGCATGACTTAGTCACCAATCTATCATCTGCAGTGAATGGGTGCCGTCAGAATGAGAGTCAAAACATGGAGTCCTGTGGCCTTAGAGGTCCTTAGACTCATTCTGACGGCACCCATTCACTGCAGATGATCCATTGATGAGCAAGTCATGTAATGCAAAGTTTTCCCAAATCTATTCTGATGAAGGAACAAACTCATGTTCATTTTTGATGCCCTAAGAGTTCATACATTAGCAACAAATATTCATGTTTGGGTGAATTATTCCTTTAAATAAATGTAAAAAAATATAATAATAAATCAAACTTCAGAGCTCACTCCAAGAATTACTTTCCAGTTATACTATTTAAAAATCCTTCAAGCAAAATACATTTTCAGATCATTGTATAAAACAGATATTTTCTCTGAAAAACAGGCTTTTTCAAGGATTTTCAATTATTTTATATGAAACCAAGTCAAAAAGAATAATCAAAAACTCATTAAAAAGTAATTTCTTCCGCATTGACCTCCATTAAATTTTTAAGATAACTTTTGGGAGATTGTTCATGCTGGACTGCTCAAACATAGCAATGAATATAATTATTTATTTTCAGTGTTAAAATACATCTCCTAGCCAAACTTGGAAATACACTTCAGTGGAAATACACTTCCTGTGTGTGTGTGTGTGTGTGTGTGTGTGTGTCTATCTATCTATCTATCTATCTATCTATCTATCTATCTATCTATCTATCTATCTATCTATCATATGTCTAGCTATCCATCTATTCATCCATCCACCTTTAAATAAGATCAAATGTAGCACAGTCCTAGCAACCATTAGGATGTAACCGGTTGTAGAGGATATGTAATATTAATTACCTTGAGTCTTAGAATCAGATCCACCCAACCGTGTTTTCACTGACAGACAGATGGCTATACAGAACATAAATCGATCCAAGCGCACTCCTCTGTGGTCCAAAACAACCCCATTTAACATAAATTGCTTGGTGAACACAAGGGCCGATCTTTTTCTAGAGTCTTCGCATGACTGACAACAAGAGCCGCATCTTGAGAGAAGAGTACAGAAGGAAAAAAAAGAAAATGAGTGGGAGAAAGTGTCACAGAGTGGACGTGTGAATGAGTGAATGAGTGCCAATCAGCATGGCTAAGTGTGACTGCCGTCAGAGTCTCTCACTGTGTGTGTTTGTGTGTGTGTGTGTCTGTGTGTGTGTTTGAAACAGAATGAAGGATTCAGTCCCACTCACACAGTCTGTTTGAACATCATCCATGTGCGTTATGTAATAACTGTTTGTCCAAACAAAACTGATCCATCATCATTCCTGTAGTCATTTTATGAAATCAAAATGTATGAGATTTATTTTAAAAAACATTCTGGAATATAAGTTTGTTTGTTTCTTTGTCTATTTATATTGTATCTATTATGTGTGTGTTTTTATTTATAGTACTGTACAAAAGTCTTAGGCGACTAGTATTTTCACCAACAAAAAATGGTTTGAAGTCAGTTTTTTATCTTTTGCTGTAGTGTCAGTAGTAAAGTCTGACAGAGATCTGATCTCACCGTCATCCAGTCTGTCTGGAATAACATGAAGAAACAGATTAGGTGTGCACGATAAATATCGGCCGATAATTAATGCACATCTCGTCAGTAAAGCCGGTTATCTAATCAACAGCTCTGTGTAGTAACAGCTGCTCTATGTGAAATCACACACCTGTGGAATTTACTGCTGATTAGAGAACCGGCTTTACTGACAAGATGCGCATTAATTATCGGCTGATATATACCCCTAAAACAGAGCAAACTGAGAAGGATTCAATCCAGAAGAACTGTGGCGAACTGATATTTCCTACTGACACACTACAGCAAAAAATAGCTGACTTAAAACCAAATACTAGTGGCCTAAGACTTTTGCACAGTACTGTATATAATTTATAGAAGTATACAATTAATAGATTAAAATATGACCATTTTATTTTATTTTTGGGAGAACTTTTTCAGTAAGACTTTAGTATATGGACCAATTCCCTATTCCTACCCAATACCTAAACTTAACAACTACCTTACTAATTATTAATAAGCAGCAAATTAGTAGTTTATTGAGGCTAAATAAATAAATAATGGTTCGTTAATTGTGAGAACTGGACCTTAAAATAAAATATAACCACTGTTTCTTTATTTACTCATTTAAGAAAAACAGCTTGTGCATTCATAGTAATGCAGATTCTTCAGTCTACTGTCTAAAATTGAAAAACTGATACAATCTTAGTGTTTTTAATTATGTAATCCTTGACTAAAGACCACAAAATATTCCTTACTGGATACACTTTAGAATAGGGAACACATATTCACTATTATTTAAGAGATTTGATTACAGTAAAGTGCTAATTTGTTGCTTATTAATTAAATTAATTAAGTGGTTAATAAGGTAATTGCTAAGATTAGGTATAGAGTAGGATTAAAGGGATCAAAATATGGCAATGCAGGATAAGGCATTAATATGTGCTTTAAAATGACTAATAAATGGCTTGTGTGGTGGTAATATGCATGCTAATAAGCAATTACTTGATAGTGAGAAGTGGTCCTTAAAATAAAGTGTTGCCTAATTATTTTGTTTGCTAACAGAAATAGCTTTTAGCGTCTGCCAAATGAATAAATGTAAAATTAGTATGGGTCTCTGGTTACTAAAAGTTACTTTAACCCTCTGGTGATTGTTTGCAGTTCTTCTGTTCACAGTGTGTGTACAAGTCATTTGTGTGTTAGAAATAAAGGCTATAAGACCATAAAGCACTTTACCCTCAATACCTGACTAGTAACTGCTTTATATCAAGAAAAGACTAATCAGTAAAATCTACACCATCCAGTCCTTTATTCAAGCCTGTCAATCAGCATTTCAATCAGCATGTATCATTGATTGGGTTGTTTTGCCTGTATATGGGCAACACTAGGAGAGTCTCTGCTTTGTAGTCTCAGTGATATGACCAGCGTATCTGGGTCAGTTTCTTTCCCTTGAGTGAATCTTGGGTCTGGCTTCAGTGTTAAAGGTCTGAAGGGTGATTCAGAGTTAGCATCTGGTGCTGCTCTTATATTACTGAATGCAATAAAAGAAAAAGCATGATTGTTTTCAAACATGTTTCCTGAAAACATTCTTCTCATCTGCAATAAGATGTAAATGACCCTGTTAAATCTGAAAAGCCTGAAGGAAAATGTATCTTAGAAAGTCTCACCATGAACCATATATATAGGATCACACACATACTGTAGAATCATGTGACCCCATCATTTCACATAGCTTCTTGATTAAGTATTATAATCAGATATTGAGAGATATTTGCCATTTTCAGTCAAAAATTACTTTTTATTCTCTCATATAGTGGTCTTTTTCATTTAAATCTCAATTCTGCAATATGAAAGCTTACAATTGCTCAGTGGATTTTTGTGGCCTATGCACCTATTAATCTTGTTTTAACTAATTTTAATGTGCAATGTTCAATTAAAAACACAAAGCACAAATAAACACAACTTCTGAGTTTAAAAGTGATTTATTCTAACTGCTTTTGCATTGACTCATCTTCCCCCGTTGCTCTCATGCCCACATAGTGCCTCCGTACATATACAACATATATTTACCACTCAGGTTCAGCTGAGCTCATGGTTCAGTGAGATCATTTACATCTTGTTTGGTGGACCTGTGTAGGTGTAGGGAATGTGCAAACCACCACTAAATATGTGCAAATTATCACCACATCATTCCCCTCAAACACAACAGAAATACTGTTCACTCAGTATCAACCGTAACGAGAACTAAATGATCGACTCCGGATACAAATTCACTCCTGCCTGATTCTCAACGCCTTGTAATTTTATTCCATATCAAACATGTCAAAACATTGTAAGCTAACTTCAGCCCACACATATAACTCAAGCCTCTCGTCCGGCCCTGCGCTGCTTGTTCCTCCCGGATTGAAAAAAAATTTCTCTCCCCTTCTCTCTATCTCCTCTCCTCACTAGCAATCACAAATTGAGGCAGGAAATTGAGAGAGGAAGGCAGAAATAAAGAGGGGAGAAAATGAAAAGCCACTCGCTGCTGGACCTCCTGCATATTTCCTTTTGTTAAATCGTTTTCGGCTGATTCGCTGCAGGAAATATTCTCCTCTCCACTTGCTTCCTACACAGCTCATTAGACCTCAAGATCCCCATCGTCCGTCAAACCCACAGTAGCCCAGGAAGCTCTTGTGTCCTGAACCTGTGCCTCATCCACCTCCAGAGAGAGGAGGCCACCTTTGTGTTATCTCTCGAGTGCAGGATTGCAGTTCAGTATTAGGGTTTATATCCGAAAATCCAGTTAAATCACGTTAATGCACTTTTTAGAGCTGGTTCAAATGGATTAGTGTCACAGAAAAACTATGGAGGATGTGTTTGTTTAGTTGTATTCCTGCAATTGAAATGACCCTGGGCTGTGTGAATGGTCTTATGGGAAATTTAATTGTGATAGTCAGACTCAGGGCTCATCTTGTCTCACATAACCAGATTTTAGACATAGTCTCAAGTTATTCTGGACAAAAATTGCTCAGTTGTCTGAGATGTGAAGTGACCAAAAACAGTTTGTAGGTGGCTTTTAGCAGTATTTTTTATTTTATTTTATTTTATTTTATTTCTGGTTTTATTTTAATTTATTAGTTATTGTATTTTGTTATTTAAAATATTTAAATAAAATATTTTAAAATAAAGTAAGTGTACAATACTTATATATGATCATATAAAAAGTATATATACATAAAAATAAATAATAAAATAATTGTGTATTTTATACATATATTAAGTATATAAAATATTTTATATTTAACATAAAAACTCTGAAAAGAAAAGAAAAGAAAAGAAAAGAAGAAAAGAATTGGCTATATGTAAAGGTTTTACCAAAACTACTAAAATGTAGTAAAATTTAAAAAACGAGCTCAATATGCATATGCACCATTGAAGCTGAAACAGAGCTCACATTTGCTGTCGCATGCTGATTGAAAAATTAAAAATCATTAGGTCAGTCATGTTTCATTTGTTCCTCTTGCATGCTTTATTCATGTGTGCGAAAATATGAAACAGGCATAATGTAGGACACCTGTCAGAGCCTGTGCGGCCATCAAACCCGGGTCTTCTCCTGCTACTGTGAGTTAATCTTTGAACACCCTCTGAGACTCATTAGCCATTTTAGTTCGCCATTGCTAATTATGAGTTTGTGAGGGTGACGGCATTTGCGAAATACAAACTGGACGCCCCTGCTGTGCTCTTGCCTTTTTGTCAGAGCGACCCACATTCATACAGTCGCATCGGCACACTCATGAATATATACAAAAAACCTCTGCAACGCATTCAGCCCACCTGTGGTGTGCATCTGTTCGGCAGCCTGCACCTGGAGAGAGACCCCCGCAGTCGTCTGGCGAAGAGGAAAAGATGTAAGATTACAGAGTCTTACTTTTTCAAACAGACTTTAGAAAGCCTTTGCTCAAGTCAAGACCCATACTAAATAAGCAGAGAAAATGTAAAAAGTTTCTCTGTGAAATTTTTCACTGTTATATTTGATCTTACAGAAGCTTTCTGTGCTCAAGTTTGCCTTCAGCAATGAATAATAATTTAGGGATCCACAATTCATTTGTGTTCCAATAATTGTTGGTGTGGCTCACTTTAAAGTGACCGAATGGACTCAGGTGTTCTGGATTCACCAGCTGCACCTCTGGACCCACATAAGGCATCATTATCATACTAAAGCAATGAGAGCCATTCGGTCTCCACTGAGAGGCCATGAACAGCATGGTGGCCATTACAACCATTCGTCATTAAATTACTGTCTGCTCCAGGATTCTCCAATCACCAAACCCCCTCAGGCTTAAAAAGTACCTTGTCCAAAAGGACAAATCACAAATAAGGTCGTATTTCCTCTGGAGAACCTCACATGTTCTGTCACTGATATTGATTTTGTGACAAAGCCAAAGGTTATTTGCAAAATATGCAAAAATACAATCGTATATGCATTCGTTCAACATTATCATAATTTCTCACACTGCAAGCTTTATTTTTCTTAGTGTACTGGTAAATACATTCAGACTACATTCAAGTTTCTTATTATATTAACATATATAAATATAATATTTTATATTTACATAATATATAGTATTTTATATAGAAAATATATTGCATTTTGTTGATTTACGATTGAAACAGGAAAAATCTATTTGTCAGCAGTGTAAGAAAATGTAATATCTTTTAAGATATATTCTCCAAAACCATGTTCTAAAACATTGTGCAGTTTTTGCTTGTCAATATAACATATTTAAGTATTTTTATTGGGGGAAAATGGTGGTGGGTGGCGGGGGGTGTAAGAAAAGAAAGTGTTTGTAGTGCAAGACAAAAATATTTTAATTATTTATTTGTTTGTTTGTCTTGTAAAAAGCAAAAATTACTGGTTAAAGAATTATTTCTAGTGCAAGGCAAAAATATTTATTTTATTGTCCTTTATTTTCATGTAATTTATTTGAATAATATTTAGATATTTTTATTGGAGAAAAGGGCAACAATACTGGTTGAGAAACTGTTTTATACTGCAAGGCAAGAAAATATTTTATTTTATTTTGCTTTGCTTTGTTGTGTGTTTTTTAACATTCCTGAAAACTGAAGTCTGTGTGCTGTTTCTGTTCTTGCTATACATAGGCAACAGATTACATTCATTTATTTACCAAATCCCTGCTCAGTATGTCCCAGCAGCTCTGACTGAAGAGCATCAAGCGGTCATGAACAGCAATCATCTTCATTCATTAAACAGCTCCTCTTTGCATCATTCCTGAGAGAGGCAAAATCTTAATATTCCCCTCAGCAAAGTAGTGACAAGCTCTGGACTAGCTTGTAGAAATGTCATTAGCAAGCTGTGGGGGTCACGTTCCCAGCCCTCTAATCGTTTTTCAGTGGGCTGCTCTCCTACCCACTACAGCAGCAAAGGTGTCCGTTCACATGATGCCATGCATCACTCTGATAGCCAGACCCCCTGGGCTCTTCATTAGACCTCCGTTTCCGCCAGATTGTGTGTGAGGGCCAGGGTTTGAATACGCAATGGGCCTTCTGCACAGACCAGGAATGAGCCGAGCTGATTGGATGGCCTGAACGGAACTGTAGGATCCTTTGCATTGGCTGAAATGCAAGAATCGTGGCCATATGTTTAATATGCTGTTTAGAAGAATTGTGTGTCTGATACATGCCTTTGGAAAATACCAAAAATAGTCAACTAAAAAGAGAGAACACTTAATTTAACTCAAATTTTCAGAAAACAAGCATTTAAATATAAGATAGATAGATAGATAGATAGATAGATAGATAGATAGATAGATAGATAGATAGATAGATAGATAGATAGATAGATAGATAGATAGATAGATAGATAGATAGATAGATAGATAGCTCTTGTGAATTGCTCATACTACCATTGTATACCAATTCAGATTTTCTAACCCATCATTAGGTGTAATATTAGTCTTAATAGCAGCAACATTATCCTAATTTCACCATTCACAGTGAATTTGCTGAAACAGTGAATGGGGTCAACAGGAGGAAGGATGGAGAATGGAAGACAATGAAAGGGAGGAGAGGAACGGAGAGGTGAAGTAGCTGCATGCTGTAATCCGGCTAAGCAGGCGTTTCTAATGGCCCTCTCAGTGTAAGACAATCACCGCCTCAAAATCCCCCTCACAATAGATCATTCTAAATAAATCCCTCTGCAGCACTCCCCAACACACACACACTGTGCTCTAGCAGTGCTTGATAAATGGCAGTGTGTAAACTGAGGTGATGTTAATTGAATCTGCGAGAGTTATTCATGCTGAGAGAAGCATTTTCAGCAGTTTGACTGGAATTTTCATGGTCAAATACATTTTGGTGCAATTAAGCTAGTTCATTAGTATTAACAGCATAGCCATCTACCACAGAGGAAACCCCTCTATAGGACTTCAGATGAGGAAATCAGCTATAAGGGGAACATATGTCATGATAATGAGATCCTAATATAGGTTCAGTCTAATTAGGTACCAGGATAATTTCTCACCAATTTCTGGCCATTTCTTGTAATGTTGAGCTATGCAGTGTTGCTGATGTTTGAAGGCAAAGAATTTAAAACTCACTTAGTCCTTTAGGACTAATTTGGACCGGGCACAGACAGATGTTTTCCCTCTTTGCTTTTTCACAGGTTCCACCAGGTCAAAGAGACACAGAAAAGTTCAAGCTCACAATGTGTTGCGGTTCTCTGCTTTTGCTTCAGGAACCAGATTTTATGTTGAGCACCAATTGACAATCCAGCACAGTAAAAAAATATATATAAAGAAAAAAAATAAAGAAAAAGAAAAGGAATAAAATAATTAATATTAGTAATATTAATGTTGTCATAGTTGAAAGCATGTAACTCAACCTGTCTTAATTTATTCGTTTCTTTGCAATGCTTTGCCATAATAATGCTAGAGAACTTTTGACATTTTTTTTTTTTGCTTTAATTTTTAGCCTTTTAGTTTAAAAATGTATATGTGGAAATACTGCTACAACAATACTAATAAGTATAATATTTATAATTTTATAATAATATACTAAAATATAATAATATGATTACATTTTATTTATTTATTCATGTAATTCATTACTTATTAAGGAAACATTTACAAAGAGGGTTCTGATAACATTAACTGTTTGTGAGTTTTGAGTTGAAAACCATTGGATTATTATGGAATATGAAAGCTGATGTTCACTAGGTTCTAATTGCTTTCAAAAGATCATATATAAAGATAATTACAGAGAGAAAATGCCGCTTATTCCGCTGAAAGAAAGAGGGAAATAATAGGTGAGATATTTCTTAATGGAAGGTGCTGTCAAAGCTTTCGGGCTTCAAACCACACCCAAGTCTGCAGCCAGAGAACAATGAACAAAAACATTGCGATTGTCTACAAACAACACAAAGAAATATGTTTATAAAATGTTTTTTCTCTCTTCATTTTTTCATCCAGTCCAAAAGATGAATTTGCTATTGCTACTGTAAGTGAAATTAAATTACAAGATAATTGCGATGTGTCAAAGAGATCTCTCTCTTCCTGGTCCAGAGGATGTCCCACCCCCATCCCATGACTGATGTCTCTGCCACCTTTCATGACCTGAGCAATGGATGGGGTGATTACAAAAGCATGTACCCTGCCCCCACAAAACCACGAAGAGAAATATTCTGCTGTCCTCCAGAGCTGCTCTTAATGTACGCACATCATGAGTTGTTGGCTAGCATTGGTGCAACTATAAAATATGAGTTTAATAAAATAGACGGTGTAGCACTGGGGCGCTGTTTTGTCACCCATCATATCTTGATTCATTGATAAGTCAGCGCTGTGGAATGGTGGAAGCCAGTTGCACATCCCAAGGGCAGCCTCGCGTTTCATGTAGAGCAAATGTGGAGTGTCATTAGGTTAGCTTAAGATGGTCTTGGAGAGAATGCCACAAAATAGCATTTGGAGCAAAACTGTGCCTTACTTGTTTGTAGCTTGTTTCACAATGTTTTCCAATAACGTCAGGATTGCAGCAAGGGAAAGGAAGAGAATTATGTGGGTTATTGCCATGTATTTTCATATTTATCACAAACTGGACCCAATACAATGCACAAATTTTGAGTTTCAGAGAGTGATACGCTCTTAGAAGGTTCTCGCAAAGAAGTTACAGTTTTTTTTATTATGTTAAGAGACATAAAACGCTATCATGTAAACATTATTTACTTTTTGTTAGTGTTACTAAAGGCAGTTTGACTATTTTTTTACATATTTATAATGATTCATTTAAAAATGATTATAAATGTCTTTAAGTGTGCTTAAAAGTCAAATTGTTGTCCATTAAGGAAACAACACTTTTATTCCCCCATTACGGAGATCAAAAGAACACTCTAGAAGACTTAATTCTGTCACATTCCTGTTTATTGCAATGAAGCATTTTTAAACAGTCTGTATTGTTATTGTAAATCACTATGTAAATGCATTATTAGACTTTAAATATTCAATAATACTGAATGGAGCACCCATTCACCCCATATATACAGTAGCCTATATTCATAAGCTTATCCAGCTAAAATATTTTTCTTATATTCCAATTAAGTTATCTAAACATTATTTCTGAACTTTTTATATGTTTCAGTTATGAAAAACTAAAGTCTTAAGTGTTCCTGAATCATTGAAAACAGCGAATAACTTATTGGGAATATTAAAAGGGTCATATGATGCGATTTCAATTTTTCTTTTCTCTTTGGAGTGTTACAAGCTCTTGGTGCATAAAGAAGATCTGTAAAGTTGCAAAGACTACAGTCTCAAATCCAAAGAGATATTCTTTATAAAAGTTAAGACTCATCCACCCCCCCCTAAAACCCCTCGTTTAAACACGCCCCCACATCTCTACATCACTATGTGGGAAGATTTGCATAACGCCATCCAGATGTTCACAGAAAGAAAGAAGGCATACCTTTTATTCTCGCAGTATTGTTGTTGCCCTCGCCACCATGTCGTATAAACACTGTGTGTTTGGTTGTGAAAACGAAACTACTTTGTTTGGCCTTCCGAAAGAGCACGATATCCGCTTTGTCATGCCTGGAGCTGATCTGTGCTGGTCACTGAAGAAATACACGAAGTACACTCCTTCGTATAATCCGCCAGCCGCGCCGTGACTCTAGACCGCGGCTCAGTCAAGGCCGCAGTGTGTGATGCTGTTTCGTTGAGAAAGAAACTACTTTGTTTGGCCTTCCAAAAGAAGACACGACTAGAAATCATGTTAATATCACGTTTATAAAGGGTTTTATGTTTATGTCTTATCGCTCCGCCTGGACAGGGCATCACAATATGTTAAGGGGCGTAACATTTCCATCACACACTTGAGGTATTCAGCCAATCACAACGCACTGGATAGCTGACCAATCACAGCACACCTCGCTTTTCAGACTGATTAACTTTGTAAAAATCGACGTGTTTCAGAAGGCGGGGCATAGAGGAGAAACAATAATGTACAGTATGTAGAAAATAATGTGTTTTTTTAACCACCAAATAATGTTCTTTTTAGCAGCATCATATAAACCCTTTAAAGGGGAGGTCTACTGCTATTTTATGCATTCTGACTTATTTACACTAATGCTAAACATGGCTAAAGTTTCAAAAAAATATTTTTGGTGATGGAATATTTTTGTGCCAAATACACTCCTTCAGGGTTCCTTTAAGTTTATGAATATATATATATATATATATATATATATATATATATATATATATATATATATATATATATATATATATATATATATATATATATATATATACTGTATACATAAAATATATATTTAAAATAAATCTTTTTTTTCTTGGGGAGCTGGACTATTTTCGGATAGAAGCTTAAAGATATGAAGGATGCAATACTACTCTATAGGTTCTCAAGATTAACATGAGATTGGCTGAACCTGTGTGTGTTAACTTTTTAGCTAAGAATATTGCTAAGAATGTTCTACGAATACATTTTACAGAATGTTCGAATTGCCAAGAAAGAACGTTCTTAAATATCTGAATGTTTAGAATGTTCACAGACGTTTCATTTACATAATGAAAATGTTAGAAACACATTTTTCTACATTGTTATATCTGTTTGTGTGCCTGATTTCCCATGATGCATCAAGATGTATAGTAGCTAGGCTTGCTTCTCGATAATTTAACTCATTCCGAAAGAACTACTTCGGTGCTAGGATGTTTGAAATCCCATGGCTCTGGGGAAAGCTTATAAATTATGAAAAATTGTGTTCCCTGCATGATTCATGGTCGAAAGAAGAAAAAAAAAGGTGTACAGAAGTCACAACTGGGAAATTATTTCATAATCGAGAAGCACTCATCAATGCACAGTCATTACACCTCGTGTAATCACATAGTTTGGCAGATGAACATGTCTTAGAGTGACAATAATTGCCTTGATTGGTCCCTCTACAAAATGTATCAAGTCACATTGTGAAATGAAACACACATTCATGCTGATTGTAAATTCAACTGGCTTTCCATGAGCCTCCTTTATAAATGTAGCACTGGATGTTGTGCGGCGACTATAAATCTTCTACTCTGCCGCTGAAGGTCAGGAAATTTTAAGCAGCAAAAGTTGGTGATGTCCATCTGGATATGAGCTATAAAGCAGCCAGACTGTGCCAAAGCCACTAAACCCGGAACCCACTGACGGATGAAGGTAAGAATGCTTTCAGCAGCGATAAAATGAGAACGCATTCATCCATTTTATGACTAATGCATGTGAATTTTCCTGCAGATCCTTCAAACACAGGTATAACATCTTCTTTGGGGTGTAATTTGTTTTTTGTTTGGTTAAGAGGATGAATGGTGGGATTTTTCCTGTGGTGATGTTTTTCAGTAATGACATTTGAAAAGGAGCTAACAGTTGGATCCATTATAGCTCATATTAAGCGTGGGCATACAATATGCATCATTACAGTAGGTGATTTTTATAAGCATATGCATAATTCTGTACACTAATATCATGAGCAGAAATATCTTTTCAGCCTCTATCTATTCTTTTCTCTACCTTTCACTATCTCCTTCCTACGCACACAAACAAAAAACATAAGCCTACACATTTTCATTCTCTTTCTCAATCTGTGGCGTCGCCACACACACGTACACACACTCAAACAAATGAGACAGCTTGAGTTATGGCCTCTATATGTATCTTGATATGGCCTTTCAGTTCTGAACAAACACCTGATGGCAGCTTTAGATGGGTCTATTTATTTTCCCATTACAGGAAGGCCAAACAATATTGGGCCTATTGTGTGTATTGGAGATTTTTTTCATATTTTTACTTGCCTGAGAACCTTCCTGACTGAGTATGTGTCCCATGACAGCTTTTTAATTTTTTCCTGTGCATTTTTTTGTCTCACTGCTGTGTTTCAGAGATGGATTTAACGAGTAATGAAGATTCACTGCTCTGTTAAGTTTATAAAATGACAGCATCTGGAGAAAGCAAATACTAATCTGCAACTGCTTTCCTGGATTTATATGTCGTATTTAGTCTAAACGTGTTAGTCTAAAAAAAATTAAAGTGAGGAGTCTAGAGGAGCTCCTAAAATAGATAGGATAATTGCGCCACCTTGTGGTCAAACCAGCAGACCTAAGCCATTACTTTTTGACGGTTAAACAGCGTCCAGTTAATTGTACTGTTGTGAAACCTCTTTATGTAAATACTTTCAGTATAGACTAACAAACCAGAAACAGTTGTGAGCTGTGATGTGAAGTTACAGTAACTTCACATACAGCGCGTGACATTACTGTAAGTCTGTCCCTTACAGCCTCGTTTTGATCCGTGACGCGTTAAGTTCAATATGGCGTCTTACCTGATTACAGTCTATTGCCGATGTTTGAAATACAAATTTACCTCTTTTGAAGACTGTACAGAATACACTGTATAGCCTACTGTGGAAAAAAAAAGTTTAAAAAAAATCAAAAGGTTTTTAGATTTTAGCTCAGCCTACTAATATACACCTTTAAAGTTCCAGTACGCACCTTTAGGGGTTAATAAGGTACAAAGATGTAGCTACCTTTTGAAAAGGTACTGTCCTAGTGAGTGTAGCCTATATTTTAAAAAAAGCAAACCATAGATATTACTACATAATTAATGTTTTGATACGCTGTTTGCTACACATAACCATATCACACTGCATTTGAAAAGCATTCAGTTATAATTTGGAAAATTACATTTCTTAACATTTGGTAAATAATGAGTCTGATGTTACTTGTTCATTAATCACAATGGAACTGGAACGTTAAACTGAACGCATTGCATTATAGAATATAATATTTTTTGCAGTGTGCTCTTTTGTAGGCCTCTACTCCACTTTCTGGCAAATATAGTAGGGCTTTATTGCATGCACTGAAAAAAAAAATATTGCATACTATATACTGCATATTCCAGAAATAGCTTGTGATTTTTAACTTTATTAGTCATATTGGATAGTGTCCCAGTTTGCTATGATTGTAAATGATCCCCAAGGACGTGTTGAATGTGAGTAGTCGTGAAAATCCAGGTACTCTGCATTTCACAGCTGTGAGCTGATGTCCTTTGCTTCACATAGCCAGATAAACAGGAGCTGCTCGGATCACAGTGACTGTTGCATGAATCAGGTAATCCGATTACTGCACTTTGTTATTCCTAGCTATACTGCTAATGAATCACTGAAATAGATTTGCAATCCAAAATAAGATAGATATGGTAAGTTTTTGTTTTCTTTTTTTTTTGTAATTAACCAGCAGCCAAGTTTAAGTAACAATAGAAATGTCATCTTTAAATAGAATATGCTATTACACACAGAACTGTTGCAGAGGATCTTGATTAAATCCTTTGGCAGTGGGGTGCGTGGCCCAGTAACCTCTAATTCACAAGGAAGATTTAGTCTGCTTTTATCGTGAATCGCCTTGCCATTGCTGTAGTGCCACTTCTCTCTGCTGAGTCTGTGGTTCATTTAACACACACACAGACGCAGCAACTAAATCAACACTCTGGCAGTGTATTTATATAGTATGTCTGTGGGATGTTCGCGACCCCACCCTGCGTTTGAGAAATTCCACCGCTTCCAAGATCTGTCCCAAGTGCACACAGCCAAATGCCAAGTGCCCTGCTTCTCGCAGCATGAACTGCAACGTGCAGGGGTTTTCAATCATTCAGATGCCACGGACCTCCAATTATGGTCATCCAAATGCAATGCTGAAATTTAGCATTGCATGTGGATGTATAAAGACCCTATTTATGTCTAAATAGTATTTGGAAATTATCTTAATTTGATTAAGCTACATTATTATATTGTTTTCCTAATAATTATAGAAAATTATAAAAATATTTATTTATTGACTGTTTAATGACTTTTTTTATTTATTTACTTCATTTAATTACTTTTATTATTTTTTTACCAACTATTTTTTATTTTCCTCATTTTTATTATATTAATCTATTGTTTTTTTTTATTTAACTCATAGTATTGTACTGTAAAATGTATTATTTATTAACTCATTTATTTACTTGTTTTAATCTAAATTTTATTAATTTTTTTATCTAATTTTTATTTATTTATATTAATGCATTTTAATTTATTTTATTTTAATCTTATTTTGTTATTGTTCTTATTATTATTATTTAAATTAAATAAAAAACATTACACAGTTTTTCTCTATTATTACTCCATGCGGGCCCCTTGAGGGTCCCCAGATCCACGTTTGAAAAACCCCTGATAAAAAAACCTGATTGATCTCTTGACTTTACTTTTCTACAGTTGTGGCCAAAAGTTTTGAGAATTACATAAATTTTGGAAATTGGAAAAGTTGCTGCTTAAGTTTTTATAATAGCAATTTGCATATACTCCAGAATGTTATGAAGAGTGATCAGATGAATTGCATAGTCCTTCTTTGCCATGAAAAATTAACTTAATGCCAAAAAAACCTTTCCACTGCATTTCATTACTGTCATTAAAGGACCTGCTGAGATCATTTCAGTAATCGTCTTGGTAACTCAGGTGAGAATGTTGACGAGCACAAGGCTGGAGATCATTATGTCAGGCTGATTGGGTTAGAATGGCAGACTTGACATGTTAAAAGGAGGGTGATGCTTGAAATCATTGTTCTTCCATTGTTAACCATGGTGACCTGCAAAGAAACGCGTGCTGCCATCATTGCGTTGCATAAAAATGGCTTCACAGGCAAGGATATTGTGGCTACTAAGATTGCACCTAAATCAACAATTTATAGGATCATCAAGAACTTCAAGGAAAGAGGTTCAATTCTTGTAAAGAAGGCTTCAAGGCATCAAAGAAAGTCCAGCAAGCGCCAGGATCATCTCCTAAAGAGGATTCAGCTGCGGGATCGGAGTGCCACCAGTGCAGAGCTTGCTCAGGAATGGCAGCAGGCAGGTGTGAGCGCATCTGTACGCACAGTGAGGCCAAGACTTCTGGAAGATGGCCTGGTGTCAAGAAGGGCAGCAAAGAAGCCACTTCTCTCCAAAAAAAACATCAGGGACAGATTGATCTTCTGCAGAAAGTATAGTGAATGGACTGCTGAGGACTGGGGCAAAGTCATATTCTCCGATGAAGCCCCTTTCCGATTGTTTGGGGCATCTGGAAAAAGGCTTGTCCGGAGAAGAAAAGGTGAGCGCTACCATCAGTCCTGTGTCATGCCAACAGTAAAGCATCCTGACACCATTCATGTGTGGGGTTGCTTCTCATCCAAGGGAGTGGGCTCACTCACAATTCTGCCCAAAAACACAGCCATGAATAAAGAATGGTACCAAAACACCCTCCAACAGCAACTTCTTCCAACAATCCAACAACAGTTTGGTGAAGAACAATGCATTTTCCAGCACGATGGAGCACCGTGCCATAAGGCAAAAGTGATAACTAAGTGGCTCGGGGACCAGAATGTTCAAATTTTGGGTCCGTGGCCTGGAAACTCCCAGATCTTAATCCTATTGAGAACTTGTGGTCAATCCTCAAGAGGCGGGTGGACAAACAAAAACCCACTAATTCTGACAAACTCCAAGAAGTGATTATGAAAGAATGGGTTGCTATCAGTCAGGATTTGGCCCAGAAGTTGATTGAGAGCATGCCCAGTCAAATTGCAGAGGTCCTGAAAAAGAAGGGCCAACACTGCAAATACTGACTATTTGCATAAATGTCATGTAATTGTCGATAAAAGCCTTTGAAACGTATGAAGTGCTTGTAATTATATTTCAGTACATCACAGAAACAACTGAAACAAAGATCTAAAAGCAGTTTAGCAGCAAACTTTTTGGAAACTAATATTTATGTAATTCTCAAAACTTTTGGCCACGACTGTAGGTATTATTAACCCTCAAGCCCTCACGGTTAAATACCACAAAATGAATAAAGTAAATATTACATTAGTCTCTTTACTTTTTTTCAGGACGTCCTCAATTTTCAAACTGAGTTAGCTTCTGTAATCATCTTCATTTAGTACATTTGCAGTTTTTGTCTCTAAAATACACATGCACGCGCACACCACGCCGCAGTGGGCGGGGCCACGTAATGTCGTCACATGACAGGCATCTCAAATGACTGTAGTTCATTCTCCGACTTCCGTGTTCTTTCACTGCTACCATCTATCAGCCGGCCGACGCAAGAGAGCCAGAATGTCTCATCAAACCGGCATCCAAGGTAAAATCATTTACGGTCTTTTATTGTCGATTCAAATAACCCGGACTTAGTTTATAGCGTCGCTTTTGTACATGTTCCTTTATTTGGCGCTTGTTTGTAAACAGAAGAACCTGTTGTTGTCGTCGCTGAGACTGAATTAACGTTACCTTGTAACGTTAGAGTTTTATCGCGAGCTTCCAGTAAACAAACCAGAGCCATACAGGGAATCTGTGTCAAGTGTAGGCTACTCTGCCTTTTGTTGCACTAATATGGTCATGCAAATAAACTCGGATTGGTCTTTCACTATCAGTATGTTTTCAGACTGAGTTAAGGATTGGGAAGGAAGGCAGCAGGTCCAAAGGTCCAGCTGTAATAACCGTGTCACCTTTATTCAAAGGTGTTCCTAGGCATTATGCAACAGACATCTGTTTACATTGAGCTTTTACTGCAGTGACGTTGTGTTACAGTGACAAAAAAGTGTATGAATCAATGCAGTCATGCTGAAAGTTTAATTAAAGAACACCTTGCATGGTCCTATGCAAATAATTATAATAAAAGAACATACTCCAGGCCTCTTTAGATTCCTCAATTTGGTTCATAAGCCAAATTTCAATTCCGTTGTCCAGAGATGGTCAGCTTTGTTTCGCATCAGAATAAATGGTCTCATTGTGTCTGTGCTTTCTCTTCTCAGCTACCGGGGAAGTGAAAGAAATCTTTGCGAAGGCCCGGAATGGAGAATATCGGCTCATCAAAGTAGTGATAGAAAATGGTGAGATGACTGTTGTACACACAAGCGTACAAACATTTGTTAAACAGCTTTTTAAACTAAATTTACTGAAGTAATATAAAAAACAGCACAATTATCCGTGGTTTTCTCTGATTTTAAAATGAGGATGGGATTTAAATTTAGAACCTTATGGTATTTTATTTTATTTGCAAAACATCAGTTTCCCTTCAAACAGAATTTCTTAATTTCTTTATTATTTTACCAGAATATTACATAAAACATGTCGGGAATAGCGATAAAAAACATATATATTGTGTTCTGTAACACTTATATTAACTAATTATTATATTAACTAACTAAAATATACTACAAATAAAATAAAATTTTATGTATATATATATATATATATATATATATATATATATATATATATATATATATATATATATATATATATATAAATTACTTATTTTTTACTTTTACTTAACTAAAAGTAAAAAATGAATTCAAAATATTTGTCAAAAGTAACAGTATCTCACATTTTCTGAACTGCTAAATAATACTGTAATTTTTTGTTTTACTGTATTTAGTCAAATACAGAAAGAGACTGTGAATGTATGACGCAAGAATCTTATCACACTTTCCTTTCTTCTGTTGTGTTCATGTAGAGAAGTTAGTTCTGGGTGGAAGTAAACGGGCTGCAAAGAAATGGGACCAGGAATGGGACAGCTGTGTTCTCCCTCTGGTGGAGGATGACATGCCCTCGTACCTTCTCTACAGGCTGGATACCACCAACAACCAGGGTTATGAGTGGATCTTTCTGGCCTGGTCTCCGGATCACTCTCCAGTGAGTTTGTTGGCATGCTGTCACATCTTCTTTCAGCTTGTACAAGGCCAAAGGACATCATGAGTTGACATTGCTCAGTGCTTTTTAATCCATCCACTCCATATAGATATAATATCCCTGGTTTAAAGCTCTTTAAAAATATCTGGTTGCCAGTTAAGCCTGTCCATATCAAGACAGGTTATAATAAGAGGTTTTTGTACTGCTATGTGGATATGATCATCAAGGATGTTGTACCATTGTTATAGCAAACATGTGGAGATCACCTTGTAATGTGATCTTTTACCAAAAGATAATTATCAGGTAAGCTCATATAATGGAAACCTTGTTCATTTAAGCAAAAGAGTTAGACATTAATCTACTTTCATGTATTTTTTAAATGAAAAGCACGGTTGACCTGATACAGAAAACGTACAGTTGTGCTGCAAATTTACAATTCTACTTTTCTCCCTTAATGTTCAACAACTAGAGGGAGACTAAAATGGCTAGAGTCCCAATCGCACCCGAATCTAAAGCTTTCCTATAACAAAGCAACTTTAAAATTGAAATCTAGAAATTTCTCCTGGTTGGATTCAAGTATTAAAAGGAATAGTTCACCCCAAAAATTTACATTAGGTGACAATTGTATTCACCCTAAAACCATACAGGATGTATACGACTCGGTTTCTTCTTTAGAATGGAATTCATCATTACGTCACTTGCAAATTACATCACAATAATCCACACGACTCCAGTCCATTTATTAATGTCTTGTGAAGTGAAAAGCACAATATATATATATATATATTGTTTGTTCTATGTTTATGGTTATATGATTATAGAAATATGTTGGCCTAAAACAAATTCATCTGATGCATGTTCTTGTTCCTAAAAAGAAAACTGAATCCAGAAAGTATTTTGAAACAACGTTTCCTTTCAGGTTCGACAAAAGATGCTGTATGCTGCTACGAGGGCCACGCTGAAGAAAGAGTTTGGTGGTGGCCACATTAAAGAGGAGATTTTTGGCACAGTTAAGGTATGACATGTAGCATCTACCATTCTCTAAATCAAACCTTGCATGGATGGCAGGTTTCCCCACTAATGCATCTCTTTCTGCTCAGGACGATGTCTCTCTAAATGGCTATAAAAAGTACCTTAGCTCCCAGGCGGCGCCTCTGCCTTTGACTGCAGCAGAGGAGGAACTGAGGCAAATCAAACTCAATGAGGTAATGCTGACATCAACATAAACACAGCATGGGTGTACACCTTAGTCAGGCTCTGCTGAGGCTTTATTAAAATAGGGCAAAAACCACATTAGCCCAACAGTCCAATCAGGCCTTTTGTATTTTAGTAACTTCACGAGCTGAACAAAAAGACTGTTTCTTTACATTACGCACAACATTGTCTCGTAACAAAACGATGCGTCTTTGCTCAATAAAAGCCATGTTTGCATTGTGAACTAAAGCACACAATGTTGTTTGCTGAGCAGTAGTAGTAGAAAAAACTATAAAGGATGTCCCAAATCACCATGTGTATGGAAAAATCTTTGCAAAAACATAAATGTAATGTAATATTTAGAATCAAACATACGCTGACTAAAAATAGAGAAGCTCAGTCCCATGCACTCTCTCATTTAAACCAGCTCCTGGAACCAATTGCAAAGGATGCTGCTGGCAACGCATACAAACCTCCCCTCATACCATAAAAGGATATGTTCCGACTCTTAAATGCTTCGTTGGCTGTTTCAAAATGACAGGCAGTGAAAATGAACCAATCGAAAGGCTCTCTGATCCCCCCCACCCCCACCCATAGCAGCAGCAGCTGTGGGAGGAAGATAATGCTACACTAATCTACATGTTTGAGAGGAGAGGAAAGCAGCTTTGTGGTGTTTTATTTTTATTAATTTGTTGAAGGAGAGATTTTATTGAGTAGATGGGTGGATGAAATGCTGGTCCCAATCCTGGATGAAAGGAGGCAGAGAGTCAAAGCTGGAGGTTCATTCAGTGGGTGCAGCACAGAATGTCAGTTTAAAAGAATTGTTTTCTATTTTAGTATATATTAAAAAGTAATTTATTCCTGCGATGGTAAAGTTGAATTATATATATATATTTAAAATAATATCAATATTGTTAGTATAGTATGCACCCTTACTGAATAAAAGGATTAATTTCCTAAATAACAGTGTTTCTTTATGCATATGTTCTATTTGATTATATTGATATTATATAAATAAAACAATAAAAGCATAATAATTCACATATAATTTTACCGACACATCCCTATAATTTATCCTTGGTTATTTCGACATTTTATGCTGCAATTAATTATATAAAGCAGGAAAAATGCTTTAAGCTTATTTTGGTGTGTCAGGTTGATTATTTTAACCCTTTAACTGTCACCCTGTCCCGTATACAGGACGCCTACATTTACTTCACTATATTACAATTAAATCTAATCTAATCTTGACAAGCTATATATTGTTGGAAAGGTCTAAGACTCCCAAGACCTTTGTTTAAAAAAAAAAAAAAAAGACTTCTTCGTTGCCTTTTTCTCCATCACATTTTAGAAATCATCAGAAATTATATATCTATATACTTATATACTATATAATTATATACTTAAAATCTCAAAATGTATCTTTTAAAATCAGACATTGCATTACCATGTAAATGGTACATCGATATCATGTTACAAAATGTTTTCATTCATGAATTATAAAAATGTAAGTTTGAATCGTGCACTATAAAGTCTTATGTTCAAAAATGTGAGTGACAGTTAATTAAGCTTCTTTTTTGGATGACATTTGGCAACACTAGTGGGATGCTAATTTATCAAAGATCATAGACCTAGTTTAACAATAAACATTCTCAAATCTCAACATGCTGTGTAACAATGTGGCTTTATAATCTACAACATGAATTGCAGAAGAATCTAACAACCGTTGTGACCGCTTTAGGGTTAACAGGCCAGTGCATACGCATTGTTAAAGGCTTATATGTGTGTTTTCAGTTGCAGACAGACATCCATGTTGACACAAAGCAGCAGACTCTTCAGGGAGTGGCGTTCCCTATGCAGAGAGAAGCTATTCAGGCTCTGGAGCAGTTTAGGGAGAGAAGGATTAACTACGTTCAACTGGTACTTCAGGCCTTTTCCCCCTCCACCCTTCCAGCAGCTCTGTACAATAGCATCTCATCCGTCCTTTTCATCATTATCATCCTGTATATTGCATTCAAAGAAAACACCTGAAATGCACAATGGTACTGTATGTTTACAGTTAGAAGGCAGACAGGTTTGGTTGACCCCTACCCACAAAACCAATATGTGATGGGAATACATGTTGTAGAACTAAGTAATTATTCATATACACTAATTATGTCCACCCTATTAACAGGAAATAGATTTTCCTAAAGAGTCCATCAAGTTGTCCAGCACGGCTCCCACGGAGCTGAAAGATTTGCCTAAAAGGATCCCAAATGATGCAGCTAGGTATCACTTTTTCCTCTACAAACACTCGCATGAAGGAGACTACCTTGAGTCCACAGGTAAGAGTGACGTGTCTTATGCTCATTAAGTGTGTGTGTGTGTGTGTGTGTATCTATATATATATATATATATATATATATATATATATATATATATATATGTATGTATGTATATGTATATATGTATGTATGTATATGTATATATGTATGTATGTATATGTATATATGTATGTATGTATATGTATGTGTATATATATGTTATGAATACGGAATAACGTCTGTATATGTATTATGTAATTATTAAATAATACGTTAGTAGTTATTACAAAAAAAGGGCTTTTGAACTGTTTACTTTTTGTTATATATGTTTGCCTTTCTTTTTTTTGGATAATGTCTGTTAATAGTTATTGATTATACAAGTAAGGTGGTCTGTTAGAACAAATTTATCTGATTTATGTTCCAGCTTATTCCTAAATAAGAACAAAAAAATGTTTTTGAAAATTAGTTGATTATTTAATTGTTCAGGAGAAATATACATATATTTAAAATTTTATTAAAGTATATATTTTTTAAAATTACCATTACCGGTTATGCACTTTTATTTTTCTTAGATTTAAAGGTTTAAAATCTAATGGCAGGTAATATTGGTGGGCATGTTTTGTCCTGTGTGACA